>NC_089805.1:33710127-34310127 GCF_029633855.1 Hoplias malabaricus | reverse complement strand
TAAGTGAAATGTTGGATTGAGGAAATTATATTCTTAGAGACAGTTCCACACAATGGTTTTCTTAATTCACTATTCCAAAAGTTAAGACATAAGGAAGGACGTGTGGTGAAACTGAATTAGTAAGGACATAAACAGTCCACGAACCTTCACCAGCTGTTTTGGTAGCATGCTAAAGAGCAACACCATAGTATTTGGGTGGTCATGTTTTGGCTTATTGCTGTACTGTTTTCACCGTGTGTGCTGGTATTTAATCTTTTTTTCAACTTAACTTTTGTTTAAAATGGATATTGATGTATGTCCTTGTGTATGTAAACATGTTTGATATCAGCAATTACACTGAGTTGTACAATAACTACTGTGGCACAATATAATGACTATTTCAGTGCTCCATCCTGTGCACTGGTCAGTTAGCTCACTGTTTATCGTTGGTTGCTACAGTGCTGTAATGTAAAGTCTTTGCATGCCAGTGAAGCACTTAACCTAATGTGTAAATCTTTAAAGGCTCCTATAGGGTACATTGTTGAAAGTAATTTATAAAATGAATTGGGCCCACACCAACCACGCAGTCCATAAAACACAGAAAAAATGTAATACCCAGACACACTGTTTGTAGCGAAATGAGATAGAAAGTGCTTGCGTGTTTATATGAGAGATTCTTCAGTCTATCCTCAACATTAGTATGCTGTTTATTATCTCTCCACCCATGGTTATTATCCGAGGCATTCCTCTGCATTTTTCTCACATGCTGATATTGGATATTGGAGTTAGAGAAGCAGGGACAGAACAGACACCCATCTGCTAATTTCATTGTTGATGGGTGCATCTTGTTTTTGTTGTTCATCTTCTTCTAATCTCAGGCTCTTTGGCTTTCTCACGGCTGTCTTCTTCTCCATTATAAAAGCATGGCTTGGAGAAAGTTGGAAGGAGTTGGGCTTTCAGAGGAGGGGAGGGGGGGGACATGCAAAAATGCTGAAACCCTACAATTGATGGTGTTTGATTTCCACTGTAATTAGCATTCCTTTGGTTATTTGGATTTCCAATCTGGGCCTATCTAATATCCGTGCTGCATTCCAAAAATGGCTGGCTGGCTTACAGCTTCTTTAAACTGCCCATGGATTGGATTCTGAGTCTTGGCATATTTACTGAACAGTTGCACACTTTTTTTTTAAACACATGCTTTATCTTTATCTTATATATATATATATATATATATATATATATATATTTATATATATATATTCACTTTTTGAGTTTTAATGGATGTTGATAATGTAATTTCATTGAAAAATTAACGTCTCTTCAGTGAATCAGATTCAATTGTGATGCAAGTAGGTTTCTTGAGTAGATCTCAGTACTGCCAATGTTTGTTAACAGGATAGAAGGATCATTTTGTTTTTCCCTAAAGCACTTTAGTCTTTATGTATTGTGAATGAATAAAAGGAAGACTTACAAGCATGTACACATTTAAAGCAATGTTTTTTCATAAGATTGAAGTGATTTATTGCCCTGTCCTTCATATGTGTCCCAAATATCTAAAAAAATATGACATTAAGACTAGTAAAATGACATGAATACTGTCAGAGTTTAACCAGCATTAGAGAATTATGCTGTTTGTATGTAAGTCCATAACTTGGCAAAGGTTTTGGATTTGGAGGTGGATTGACAGGGTAGAAAGCAGAATGAAATGGAGCCAAATAAAATGACCATTAAATGGTAAGGAATATGGACCCCAGATTAGAAAAATAAAAGAAAGTTTTTTTGATCAAGGAAATGATAAAGTATTAATCTAGTCACGGATCTCATGTTACTTTTCTCTGTTGGTTTAATCTGTCATGGGAAAATTATAGCACAAATTATGCTAGTGAGGGAATTCAAATTTTCCCATGGCCTTTCATTTCATAAGGGCGTTTTTCAATATGATTATAAATCACAAAAATGCAGCAGTGCAGACTGTGGGTTATCACAGTACTGTTAATAGTGAAGGCTCAGAAATACAGAAAGATATATACAGTGATACCTCAGCTGTTTGATGACTCTAGCATTTTAACTGAGATAAGCACATTTCTCTGAGGTCATCCTCATGGCATATGGTGCAGAGGAAGTATAGCCTGCAATATTACAAGAAATGTTGTAAATGTCTGTCCTTGGGACTTTGCTCAACTGACTGAGGCAAGTAATAAAACGCAGTTTAGCTCATCTGTGTCTTTGGACAGCTTTTTTGGCCTATACAGCAGGAATAGCTTCCTCTGACCCTTTCTGGTTTTCCCTGTGCCTCTTAAAAACGTGACTATATTTTCAAGACATGTCCACCCCCACCCCACATTTACACCCCCACCCCCCTCTCTTTCTCTCTCCTTCTAAAGAAGTAGCAGCCACTAGAGCAGGACACATGTCTAGACTCCTGTACAGGCGTAAAAGTCAAATACTATAAATCACTGTGAGTTACACTATGTTAAACAGACTGGAGAGGGTTCCTGTGAGAGGCTTTGAATAGTTGTCATTGTTGAGAGCTGGGAACTGGGAGTCTCAATGTGTTTGTTCTGAAACATTATGTCCAAATGTTTGCAGACACCTGTTCATGTAATGGTTTTTTGAATCCAGGATATTAAAGGGGTGTTTAATATCCTTTCAAAGACTTTAGGAGTGACATGTGTGGCATAATTTAAAATAATGTAATAAAATAAATACTGTCAGGGGATTAATTCAGTATTGTGGGCTTTGGGCTGCTTACAGACCCATGGATTAGGTGAGAAAGTCACTCAGAGCAGGAACGTGTCCTGTTCATAAAGAAGAGAAGCATGTATTGCCATGTGTTGTGTTAATAGCTAATAGTTAATAGTAGCCAATGAATGTCCTGAAAAATGAGATGATTTGACCAGATTTTTATACATATACTGCTGTAGTTTGCATTTGGCAACTTTGTTTTATTTAAGGGCGATAGGGTGGAAGGGGGATGGGTCAAGTTCTCGAAAACTGGCAATATGTCTTCTTGAGGAAACGTTTAGCATGAAATACAGTGTGCTTTCAGGACTCAAATTTTGCTCATTAATAGTAATACACACAGATACAGATGCTTGTATTTTGTTTACTCTATGCAAAAGTGTAATTGAATTAAAGTATAGAAATATAGTTTCACTGATGTGATGCACCACTATTTGAACCTTCAGGCTGAGTGGCATGAGTGAGAGAGAGAGTTACAAAGCAGGTTTATGAGTTGCATTTACACAATGCATTATTACACACATTAAAAAAAATCGAATTAAATAAGATTATAAATAAAACACACCTGGTTACATACTTTTCCTGATCATCATCTTTCATCATCTTTCAGAGTCCTGTATTTTTTATTATTATTATTTTTAATGCCCTGCTTTTTCTATGGCTTGTCTAATAATCCCCACTTACTTAAAGAGAATTTTCAATCAGATAAAATGAATCTATTAAACTGGTGTTTTGCCAATTAAAATCAGTGGCATGTTTGTTGTTTTTAAGCCTCATTGTCATGGGGAAAGACTTACAAACAATAAATGAATCTTCTCTCCAGCTCCTTTTAAAACAAACCAGAGGTATTCCTCCAAGAAGTCATTCAGGGTTCAGACAAATAAAGAGTCAAAGACCTGTAATGCACATTCAGTTGACCTTGATTCATATTCAGTAGTCTCTGCTTTTGTTTCCAGAAATCTTTATTTGATCTTCTTGTCTGTTATTAATAAAATCCAAATATGTCCTAAGAGTGCAGTGTTTTTGCATATAATCAACTCTGACTCTATCTGATTCACACAAGCATGAAAATGTGGCATGACTGAATTCTCGTTGTGCTTTTTAATCAGCACATTCTTCTTTCCCATGTCTATATTTGTTTCGCACAGTATTAATGTGTAATATTTAGGATTTAATATTAATATTATGACTACAGAAGTTTGTCTATTGGATCCTTTTAAGATGTGGATTTCTTAATTGCTTAATTGGAAAGATATATTTATAAGATTCTATTAGAAATTAGAAAACGTTATGTTTTAGAAGCCTATGATGTGATATCTCTTTGGCAGTCGCAGCTCTGTAAGTTTTTATCCAGGGTTTGAATTACCACAGAAACCAGTTTGTTCATAGTCAAATTGTTTACATCTGTAGCACTTTCATTCTGTGTTTACCTTCATGCAGTTAGCCATCTACAGCAAAATAAGTCAATATTACCCACATATGTAGCAGCAATAGAGCAAAATCTTCATCTTGGTTCTTACATTTCAAAGTTTGGGATTTAATGCAAATGACGAAAAGGTGTTTTTTTTTTGTTTGTTTTTTTTGCTGCAATAATTCAATGTACAGTGGGACATCTGTGCACAAATGGCCCAAAGATCCCAAAATATCCTGAAAATTGACTAAATTTGTCAACTTTAAACGGGCACTTTGGAAAGGACCCTCCGCTCGCTCCGTTATCTGTAGCTCATTTCACTGGCGCTTTTCCAACAATATGGGCATGTAAGGACACCAACGAAAGGTGTTCAAGAGCCTCTGTAACATGGAGGTAAACAGGGTAAGGACACTCACTTCGCCTGTTTTAGTTGGTGTTCGTTAACGTTAGCTTGACTCGCTAAACTCGGTGTCTCAGATTATACTCGGCTACGTAGCTGCATTACGGAGGTTTATAGTGTCGGATGAATTCGAGTTCGACTTCGATCACATTTACAAGAATAACGGTACCTCTAAATTTGAGTTTAGCTTATTGCTAGGCTATTGTCATGAATAATGTTGGTTATTTAGCTAGATACTGTCATAGCAGTCTGTCATAACGGTGTTTTACCACGGCGTTGTTCAGCTGTTGTCCACCAGTGACGTCACGGTTGTGTTCAAGAATTTCCGTAGCGAGCTCGGGTTTTTTTTCCGTCAATTTATTTCCATTAAGTGGTGCTTAGCCTTTAAGAGGCAATTTTAGCTTGTTTCCTTAAACTCATGACACACCATGGTCATTTTAAGATTTAGTACAGTGAATATATTAGAAATTGCTCCTTAGAGTCCACCCAGACCAATCTCTGTGCCCTGTGGTCACCCAGTCAGCTTCCTGCGTCCAACGAACATTTCGGTGCTCACTGCCTCCTGGCCCATGTTGCTTGGGGAAACTTTGATCCAGTAATACCACTCCAGCCTGTTCTGCACTGCTACTCATCATAAGTGTAGTTTGATTTCGTAAAACCAGAGATGCCATCCGTGTTCAGTGTGTGTATGAGTGTGTGGCCCACCTAAACATATGGCCACAATTATTTTCAATTGTTTGAATGATCAAAAAATGTTTCCGAATCAACTCCCATCCACCCGTCCACTCCAAAAAACTGTGGATTTTAATGTCATTCCCTGGATTCTTGGGGAGGGGAGCTAATGTTTCTGTATTTCACGGATCTCAATTGTGTGACAGACACAATCTTTGCTGGAATTCCTGGCAGGAAGATCAGAGGGGGTGATTTATTGGTATGTACTTTCTGTTTTTAACTGGGAAGGAAGAAACCACAGAGATAGCCCTTTTGATGAAGCATCTTGGAATTATAGACTTGGTGTGGACATGTTTGCAAACGTGAATTCTTAGAAAGCTAAGGTGTACGGAACTGTATATTTTGGCCAATTGTTGTATGCTGTTTACCATTGGGAGGATAAAGCCCAGCCTCCTCTTCATGTGGAGCATAGGAGACCTGCTACTGGAATTTTAATAAATAAATAAATAACTCGCCATGATGCTTCAGTACTATTGGAGGAAAACTTTAAGGGCATGATTCGACCACAGAGCGATCATGACACAAATTTGACTTATATGTCATGTTGTGGTTTTGGTGCAATATAGAGCAGTCATTCTTCTGTCGTAACAAAAAATTGGACTGAACACCTGACTGAAATGTAAAATTCAGCCATAGTTTATACTAGCCAAAAAAACAGACGTCTAATTGTTTTGCTATAACGAAAATCGAAAGCAAAATATCTTGCAGCTCTAGTACTTAAAAAGTGCATACTATTAACAGTATTTAAGGTCAGATCTTAAGAAATATGTTTTTAATGTAGGCCTAACACTTAAACCATCTGCATTTAAACTTGACAAATCTAAGGCTATTATTTCTAATTAATGCTTCTGAGGCCAGTATATTTCTCAGAATACCTTCTAGTTAAGATTAAGAGTCTTAATCACAAATCCATTTGAAATGTTATTTCCAGGAATGCCTAAAGCATCCCACTTTATGTTGAAGAATGTCAGCTATGTGAAAGTATGCAAGTTAGAAAAATTTCCAATGGCTGTGAAACCTATAACAAACCATAAAACAACTGTCAGTGAAACAGCTACAGCCACCAGAGAGGAGGGAGAGTCTACAGACAAATGATACCACAAGGTCCAATGTCTAATTAGAATTAAAAACAGAAAGAAAATATGTCAGTATGATTAAACATACAGACTTCTTTTCTAGAAGAGGGACTGAGTCAGAATTTACTGGGACAAGACACAAGTTGTTGCATTAGCATGTAGTTAATAGATACTCTATTTCCCTATCACAGGCTACACAAAAGGTATTAAACTGTCACTGGGGTTGTACCCTTCATGTTGCTGTGAGTTACTGTCAACATAAATGTAGGTAACATAAATATAGTGTGTTCTATTCAAGTTAAATTTTCACTCCAGTCTTCACTCCAGAGGACTTTTAAAAAAAATTTTCTATCCTAAAGGCTTATAGAGCAGGGTGAATGCACATCTCTCCAATGTGAATATTTCTTCACAGAACACAAACTGTAATATGACCATTGATCATTATCACATTTTGAGGGTACCTTTACACTGTTTATAAATGATTTCCATTCCACAATTCATTCATTCATCAAATCTTTCAGTACATCTCAGTAATGATTCATATCTTATTTCAAACTGTGACTTTGTGGAAACAACAAAACACCTTTTAAACTCTAGATGTTGTCCAATGGACAGGATGTAGGGTGTAGAAAGGTTGTGTTTTTCCTTCATAAATTGCAAAAGAAAACAGCCATGTACTAATTGCGTAGTCAGTGAAAACACTGTAGTATAGCCTACAGTTTGTGCAGAATACTAACTATTCAAAAACAAGAGTAAATAAATGATAAATAATGATGTTGGGCACTGACCAAGGCTTGTTAAAGAAACAGATGAAAAGATATGATGCACTTGAGAAAACATGATGATTATAAGAAACGTTTCTTGTTCTTAAATGTAGTGTCAAAACATAAATTATTTTGTGTACTTGTTGATATTAGATTGAGTGAAAAGATTTCATGGTTAAGTAGCTTTTGAATTAGTTCTCTTCAATTGCAGCAGTGTGTAGCATGATCCATGAACTCACAGAGCAAACTTCAGTTCATGATCATGCCAGACTTTTTATCTGCCTGCAACATAGACGCCATGAAAATATTGTTAATGAGGCAAAAATTAGCAAATATTCAGTTTAATTTTACAGTAACATGAGTGCTGGAAAATGTTCTTTTCCTATGAGCAATTGGCCTACCAACAGGGTGGATTTCAGTTTATTACACATGCACACGCACGTTCACATACATTTATATTTATGACCTTTGGCATACCTTTGTACCCTACTCAACAAACAAAACAACATTTTTAATTGTAAGCAAAAATAGCATTAGGAGTCTTGCCCAAGAATTCTTATTGCTATTGAACGGTGAAGACTGCTTTGTCTCTGGTTGGGTTCTGTTCTCATTTCTTTCAAACAGAGACATCAGAGTGAGAATTCAATTTTGTTTTGTGGCGATTCAATTCTGCAATATTGCTTTTACAACATTAGTTCTGGTGCTCCTGTTCAGAACATGCTAATGAGCAAGCCTTTAAAACCACCCATTTTGGGCTCTGGATTTCATTCTAAGCCATGCCATTCTTACCACAAATGTCTGAGCCAAGCAACTCTGTGAGTCATTTCTGGTTGATACAACAACAGATTTTTTTTCTTTCTCTCTGTCCCTCAATGCTTTTCATTTCACTTCTTTTTTTTACAGTAGAGGTGTGTGGACAGATTCAGTTAGAGATATTTTCTCAGCAATATTTCAAAAACAAAAAAAAGGTTTTTGATAGTGAGGAAATGTTATCAGAAATACACTTTGGAGGACTGTACTGGCCTCCCTTAGGTCAGTCATTCTTGGCTTGTGGATATAGGGAATGCTCACATGGAGCAAAACTAGAGGCACTCCTCCATTCAGGGGTCTGTCTGTGTTTTGACAGGATGTGATAGCTAGCAATGGGGAGAGGAAATAGCAATGCGAAAGGGTGGCCAGTTTAAAAGGAGGGGGTCCATCTGTATAAACAGCACCTCGTTAGGGAGACTTATTAATTGCCCTTGCCCATTTATCAAGCGTTTGGCTTGTCCCCCTTGTCCAACTCCAGCTAACTGGAGGCATTTAGTGTGGTGAAAACCACATGGACACATCCCCCTTCTATAGAAAGCCTTCATCTAAGCTTGCCATAAATTTCTCCTCCACCCTCTTACAGTGCTGCCTCCTTGCCACAATCACTAGTCACCTCCCTAACTCTGCCTGAGACTGGAAAGAGGGCCAATGTGGTTGCAATTTATTATTTCATCAACATACCGTCAGACAAGAACGTTTGCCTTTTTATCCCCTGCCTCTAAAGTTTGGGAAAGAAAGGTCCTTTTTTTCCTTTCAGGAATGTCTGCAATGCTTCCCAAGAATCTCATCTTGTTGACTTTGGTGTAGGATGAAAGGTCCAGCTTCTCTGTTCTCCCTGTAGATCTTAAATGCGATTAGATTGCCTCAAGATGATCAGATGGACAGAGGCTAATGTAGATTGTGCCCCTATGCTTTTTTAATTTGGACTTAATAAGCAAACCATAAAACAGCACAAGTTAGAGGAAAAAAGGAGTGTACCAGGCAAGAAAGAGTTGGTTCAAACCCAGGTTGTGCAGCAATATTATCTTAACAGTGACCAAATTTTGACACATGCTCAGAACATCTGTTGTGTCTCAAGTCATTTAATAACAATAGGGAAAGAGGCTTGATGAGCATAGCATGTTTTCTTCTCTATATTTATCTGCAATAATCATTTGATACAGGTAAGGTTTTTTGCCCAGCTTTATAAATTGTAATACTTTCCTGTTCAATTTAAGAAGTGTCTTCTTCAATCGGACTAGATGGATCTCAGATATTTTTCCACAATACTATTTCTCCAATACAGTGACAAAAATCAGATTCCTCTTGCCAGTAACAATATTATGTTTAATCTAGATATGATTACATCCAAAATGAGAGGGAGAAATTTAAGAGCATTATTTTTTCTTTCCTTTATTTTTCATCTTCTATTCCTTAGAGTAATAACCTTTTTCCTTTGGAGATACAAATCAGCAGTCAGACGTGAAGGTGCCACGCTTGCCTTCAAGTTTGAGGCCTAGCTTAAATACATCCATGTTAGAGAGCATTCTTGAGGTGAACAAGTTGCGTTCTCTTGTATTTAGTCATTTCTCTGAACAAGTTATTCATATTCAGATAGTTTTTTCATATTTGGACAATAAAAGCCCATACTGAACATATACAGGACACAATTTGTTTCATATTTTTGAAGTTGGATTATTAAAATTAATGATTTGTTTGAGACAGAAACAGTGCTCCAGGTGTAGTGAGCGGTATGTGTCGATATATATATTTAAATATATTTTTAAAAAATACACAATTAGATGATACCAGGATTCATAGTTGGTATCAATTATTCTGCCTGTTAGTCCCGGATACATAAATCTCTAGCGATGTCCCTGAACATTGTAGATCAGCAGTGTTTTTTAAAAGTTGGTCTGCAACTTCAATTTCCACATTAAAAAATACATGTGTAGGTTAAGAGCTCACAGTAGCCTTGATGACTAACAGTACTCTGGACTAACAAGCTATGAGTAAATGTACTTGCTATTGCATGCCAATGTTGTGAATGACCCATGTATTCACCTGTAATGATACAAACAATACCAACTGTGGCAGTTATTTTAATCACCGCCAATATCAGGTCATGTTGTGTTTTGGCCACTCTCAATCCAGCAGGCCAAGAGAGAATGACCAGTTATATCCACAGCAGACCAACCTTAAAAAACACTGCTGGTCTACAATGTTCAGAGACATTGCTAGATATATATGTATCAGGGACTAAGGGGCAGAATAATTGATAACATCTATGAATCCTGCTATAACAACCATCGAATTGTGTATTTTATTTAAATATATATTCGACACATACCGCTCACTACATCTGGAGCACTGTTTCTATCTCAAACAGATCATCGTTTTTAATAGTCCAACTATGGTTTATTTAGTGTCCAAATACAGGATGAATTTTGTCTGTATTTTACAGAACAGCTTTTTCAGGGAGCACAAGCTATATTGTAAGAGGTCTAACAACAATTTAACAAAATCAAGATTTAATGAAAGAGCTATATTAAACACAGTGATTGTGGCCAAGGAGATCAGGATGCATAGCTGGGGTCCATCAAATGATTTCTGAGTTCAAGACGATAATGGCAGATTTTAATCGGTAGCAAGAGTGGTGAGGAAAATCAAATGTATCCAGTCATTTAATTCTCTAAAAAGGTAAGGACATTTGTGGTGACTATTTAGTGTCCTCATCTGATATTAGACCTGGCTGTGCTGCTGTGCTGGGACAGCTTTGATGCTTATTTTCTGTAACAAAAAGTTTTCTTTTTTTTACAGTTGTGGGCATTTCAGAAGGTGTACGGAAGGGATGTAGCTCTGAGTATCTTCTGTAGTAATGCTCTGGGATTCAGCCACTAAATTGAAAGTCAGTAAAATAATAAAAGATAAACAATATTAATCTGCATTTTGGTGAGGGAAATATTAATAGTGGCTTTTCAGACTTTTAAAAGTGTTGAGGAGGAGGCTGTCCATTGAGATTTTAAATGCTTTGTTGGATCTGCGCAGTTTCTTTTCCTTTTCTGCGCACACTTCTAATTTTCATGATTCTGTTATGAATTAATCTTTTATATCGTCTGCTTATACGATTCTGTCTCCGCTCTATCTGCGATTGAGAAGTGTGCAACCTGGGCTTTCTGCCCTTTGTTTGTGACCAGTGTCATGGTCATTGAGTGCTCCTTGAGTGCTGTGGTGTAGTCTTTTC
Organism: Hoplias malabaricus; assembly: GCF_029633855.1. Lineage (NCBI taxonomy): Eukaryota > Metazoa > Chordata > Actinopteri > Characiformes > Erythrinidae > Hoplias > Hoplias malabaricus. Next base: position 34,298,990 of record NC_089805.1, on the reverse strand, counting down.
TACAACAGCCCATGACACACTTCTGCAAATGCTTCTTGAGCTTTCCACGTTTGAAGGTATTCTTCAGCAATTACTGTGGTCTTCTTTGGTGCTCTGCAAGGTTTACTAATGCTAACCTCAACAGTGTGCTCAAGCTGCTTAATAATTTAACAAAAAATGGATTGTTACAGTCCTGCTATTTTGGTTCCCATGTTGGTTTATGCTGATACTGTTGGCTTTATTAGACTTCTTTGGTCCTCAGATCCATTCTAGGCTTTTTGTTTAAGCACTCTGGTACATCATCTAATTTTTCCTGCTGTTGCTTATTAGTGGTGGAAAAATCATGTTGGGAGGTTTACTACAACACCATTAAACCAGAAATGTCAAAGGGCTCAGTTATCAAAGGCTTGGTAGATTTCCTGGTATAGAAAAGTTTTCTGACAGGCCACAGAAGCTAACTGGCTTTGCCTAAAAAGGAAAGCCCTGAGTCGTCTCTCTCACACACATGCTGTTACTCATATTAAATGTGATCATGAAATAGTATAGCAGATGGTGTAGTCATGTGTGGATCGGTGTTATTGTTAGCATCATTATTCCCCCCTGATATGCCCACTCCTAATCACAGCTTGGGATGAAATGAATTCGGTCTGTTGTAGAGAAAGCTGAGCCCGGTCTTTCTTTATTGTTTTAATTGTGGTGAGTGTGGATATAGTCAATGGAGGGGGTTCAAATTGAGCCACGAGTGCTGGATGGGGCTGTTTCATAAAGGGTCTGAAGAGATGGGCCAAACCAAGTTGGGCACAAGCTGGGAGTGGGTGTATCAATATAGCCATTGTTGCAGAAAGCATAGCGTCAATGGGTAGAGTCTGTGACCTCTGTACTGGATTTCACACCCCCTCTAGTGTGCTCTCAAAGCCTGCCATCTTAGCAACTGCAAAATCAGGTCGAAAGTTGGTTTTTAATAGTTAGAGATTTAGAGTTATCAGAAAATGTAATTGAGGCTGCTCACTGATGTTCTTTTAACATTCAATATGTGTAGGATTCACTTCAAAGGGGTTCAGCTTTTTTTTTTCATTTTTGACAGTTTTCCCAAAAATATCACATATTTGCAGCATGCATAAATTCCTTAATTTACAGCTTAACATTATCACTGAAAAAATTCTAACCTTCTGCTCTATATAAGACTACATTAAGAAAAGAAAGTCAACTCCTTAATATCATATAATATCTCTCCGTTTTTAGAGTACCTAAATGAAAACTGGAATTCCCAATATTTCCTCATAAGTTTTACTTGCTGTGTATGATTTTTGCAAAAGAGGGTCGGTGACCACCGTTCTTTGATTAAAAAAATATATATATATATTAAAATAATAGAAACTTTACCTTACACATTGTACACATTAGGAAGTCTCTACATACTAACACATTTCATTTACAGATGTGCTTTATTACAGCAGTGCTTCAGTTTCAAGTTCTTTGGTCCATTGCCCCAAACAGTTTCAACTATTCTCTGCTCCAAGACACATGATCCAACTTATCAGTTAATTACCAAACCTTACATGAGCTGTTTCAGTGGTGCTGGAGTGGAAACTGCTGAAACTATTATTTAAGAAATCATCCATTGAAAGTAGGGCTGTGTAAATTGGCAAACATATTATATCATAATACCTCAGGACAATATTAGGCTTTTCTGAAATTTAACCGTTGGTAAGAGCCAACACAAAACACTATAAATAATGGAAACATTGTACTTTGTAATTACAAAACTGCTTCCAAGAGCCATTTTGTAAATGAAATATATCTTAAAATGTATGTATAATGTAATAGATCTATTCCTATTTAACTGTATGTAAATAATTGGGACGGCACGATGGTGCAGCAGGTAGTGTCACAGTCACACAGCTCCAGGGACCTGGAGGTTGTGAGTTCAAGTCCTGCTCTGGGTGACTGTCTGTGAGGAGTTTGGTGTGTTCTCCCCATATCTGCATTGTTTTCCTCCTACGATCCAAAAACACACATTGGTAACTGGGTTGGTGACTCAAAAATGTCAGTGTGTGTGAGTGAATGTGTGAGTGTGTGTTGCCCTGTGAAGGACTGGCGCCCCCTCCAGGGTATATTCCTGCCTTGCACCCAGTGATTCCAGGTAGGCTGTGGACCCACCGTGACCCTGAATTAGATCAGTGGTTACAGACAATGAATGAATAAATAATTGTTGGTTGATTCATGAGACTACAATGAGGATTGCATCCTGGGAAAAATATTAACCATATTCATTTACACTTGGTAGGCAAACTTGATTGTGACTTAAAAGTCTGACTGCAGTGTAGTCATCTGAGCACCAGTGGTGTCCTCCATGATTGGTTACCATGTGTTGAATGCATCTTGGGTGAGTATACACCTGTATTTAGATATGGCCATGTACAAACCGGATTCCAATAAAGTTGGGACACTAAACAAATTGTGAATAAAAACTGGATGAAATGATGTGGACGTGCCAACATCTAATATTTTATTCAGAATAGAACACAAATCACAGATCAAAAGTTTAAACTGAGAGAATCATTTTAAGGGAAAAATATGTTGTTTCAAAATTTCATGGCATCAGCAAATCCCAAAAAGTTGAGACAAGGCCATTTTTTTTCCAACTGTTCAATCGTCTTGGGCCTTCTTTGTCACACCTTCCTCTTTATAATGCCCCAAATGTTCTCTATAGGTGAAAGATCTGGACTGCAGGCTGGCCATTTCAGTACCCGGATCCTTCTCCTACGTAGCCGTGATGTTGTGATTGCTGCAGAATGTGGTCTGTCATTATCTTGTTGAAAAATGCAGGGTCTTCCCTGAAAGAGATGACGTCTAGATGGGAGCATATGTTGTTCTAGAACCTGAACATAATTCTCTGCATTAATGGTGTCTTTCCAGACATGCAAGCTGCCCATGCCACAAGCACTCATGCAACCCCATACTATCAGTGATGCAGGCTTCTGAACGGAGCGTTGATAACAACTTGGGTTATCCTTGTCCTCTCTGGTCCGGATGACATGGCCTCCCAGTGTTCCATAAAGAATTTCAAATCGTGACTCATCTGACCACAGAACAGTCTTCTATTTTGCCACACTCCATTTTAAAAGACCCCTGGCCCAGTGCAAACGTCTGAGCTTGTGGAGCTTGCTTAGAAATGGTTTCCTCTTTGCACTGTAGAGTTTCAGCTGGCAACGGCGGATGGCACGGTGGATTGTGTTCACTGACAATGCTTTCTGGAAGTATTCCAGAGCCCATTCTGTTATTTCCTTGACAATGGCATTCCTGTTTGAGGTGCAGTGACGTTTAAGGGCCCGGAGATCACGAGCATCCAGTAGAGTTTTACGGCCTTGACCCATACCCACAGCAATTGTTCCAGATTCTCTGAATCTTTTGATTATGTTATGCACGGTTGATGATGATAACTTAAAAGTCTTTGCTATTTTACGCTGGGTAACACCATTCTGGTATCTTTGCGCAACAATGGTGGAGTTGGTGATCCTCTTACCATCTTGGCTTCAGAGAGACACTGACACTATGAGAAGCTCTTTTTATACCCAGTCATGTTGTCAATTGACCTAATTAGTGTTAATTGGTCTTCCAGCTGTTCGTTATATGCTCAATTTCCTTTTTCCAGCCACTTATTGCTACTTGTCCCAATTTTTTGGGGGATTTGTTGACGCTGTAAAATTTTAAATCAACATATTTTTACTTTAAAATGTTACATTTACTCAGATTACACTTTTGATCTGTCATATATGTTCTATTACGAATAAAATATTGGCATTTGCCATCTCCACATCATTGCATTCAGTTTTTATTCACAATTTCTTTAGTGTCCCAACTTTTTTGGAATCCGGTTTGTATAAACAGACCAGTCTAACAGATAACCAATTTGCTTTGGAAATCAGATTTGGGCCACTTTAACCTGCTGTGGGAACTTTGCCTAAGTTTATTCTGCTGCTCCATTATATGCAGGTGTTTATAATCAGTGTCTTATGTGCAGGCTACATCTACATCTTATTTTCTGATTTATTCCAGCATAAAATAAAAGTCAAAGTGTGTTTTGAATGCTATATTTAGCAGTCAAGTCCATTTTCAAATTTATATTTTAATTTACTGCATGTACATACATATGTAAAACACATTTCTAGTCCTATATGTCGACAAAAAAAAGCATTTTTCAGGCTCTAGTAGGCCAAAGTGTACAAGACAAATACCTTCCTCCCAGTCCTTCCCTTTGGATTCTACAAAAGAAAGAGGAATAGTGTGAATGCTTTCCACCCCTTAATGCATCCCCATCCTTTCTGTGTCAACTGAAAAACAAAATCATCTGTCTTCTGGTAGACAAATGACCTGCCTAAGAGAACTCTTCCTACAGAAGGCAAAACACAAGGAAGAGGAGGCTTAAAGAGGGTGAAAATGACACAGGATGTGATTAGACCTCCCATTTATGATTTTGTATTAAATTTGTGCCAGATATTTTCTCAATGGAAGGAATTTTGTTCTAACCAGTTCCATGTGAATGTTTTGGAGGAGAATGCAGGCCAGTGATTGGGCTATGGCTCGAGGTTTAAACTGACTGAGAAAGAAATGTCGTGCACAGAGGAATGGAAAATTACTAAGGCTTTTTTTGAATTTTCAGTGTTAAGATGTTTAGGAGTTTTGCAAGCCGAATATACAGGGAAAAAAAACTTTCATCAGAATGGCACTATAAAAACTAGGAGCCTTTTGGTAGTTTTGTGTTGTCAGGGTCAAGACTGTAGTTTTACTCATTTACCCTTAATTCAGTATATAACTGAATTATTGTTAAGTGAAAATTATGGTTACAGGACACTTTGAGTACAAGAAATTGTGAGTTACTACTGTCTTGAAGAATGGCCCCATGACTAAATGAACCTGACAGAGTAGTGTGATTAGGGCTGCATGTATGTATAAATGCTTTATAGCACAATGTCTGCACAGGCATGAAATAAAAAAATAATTCTTATCAATGATTTCAGTACCAACTGAAATTTTACTACTAAAAATAATACACAAACCCCAAACTGTCCACCTGCATGCACTTATGCTTGCAAAGTACTTTATGCTTGCATATACTGGTATTTTATTCATCTGTAATTAACAGTATTCATTATCACTGTATGTTTTATGCATTGCAGATAGTATCTGGCAAAGGACATCATCTACTCTCCTCCCATCACCTCTACACTAAAGTTCCACTCATTATGGTACTGCTATAAAAAAAAGTCATCCATACACTTTGGGTGGATTATCTACTGTTGTGTAGAAGAAAAATGCATGATAGTGTAAAAAAATAGTCTTGTTTTTTTTCTTTTTTTCAAATAAAAATAAAATTTCATTAGAAAACAAACCTTAGCCCAACCCATGATACGCATAATGTATGTGATGCAGTCCTGAAACTAGATATTAGTTTGAGTAACAAACCTGTGCCCATAAAACTGCCTGGCCAATTCTACTCATGTCCTAACTATTCAGGTGTGCTACATGCAAAAGTCATTTGTGGTATTGCATGCATCTAACCTTAATGAATGGAGTACACTAGGATCTGTTTGTTGGTCTAGTACTTGGCTCTAAGGAATAATCACATCTTTAACTCTAATAACATAATAATGCAAATGTAATTTAGAACCAAAGTGTGGAAATATTTGTAGAACATAGTTGCTTTTGTTTGTCACATACATCACTGTTTCTAAGACTAACAGCAGTGTCTGTCTACACTGTAATGGTTCTCCCTAAGTGCCTTAATGATCACCATGTTTTCTTTGAACAAAAGAGTAGAATGCGATAAAATCTAGCATACGTGAACAGCGACAGATCAGCACCATTTGAAAAACGTCATAATACAATCCCATGTGTGCACTAATGGATATGGCTCCAACAATAATGTTTACCTCTGTCTTTGGGAAAGGCTCTGCCATTTACTAGACATAGCAGGAAATCTGAAAGGGCAAGTGTACATGACAGGATGTCTAATGTTCACTCTCCCCATTTCTGTTCTACCATGTATGCAGCTAATGTTCATGTCCTACAGACATGTTGTCTTTGTTAATTTCTGGAACAGAACTACACAAACACACTGTCTCAACAGAATTAGCCCCATGAAGCCTGGCTTCTAATGTGCTAAATGCCCTGAAGCGTCCAATCTCGAGCTCAAAACTCTCCAACTGAATAACACTGCTCGGAACAGCAGATTCTGCTTTCCTTAGGAAACCACAGACTGGTGGAGGTTTCAGTCCCTTAACATGTCACTAAACAGAAATCGTTAAAACTGTGCTGCAGTTATTTCGTCTTGGTCTCATTTGCACCTTTGCCACCTTCATGGGTGGTCCACGGTATTTTTTTTCTTCCTTGTGTTTGCTCAATTTTAGAGAGCTTTGTTTTTCTGGCATCTCTCTCTCTCTCTCTCCCTCTCTCTCTTTCTTTCTCTTGCTCTCTCTCTCTCTCTCTCTCTTGCTCTCTTTCTCTCTCTGAGTCTAACTGGCAGTGATGTTTTATTTTGTATGGCTTACATCTGCAGGCTTTCTACTGGATGACTCGCTGTTTTCAAAAATGTACTTCTATACCACTGTCAGTCCAGCTCTCCCCACATAAATTACAGTCTAGGTCTGTGTCCTTCACATGGACACAGGACCATTGTATATTACAATTTTCATGTAATATATACCTATGTATGCTGACAACTTGCAGTTTTGACAAGTTTTACTGAACCTGGTTTAATAAGCTATATTTTATACCAAACAAAATATTTTCTCCTTTAATGAATATATTGCATACTGAACATGTAAATGAGCAATATGCCAAAGAGCAGGAGAGTATGCAGTTAGTGTGGCCAGCAGATTAGGAAGGGTTTTTCAACTGGTGACCAAGGCCAGAACAGATACATTTTCAGAGCCATATATTATGCATTATGTTCATCTTCTGTAACTGCTTACTCCTGAACAGGGTTGCTGTGGATCTGGAGTCTGCCAGGAATCATTAGGCACTAGGCAGGACCACACACTGTAGAGGACGCCAGTCCATCAAACACTCGCACAGCCACTCACACATTCACACCTGTGGACAATTTCGCACAGCCAATCTACCAACCAATATGTGTTTTCAAACTGTGGTGGGGAACCAGAGCACCTGGCGGAAGCATCTTTGGGCCCTGAACTGTGTTTTCTGTGAGTAGCCTGCTATTAGCTTACAGGACAGAACAGGACAAACACAATACACACAATAAAAGACACAATTTCTGTTTAATGCCTAGAATAAGGGCACTCAGTATGCCACAAAACTCATGTGGATCACTGAAGTGATACATAATATAGTTCATGTTCACACTGTTTTATTCATTTATATATTCATTCATTCATTCATTATCTGTAACCGCTTATCCAGTTTAGGGTGGCGGTGGGTCCAGAGCCTACCTGGAATCATTGGGCGCAAGGCAGCAACACACACTGGAGGGGGCGACAGTCCTTCACAGGGCAACACACACACACTCACACATGCACTCACACCTATGGACACTTTGAGTCGCCAATCTACCTACCAACATGTGTTTTTGGACTGTGGGAGGAAACCGGAGCACCTGGAGGAAACCCACGCGGACACGGGGAGAACACACCAAACTCCTCACAGACAGTCACCGTGAGCAGGAATCGAACCCACAACCTCCAGGTCCCTGGAGCTGTGTGACTGCCACACTACCTGCTGCGCCACCGTACTGCCCTTCATTTATGTATTATTATAATTATTTAATATGAATATATATTCATAATAATAGGGAGAGGTGAAATATTACTAGGCTTATTTAAATCTGTGAATATGATTTTTTTCAAAAGAATGGTAAATGAATATGGTGTATTCAGATTATCTGGTCATTTATGTATTTGTAAACATGCTGATAACCATCAAGCAACTCACATTTGGGTTAGATTTTGAACTTTGATTGTTGAAAGTTGTATACAATTAGCTCCTAAACATCCAAACCCTTCCTTTTCCTGAACGTTTCCTGTGTTGAATTTCCTTAAGGTACCTTACAATCACTACCAGCTCATACAGATTAGTGTGTTAACCATGTACTAGAAGGCTTTAACAAAGACCAAAACCTGAGACCTTTGCACATCTAAAGGCAATGAGTGTTTAGTCAAAGAGTATGATTTGATCAAGACTGGGGATTTTGCCAGGTCATTATTTGCATAAGACATGACAAAACTTAAAAATAATATACACTGTAAATTATATTCAGACATTGGAAATTTGTCTGCGACAGTGAAACCTCTTGAAAAATAGTTTGGAGTTTAAGCCAGCATTAGTCTACAACCAAAGATGCTGCCCAGTTCTACTGCATTTTACTGCAGCTGTACTGTGCTGGAAAAGTGGACCCAGGAGAAAGCCGAGAACATGGTGTGAAAACATAAACATGGTAAATGGGGTGTCTACAAACTAGCACAAACAGACCAAACAAACAGACCTCCATTGCACAGTTTACTTCTCATAAAGGTTTTGGCTGTAGGAAATAAGATGGAAAATGACTCAGATTCCTATTACAGCAGGGAATTAAAGAATTTTGTATATTTGTATTATAGACACTTGGCTTAACAACAGTATTCATTCAAAAAGACCAGCTCTCTGTCTTTCATTTGAGCAGAGCTGCTGCATCTGGCAGGAACAAATATGTGGATTGAGGATTTTTGTCAATAATGTGTGGTGTTTAGTCTTTTTTGGTGTGTAAACCTTTTAGTTAAAATGCTGGTCCTTCAGCTGGTCAAGGGAACACTGAAATACACAGTGGTCCTTTCAAATATTTGTTCAGATGTGAATTATTACAATTGTGGGTTCCTTATTTGTTTAGGATTTAGAGTCAGTACTGTAAGCTACAGTCTGAAATCATGGACACAACCACAACCAACAACATATTTGGAAAACTAAACCAAAAAATTTTAGAAAGATTTATTATGTGTTGACTTGTAGACAACTATATAAACACATTGTATACCTTCAGTGATAAACTTGGACTTAGAGGGTACAATGTAATTCTGGTTTGAACAGAACATTTTTAAAAGACATGGTTCTGGTCCTGGTTCAGAGATGTATAAGAATCTCAATACATGAGTTTACCTTGTACAAGTAATTGTGTAGTACCTACTTTACACTTCACTGAATGTCCCTTTGTAGAGCTAAGTTGCTACAATGTACACAGCTAGCCATGTCAGTCAAACATGAGTATGTTTACTGTTTGTTGCCACAGCAACAAAGTAATACTACAAGCCAACATGCAGTTTGATACTCTAAAGAAAGCTTTGGTCATGGAAAAATCTTATGGAAAATATTTTGATAATAAAGAATGTTAGCCTTGTAGTTCCAGCATTAAGATAAAGCAGCTAAATGCATACCAATCATGTCTGATTGACGTGGCTGTAAATCTAGTATAGAAGAAAAATTATATGAATGTTATTTTCTCTGAGCTAATTCACTAGGCCAGTTGGTGGTAAAGCAGTATTTCAAATCACATTCTATGTAGATATTTTATTTAGTAGATCTGCAGTGAGCTGCAACTCTGGATTACAACAGAGAGACAATCAGTGGAGAGTAACATCATTGTTCTAATGGCTGAAAAGCAGTATGCTAATACGGAATGCACCCATGAATGCTGAAACTGGGAGGTGAACTCAGTTATAATGTTTGGACAAGAGTTCAGGATGGCTATAGAATGTGCATGACGCTGAGCCCCACCCTACCGAGCCCCTTCCTTTGGATAAATGAACAAAAGAGAAAAGGGTGTAGACAGTTTATGCGGCATGCAGTGTGAAGTCACAGACATAGACCCAGTGGGCAGCCAGTTTCAACCAAGATGGCGGATGGTCTGGGGCTCACTGCTTTTTGTGAATTTCACGTGGACAGGTACATGTGTTTATTTCAGTAGGGAGAGGCAGTGGTGCAACAGGTAACAAAAAAGGGGGTAGGGGGACTGGCTATGCAAAAGTGTTCACTGGTGTAGTTGTGTGGTGCCCCATGAAGGACTGGCACCCAGTTTACAGACAATGAATTAATTTATGGTTCGGTTAAAAGAACTAAACGATAAGCTTAGGCAACATTTAATATTTACTTAAAATACCTTAAAACAATTAGTTTATAGTACTTAATTGTACTGAGTACTAGAAATTACTATTTATCAATTGTATCAAGCATTAAATGAAGTAGTAGACATGTAAAGTAAATGTGTATACATACTTCTGACATTTGAGTTTATGAACTTAAAAATATGAAGGCAACTGACTATGCAAAGGCTTTAATTCTTTCAGTTTTCAAACAAGAATAAACCAATGTAGACATAATCAGGGACTATGTAGGCATAGGCATAGTCAGGGACTATGTAACTTAATGTTGGCTAAAGATGGAGGGACTTCCTCTAAATTTGTGCTGTCTGAATTCTAAAATCATTTAAAAAAATGTTTTAACCAAAGTAACATGAAGTATGACTACATGTAGTGTCACTGTCACTCAGCTCCATGGCTCTGGTGTTGTGGGTTCAGTTCCAATCTTGGGTCATTGTGAGGAGTTTGAGTATTGTGCATGGGCTTCCTCCAAGTGCTCTGGTTTCCTCCCACAGCCCAAACACATTTTCGTAGGTGGATAGATTGTTCCAAAGTGTCCATAGGTGTGTGAATGGCTTAATGTGATTGAGATTGTGGTGCCCTGTGATGTACTGGCACTCCATAGAGGGTTTGTTCCTGCCTTGTGCCCAGTGTGTCCATGCGGGCTCTTAAGCCACCCTGAACAGGATGGGCTGTTGCAGAAAATGAATGAATAAATGAATATAACATGAGCCCAGTATGTACATAATCTCAGTTTAGTTCATTCATTTTAGACATTTATTCATAAAATATGAATTGTTGGCAATGTACACAAGTTATTGTGTATACACATGGCCTTTTATCATGAATCTTGAGCAGGTTGCAGTAGCTGCTGAGGTAATGCTATTATAACAAAGAACAACAAAGTCCTGAGAGCACTATTATTCTTACAGCAGATTTGGACAAAACGTGGGCCAATACAGTCTGCCAAAAATGTTCTGCCCATGAAGAGTGGCAAATACTGGATCACGTTTAGACTAACATTCAAAATATTTACAGTACATTCTCCAATCTTCAAGGCTAGCTATGAAGACTTGCTGAGAGATACAAGGAGCAACTTAGCTGCTCACAGAATGAATGCAAGTAATTTTGTAGAGCAACTATATGAAGTTCATCACAGTTCATCACAAACTCCAAGAGCAATGTAAACTGTGTAGCAGTCACTGAATCTGGTCTGTGAATTTAATACCTTTTTGATTGCTTCAAAACCACACTAGAGAATAAACCTCATCTTCCCTTAAAAAACAGAGGTTTTCACTGCCCACAGAAGACGTGAGAGGCACTAATGAGAGTGAACACCCAAATAGATTTCTTGGTAATATGTGTGGGCATGAGCCCATCAGCTTTAAGGGACCTTCTGACATCTTCAGTATGTCAGTATGTCCCTGACCCCCACCACAAGCTTCACCTATTTTAACCTGTACATGCAGGCCCCCTAGTGGTAGAAATGTCAGCATCTACAACGTGAAGAGACACATCTAATATTTCACATACTAATAACATCAGTAGGAGATGCATATACATATTCTTGTAGTAAATATATAAAACTGGAGTTTTCTGTGTGTCAGAACGTTGTTTAATGTTGTGAATGGCACAGGATACTGCTGTATCAGATGCTGGAAGTCTTGCTGGATGAGGAATGTTGTATAAATGTCATATAAAATGTCGAATGAGGAATGTTGTATAAATGTCATCTAAAAGTTTTAGACATACCTTATTTTTAACATTGGAAATATGTATTTGATGATTATAAATAAGAGGAGATTGTTGTTGCCATCCAAATAATATGTCACTGATAATGCCTTCATGTATATAATTTAACTTTTGTGTTTGGATTATGAAACTAAATCTTACAGACTGTTGTAGAAACAGAAGTGTTATTAATATTGTTGATTATGATGTCACAACAAAAAACATTACTGTAAATGTGAATAAGTTATCAGAACTCAAAAACATTAAGGCAATCAGTTGTCATTGATATTTTTAAGTTCACAAACACAAATGTCAGAAGTATGCATACACATTTACTTTAAGTTTCTAATGTTTGATACAACTCAAAATTATGCATTTGGTACTCAGTATATTTATGTACTATTAACTTATTGATTTAAATTATTTTAAGAAATAAAGAATAAAGAATGTTGTGCCCCTTCCAGGGTGTGTTCCTGAATTGCACCCAGTGATTCTGGGTAGGCTCCAGACCCAACGTGACCCTGAACTCGATAAGCGGTTACAGATAATGAATGAATTAATGTTGTCTAACCTTATTGTGTAAGAGGTTTTATAACATAACCATAAATTCATTCATTCATTCATTCATTCATTCATTCAGTCTGTAACCACTTATCAGTTAAGAGTCACAGTTGGTCCAGGGCCCACCTGGAATCTCTGTGCACAAGGCAGGGGCACACATTGGGCACGGCACCGGTCAATCACAGGGCACCACAAACTTGTCCATGTGAAATTCACTAAAAACAGTGAACCCCAGATCATCCTCCATCTTGGCTGAAAATTGCCATGTACAGGTTTTATGTCTGTGAATTCAGACTTGATGCCGCATAAACTCCAATATGTAAGTTCAGTTAAATCCATCATATACAGCTATTCTGATTTAAAACCACAAAGAGGACTCTGCTAAATCAAAACTTTACAGTTTCGCAAACTCAAAAAATAGTTAAAGACAAATAAATTGTTAAATTAAGTGCAACGTTTCAATGTATCTTAAGTTAGAATCACTCAATCCAGTTAATGACTTTGAAAAATAGGTTTTACAGTCATGAACAGACTTGTACATTTTCTTTATTAGATCCTCTGTATCTGTACATGCCCATAGAGTCTCACAATTAAAAATACATATGGAATAATAGTACAAGTTATTCCTATCCAGAGTTCAGAGGAGCATCAGGAATTAATTATTATATTCTGAGTATTTGGTGTGCTTGCCCTTTGCCATTATTGTGATTTCTAGTCTTGTTTTTAGTTTTTCTTCAGAAGGACATTTTCCAACCTTTCAAAGTCTTTACATGGCGTTTCATGTTCAGAGTACCTCCAGATTCAGTGATGTTGAGGTCTGGGTTCTGGACCAAGTCTGTTGCTAAGAGAACATCAGCAGCTTTTTTGTCTGAGTTGCATTTTTAATTATTATTTATTATTAATTCCCTTCCCCTGGTATTGATGTCTTGACTGCTACACATTCTTTCAGATACAAATTGTCTCGTCATTGTGGAAGGACAGAAACATCAGGTGAGGTGTTTTTAGAGTAGGGATTGATATTCTCCTGTACGTCCTTTTAAATGTCCAGTTTAAGAAGAGCAGATGTGGTCCACTTATATTCTTAACTTTCCCTTTCCCAATTCAAGTGGGTTTATCTTACATGGAATGTACCCAGAAACATCTACTGAACAATGAATTACTTTCAATTAATGAATGGTCTCTGACTTTTGTACAGCAGTGTAGCTGTTTAGGAAAATACCAGTGTTCTATTCAATGTAACATGGAGTAATATTAGAAACTATGTGAACATGTGGTTTCCAAACATTTCTAGAGGGGAATTGTTTCCAGTACCTGTCTTCTGGCCATTGGGCATGTTTCCTCTTTCTCAGTCAGCCAGAAGTGAAGTTTGCCATCCATGCCCTTTATCTCTATTGAGCATGTCTCTTCCTAGGAAGAAAAAAAGTCCCTGCTTTCTGTCTTCTGCCTCTCAGCTGCTCCTTTTATCAATGTAATATAATTACCTCAAGGGAAAGAGGACTACAGTATGGGGTCGTGTAGGCCAGATGCTGCTGCCAGAACGTCAGTCTTCTCCCCATTTGGCCATGCCAGGTTAGGCCTTGGCAGCTCTTGTGGTCGCATACAAAGGAATTTCTATGTGAAATTTATATCAAGTTCAGCAGCTGCCCTGAGTTTACCACCCCCTCCACTACCACCACCACCGGGCAGCAGATACCAGACATTCCAGTGTAAGGTTATAGGAGACAAAAGTTGGGCTGGATCACCTGAATAAAATACTTCATTGAAAGGGGAAGAGCCCCAGAGCCTGCAGTAGAGTGATAACAATGAAGAAGAGAAAGGATCCATAATTTAGAGAGGAAAGACCAAAGGGCAGATTCAAATAACATATCACCTCCAATTTTTTTTTGTTTTTATTTTTTTTTTTTTTTGTCTCAGCTCATGGGGTGAAAGGGATTTCAGAAAGCAGGGAACATTTTCAGAACCTACATAATTAAAGCCAAAATGTGTTTTGGCAGTAATGCTTATGCATAAGAAAGGCATAAATATACAATTAATATGAAGTGTAATGATGAGTTATGTGCAGAAATATTTTACAATTACCAGTAAGTAAGCCATTGTTTGATAACATGACAACTGTAATGTGACCTGTCAATAAAATTAACGTTAATAGTAATATGACATTAATATATCACTCAACAATCTCTGACAAGACAAATTTTGGCAGCATGTGACATTTGTCATGATATGTTTATGCCATACTTGTCTCAGTGTTACGTAGCAAAGTTGAAGTTGCTGGTTTGTTCAGAAGACTATCCCTTTGCTCACGCCCATGGACAGAACTTGACCTTTGGTTTAAACGATCCTGCTAAATGAGAAGTCCTTCTCTGTGAAATAGCCCCCTGTTTCTTCAGGATTTAGCGTTAATTTCCTATAACTCATAATTGGGAGGTATTCAGTTGTTGCTTGTTTCCTCAGTTGGTGGAGTGCCATTACCTCCCAATTCTTTAATTATGCCCATGAACTCCAATAATCCTTTATTGACCGTATAAGGGTCCCGCCTTGAACATATTAACAAACACACAGTGGAACCTTTTTTCATTCACACATGTAGCCTCTGAGTCACCTAACTGGGGCTCTGGGTGGGGTGTCACCTTTTGCAGGTGTTACAACTTATTTTCGGCTCCCAGCAAGCGTCTAAAGGAAAAATAGGCTCTGTGATGCAATGGCGTGGCATTCAGATTTGTGATTGCTGTTTATTTTTTTTGTATTTTGCTCATGGAATGTTAATAAGCAGTGGTTTAGGTGGGGAATGTTATTACCAGGTGTTTTTTTTTTTTTTTAAGGGAGGGTTTCACCTTGTAAAGCTGCGGTGGAAGAGCTGAGGCAGTCAGCAGTCTCCAGAGCTTTCTGAAAAGGTTGTAGTTGCAGGCTGCCCCTGCTCCTCCACCCCATGTCACTTCACTGAGATGTGTAAAGAAACACCCTGGCACCTGGGCGTGAATGGCAACTCACACTAATGGCCACACACAGGACCTCCATTGATGATGTCACCATAGCACACCTACTCACCCCATCCACTTCTTGGTAAAGTTTCTCTAAAATAATGTTAGGGGCTTTATTTTAAGGGCTTCCAATTTTTAGGAACTGTTTAGGCCAATTAATATCAAGGTTTAGTTTAGTGAACCATCCTCGCCTACGAAAATCCTAATTGGTATGTGCAGAATTCTAAACTACACTCAGGCTTGCTTTCTTTAAAAGGAAAACTATTCACCCATGTTTTGCTTTGCTTTGTCTTATTTTATGTCTGCTTTCTCTTGCCTGGCTCTACACATTCTCATTTATTTAACTACACATAATCGTCGTCGCAGTCTTATTGAGAAAATTGCCAGTGTAGATCACCCAAACCAGCAAAGCACATGAAGAGTGAGTACCATTAAAGACTGTGATTAATGATGCTCTTCAAAGACCCTGTCCCATTTAGAGAAGGGGCCATTACACAAAAATGCTTACTCATAGAAAATCATTCACTTGAGCAGGGAAGCATAGAAAGTTTGTTTGCTCCTTCTAATCACACAGTGATAGGCTTGACATGGTCATCTTTATTCTGGCATTAATGAGTTTGGTTTTCACAATCCAAAGTGCAAAGAAAAAGGCGTGTGCTACTCCATCATCAGCATTTGATTTTGGCCTCTCTCTTCCATCCTTTTTTCATCCAGGCCACCCAGCGCAATACAAGTAGTTCACATTCACCCCTAATATGTGGACTCAAGTGGCTGTTTATATAATGGCTGTCTCTCTGTCTTCTTTGGCAGTGGCCCTCTTGCTATCAGACTCATTGCTCTGCCAGGGTTCAACCCCTGTGGACCAAGTGAGTATAAGCTGGTCTTTTCCTCAACTTTGGAACTGATGAATTTGTGCTTTCAAGGTCTACTACTAGAACACAGTGCATGTAAACAGGCCAGCGATTAGCCGCGTGCCTGTTTATCGCCTGTTCCAGTGCTTACGGGAAACATAAACTCTGATTAGCATCTGATAACACATCTGATATCCAGTCATGTTAGAGGTTGCATGGATGGAAGGCATCCAGTGGCAGGTCCCAGCAGTAGCTCCTGCGGAGCACAATACCCCATTTGTTGTTGAAGTCTGCTCTGGCATTGACCAAAACTATATCAAGTCTTTTTCTGAGGCTTGAAATAGCCCAATATTTCAGCGTGAGCTTAATCTAATCTCAACATTTATGATTGGATATGATGATAAAGTTGATGTTGCTAATTATCCTCAGTGCATGAATAACCACCTACATGTTGCCCATGGCACATGGACTAACTGGGTCTGAATGAGTTCATTGTTTTCTTAGCTCTAGAAAAGAGAAGTGTTTTTTGAGATCGCATGTTGGTTGTAAAGTAGTAAGTCATGATTCATTTGCTACTGGACATTGATGGATCTTAGTTGATGTGGAACTTGGTGACATCCAGATAATCTAATGCCTTCAGAGGCAGGACTATAGAGTAAAAATATAATATCATGATACTTGAAGACATTTTTTCTTGCCATATAAATACTAGTATTAAAACCTATAAGTACAATGATCTTCAATCATGTTTGCTCTGAATTAAAACCAACAGATGTTAACACATTACAATAAGGGTACATTCATTCATGATGGCTAAATATTAGGTGATGCCACAATTATTCATTCATTCATTGTCTGTAACCGCTTGTCCAATTCAGGGTCGCGGTGGGCCCGGAGCCTCCCCGGAATCACTGGGCACAAGGTGGGAACACACCGTAGAGGGGGCGCCAGTCCTTCTCAGTCCTTCACATTCACTCACACTTATGGACAGTTTTGTGCTGCCAATCCACCTACAAATGTGTGTTTTTGGACTGTGGGAGGAAACCAGAGCACCCGGAGTAAACCCAGCCGGAGTAAACCCAAGATCTAGTGTTAACTAGTATTCGTAATAAGCAATTAATAATGCTAGTTCTTATTTCTATCATTACTTACACTTGAATAATTGTGATTTTAATAAATTGTCTATTAACTAATAGTGTCTTAAGTACCGTTAATTAAGGTACCCTTATTGTAAGAGTTACCAAGAACTCTTTCTGGTCATGAAACAGGTGGTCAGTGCTCTTTATATACTGATCCACCGCATGCTCAAAAAAACCTGTTCACTTTATCACAGTATTAATGAATGATAATGAAAACAGGGAGGTTCTGCAAATCAATTTATGTAATTCACAGTTATCTGAATTTATTATATATAGTCTATTCATCCTTATTTGGGTTTTCAGTCTTGCCCTGGAGCTGCTTGTTTAATGCTGTTAAATTTTGTTTTCATGGTCAAGAGTTTGTTTACTTGTGTTTGGTTTTGAGGTGGGAAAACAAGAGGCATGGTGTGTGGGGACAAAATAAAGTTTCAAATTCAACCTTCTCTTCTAGCTAACGATATCACATCCTCCAGTCTCCCCTCCTACCTCCTACTCTGCCTGGCCACAGACACTTGGCTTTTGTATGGTCTGAACTAGAGAAACAACTGCGTCTCTCTGCATGGAAAAAACACTGAGAGAGTGAGGGGGGATCAAACATAAAAAAGAGTCAAGGAGAGAGGAGCTTCCAGGTGTTTCGCCCCTAGTTAAAAGCCCTGTACTAACTAGGTTCTTGTCACAGCCCAGCAAAGCCGAGCACCCTGCCTCACACTTACTCTCTCTCCTGCACTTTCCTCTCTCTCTCTCTCTCTCTCTCTCTCTCTCTCTCTCTCTGTGTCTTACCCTCCTACTTTCCACCCGTGAGTGAGAGCACACAGTCATTCAGAAGGTACGTCTGAAATCTGCTTGTAGCAACCCAGAGACAGCATTGCAAGGACTTTTTTTCTTCTCCTCACTGCAGAGGCACGTGGACTAAATTTTCTACAGAGACGAAAATTACAAGCAAAATACCAGCCCTAAAAACAGCTTTTTCTTTTTTTTTTCCTTTTTATTTTTCTTTTTTTTCTTTTTTTTTCTTTTTGATGTGAATATGTAAAGAATATATCCCTTCATCCAAGTTCTATTTGTTTCTCATCACATCTGCTGGAGACAAGACCGTGAGAGGGGCATGAGCAGAACAGAACCAACCTGCAAAGAATTACCTGCCTGAGAAATTTGCCTGAGATTCCACCTTGAACAGAAGAGCAAGGTAAGCACACATCTGAATCTTTTCTGTCCCTGCCTCAGCTGGCATGTCAACTTTGAAATAGTTTCTCTTCTCAAGTTGCTGGATGCCAGTGCAGGGGATGCCAAGGGCAATAGAAAGAGAGAGCGGTGGGGAACAGAAGGATTTATATCTCAGTCATGAGACCAACATAATTCTCATTGGACTGTTACCACTAGGCAATGCTCAGCAGATTACAAACTGCCCCACATTTTACAGAATTTTATGATTATCCTGTTTTTCCTCAGCTTAGGCATGTGGCCAATTTTATTGTGTATTAGCCACATGTGAAATGCCATGAGTGCAAAGTTCTAGAGAAGTAAACTCTGGTCCGGAGGCATGCAAATCTCAACTTGTTTACAAATTCTTCGATTGATTGCATCGAGTTGTTATGTTGTTTTATGTTGCTTTGTTACATAACTCTGGTTGTTAATCAGTTAATAGTGTAGGCTGTGTGTGTTTGTGTGTTCTATTGGCTCTGTTTTGGTGTGTGGTTCAGGTAGTGTGGCTGGGAAGTCACACAGCTGTTTCAGAGAGGCAGTCACTCGTGCACAGTGAGAGAGAGTGAGTTATATAACTGCCCTGCAACCTCGCTCTGACTGACACCTGGAATTGTTTGGTGTACACTCTGTTGCGCATCACCTCCGCTCGACCATATTTGGCCTCTCTCATGGGCACTTGCTTGCCCTCCAGACCCTGAAAGTGGTGCGCTTTGACCAGCCATCAGGTGCAATATGTCTCATTAGCTGGCACAGCATCTGGGCATTATATCACACTTGTCTGTGCACTTTATACGCTTCAGAACTTCAGGCATAAAAATGCTTTCTGTTCTTTTTACTGTCAAAAATGTATTGTCTTACAAATTGGAAATGCAATAAAAATAAATAAAAGTAATAAAAAATAAAGCTTTATAGGAGCCAATGTGTTTTAGATGAAGAAGGACAGAGAGAGAGAGAGAGAGAGAGAGAGAGAGAGAGAGAATATGCTTTCATAATACATTCTCTACCACTAGGGCTGGGGAATAGTATTTTATCATGCATTTTTTTCTGGTCGGAGCAGTCCCAACAGCGCTGAACAGACTGTGCATGATGGAAAAGATGGCATGCTCTCTTAAAACAAAACAAAAATGTGAATCCAGAGCAAACATGTGTATGAGTGCATCTTATTATGACATTGTATGCATGTCCTTGAGCAGATACAGCTGAACGTCTGATTGTAATAAGCTCTGAAGTAGAGTGTGTGAATCGGTTTCATCCTCACACACTTCTTTGCATTTACAGGCTCATGAACATTCCAGAACTTCCAGAAACCAAGAGTGAAAGCCAGTTTGTTTGCTGCTGTCTGTTAAGGCTTGAGAACAGAGAAGTAGGAGAAGAAGTGCAGTGCAATTTTGTCATCTACAGTATGTGTCTCATATGGCTTGTGCTGTAGTTGGCGTTCCTCCCAATTCAGTAGTCAGTCAGTTTCCAAAGTAGCAAGACTCACTGTTTCATAACAGAATGAAATGTAAAAGATCCCTCCAAATCACAATGGCCTGGAAGTGGTTCTTTGGAGAGATGGCATTAGAGTGACTACTCTTGGTTCTTTGGTGAAAAATCCAATTTACAACTATGGACAATCAGTAAAGCAAATGTGATGTTTAATTTCAGCTTTAATTTAGTGTCCGAGTTTACTGCTGCTGAAAGTCAGAAGTCACTCAAATTAGGTTTACTCTCCTACTGTATGTGCTACCTTTATGTAGACATTGAAAACGTAGATGGCAGGTTTTGGACCTGCCTTATTAAAGAGTTTTTGACTACTGATTTATAGTAATAGCTATGGTAGTCTGATAACTCCAGTACAAAATAAAGAAAAACGAAACATATACTGGTTGACTGACTCTATCTAGTGTTATTGTGTATGTTTAATTTTATATTTTGCACTACATTAGTTTTAGTAGTTTCAGCATACATCAAAAAATATCCATTTAAAAGTCATTTAGGGAACCAAAGCCGTGGTTCCTCTCTTCATCATTTTTCTGTGTAGATACTTTGGTAACACATACAGCCATCAAAGTATTTTCACAGCAGTGACTCTTTTTTTTTAGCCTTTTTTCTTCCCACACAAATGTAGTAAAAAGAATCATACAAAGCTAGCTACATTTGGCCCTTAGGGACAGTAATGGCAGGAACATGCCGTAACCATGGATGCTCAGGTCTGTGATGGCCTATTAGTGTGTTGGCTTTGCCAGGCAGGGGCTTTTGAAATGTATTTCATCTCAAGCCTTGAAATACGGACCAACCATAATCGGTGCTCACTCACTGACTGTACTGACGTTGGAGCCACTGCATGCTTCTACCCAAACCGCCTGCCTGGTTGATTTTGGGGTGTACGCTCACTGGGGCTGGTTTATAAGCTATTAAGTGCAGAAACCATGTCCATCTCAGGGAGGTTTTTAAAACAGTCTGTGTTTTCTTCTCCTCTGGCTTTTCCTTTCCCTTAAATAGAAGATTGAGGAGGATGGGAGAATTCTTTGGAGTGGTCGTCTGCTCTGGAGAAGCTGGATACAAGAGAAAGAAAAGCACACAGCTTGTATCCAATCCATTATGGGATGTCTATTTTCATTCAAGCTGCAATGTCTTACTGTATTCTCAGTTCTCCAAAAGCTGTTGTTTTTATTATTTACCATCCAACAGAGGAGAAAGAAGGCAAATGCATTACACATGCTCAATCAAAAGGTGAGACTAGACAAAAACGGACTTCAGAGACTGTGAATCATATGGTACAATTGGACACACCAGTGGATCAAAATTTTTACTCTGGACAATCAGTGTCTTGAATTCTTGGCTACTAAACACACTCATTCAATATTAATGTTGAAATATGTCAGTGTTTAAATTACTGTTTGAAGTCAGAGAGGCAGACCGGTTTTCCATGTCAAAAAAGACATAGAAACATTTACCATATATTGCTGAAATAAGAAACACTAAGGAATCTGGTCCCATTAAGCACTGAGTAGTTTTGACCTTGCGGTTATATAGCGTCAGCTATAGATCTCTTAAAGTGGTCCCCACACGTGTATGTTGTTCTGTATTACCACTAGAGGGCAGTGTTTGAGACAAGCTCTCCCTGCAAGGAAACCTGGGTTTAGGAGGAATGTGACGACCGCTCTCCCACCCCATACACACAGGACCTCAGCCTCAGCTTCTGCCAGAGCTGCTGCAGGGCTGCACGCTGAAGATAAATATTTTCAGAATACAAAACAAAGCCTAGCTTTTGTGCATAAATTGTCTTTTATAACAATTATGTGAAAGCAGGAATATCATGAGCATCACCTTATCATTTGTTGTGACTTGTTACTTGTGAAGATTTTGGGGCTTTAAATAAGAGGTTGATGAGGCCACACATTTAAATGGTATCTACACTCCTTAACTTCTGCAGCTCTACCCCTGTTTGAAGTTGAAAAGGCACTGAGAGGGGAGGCGTTGTTGTATAGTTTACTGTAGACATGGGCAGGGCTCTGCTGCATTGGATGTTCCATTTCAAAATACTGATAAATGCCCAGGTGGCAAGGAGATCAAGGTTGAATACAGCAAGACAAATTGCTAGTCCTCCAGTATGTGTGCGGCACAAGGATATCGTCATCAGGTGTCGGGGACGGGGCGGCAGGACTAACTCTTTCAATACAGAGCTACATCATCAGCTTCTATAGCACAGCGCAACCTGAGAGGAACTGCAGAGGCAGAGTTAACCACAATGAAATGCTCTTTTGAGAGCATTATGTGTATTTTATGATAGAAACCAGTACAAAAGAGAGGGTATTAGCATGTTCTAAACGTTCTATCCACGTGTAAATACATTGCAGACCTATGGCAGTTCCACAATGTAGGAATGTAAATTTGAATCTCATCAAATCAAGTCAAATCAAGGGGAAAATTGAAAGAGATTCTGCATATTGGCATATAAGGATTGTGTCATCAGCTGTGCTTCATACCTGCTATATTTGGTCTTCACTTTATACAGGAAATGAAGGTGAATACCACTCGTTCTCCAGGAAAAGCAAATGCCTGCATGTCTTACCTTCCAGGAACCCACACCCCCATCTCTCACCATTACCATTTGTTCCTCGCTTCTTTTTCACTCACTGAAAGAGAGGAAAAACAGCCCAGGCACTCAATGCTTTAAAGCAAGCGGTACATTCCTTCTTTCAGGCACTGGGCTTTTTCCTCAGCGTCTGCGTGCTGTGCTCCTGCTGCACACGGCTGTAATTCCACCCGTTCTCCACTTAAGGCACAACAGGCTGAGGCAAAACAGCAGATGAGAAATCACCCTCAAATCTGTCGGAAACAGCACTTTGGCACAAGCCTGGTCTGCAATCAGCACTGTACTTAGCCCACACTGGCGATTAGATAGTGTGTGCGTGTACACTATTTTGTGTCTTTGTGTGTGTCTGGACATCTCATAAGTCAAGCTGAAATGTCAGCTCAGTGTGGCTTGCTGCCGACAGTTCTATTTAACATTGCTTTGCACCAGGACGCATTCCCATGTGTTGTGCATAAATTGATCTGGACAGGAAAAGAGGCAGAGCATAGGGGAAACTTGGGTTACGTGAGGGTTAATCCAAAGAGACTTAGAGGTTTTAGGTCCATGAATAATTGCCTTGTTGGGACTTCTATCTGTCATATTCCTTTCAAGAAAGAATTATTTTCAGTTAGGAGTGCCTCTATAAAATCTTATTTTTAATCCAATTTAAGATTCTGTCCCTGTGGTCAACACTCCCACAGAATCCGAGACACTGGGCCAGTGTTGTTGCTGGTTTGCTTAAACACAGTAGTCCTGTGTATGATATCAATACAAAGTCAAGATTATTACACCCAACCAAGAATAAACAGTTTTTACAAATCAGCCTGAATAGACAAAAAGAGCTCCAACAGATGAAACAGCTGAACCTCAGACTTGTAGGGCATGATGTGTACTAAAGCTAAAAGATTTAGGGAGTGTAGTTTATATTATCATTTTGATCAATGCTGTGATCTTTTTTCATTCATTTGTTCATTGTCTCTAACTAGTTCAGGATCACAGTGGGGCCGAAGCCTACCTAGAATAACTGGACATAAGTCAATCACAGGGTGACACACACTCACACATTTACTCACACTTTTGGACAGTTTCAAATAGCCAATCCACCTACAAACAAGTGGAAACCGAAGCGCCCGGAGGAAACCCAAGCAGACACAGGGAGAACACACCTCACAGACAGTCACCTGGAGCGGGAACTGAACCCGCAACCCCAGGACCCTGGAGTTGTGTGACTGTGACACTACTTGTTGCACCACCGTACCGCCCCGTGTTGTGCTTTTATTGTGAATTATTTTTCCTGAATTAAGTTCCAGAGTTTTTTGCCTAGAAAATGATCACATTAATTTTTCAGGTTTCAATGCTGTGCTCTGTGCTATGAGGCAAATTCTCCCCAGTTATAACTTGTATAAGATAAACATCGGGCATCATGAAAATTGCCGCTCTTGCCATTTTTTTCATTATAAAAATAATACAGTGCTTCAGCTGCAGAAAGGTGTTCACTACAGAAAAGAGTCGTCCAGACAAGAGTTAATCAAAGCTTTGTTTTTTTCTGATCATGTGTGTATGGTTTTGCCAGTGGCCAAAACACATAGAAATGCAGAAAGAATGGGCAGCTGCAGCTAAGAGAGTTAAAGTCTGATGAATGCAACACGTTGTCCAGATTTGAACCTGCAATGTGCATATGGCCCCCATCAGGGCTGCCTCTTAGTATCATAAAGCGCTTCCAACTTTCAGAACATGTGTTGGCTTTTCACTGGGCTCTTTCTATCTTCAGCACAAGATGCTGAACATTGACAATAACAAACAAAACTTTCTGTCAGCCTGGGGTCCTCATTCAGCACTCCCCATTTTTCTCTAATTTTGCATTTAGCCTCTGAGCTCTGCCAGATCTCATTCTCACATTCTCCTCTCCCCTGCATTCTCCTCACTTTCTCCCCTCCGCTCTTGAAAATGCTCTGGACGGCGGTGGGTTTTTCCGTTCCATTGGCAGTGGAGAGAAATGGGGAAGCTTGGCAAGCGGCTGTTATTATTTTTCCTTTCGCTCACCATCGGCTCTGTCAGCAGCCTCTCTGTCATCGCTAGGCCTTTGTAAACGTCCCCACCATCAGAATCAAAGCATGCTTATCAGCGCCATGCTTCCTAGGGGAGGTTGGTCAGGCTTATGGAAGGAGTGGAGGCCTGTGCTCTCAGTGCTGGAGGGGATACGGGATGCATAGTTCCTTTGGGTTTTCTCTCTCCAGATGTTTATCCGTCACCGATGTGAGTTACTTCTCTGAAAGAGACCTATCCATCACCTTGACTATGGTTTTGTGCGTGGACTGTGAGTCCGGAATATGCTGGTATTTAGAGGCCTTATTTCTCACTCCCCACATGCCTCACCTCCCTCTGGGAATAACTACTCCATAACTACTGTGTATTCAATCTTGTTAGAGTGTTGAACACAGAGCTGTGATACATGTTTTGGCACCATGAAACATTGTGGATGTGTTGGGCTGACATCAGCTGCTCCTGATGTTTTTCACGTGAAAGTTAGCTTAAAGAAACACTGCAAACAAAGGAAAGGGATACAGCAGGAATATATTAATCTAATGCCTAGTGAGATGTTGCAGCGAACTAAGGGACAAAATTGTGAGGATTTTAGCACCACAACTAATGCTGTGATTTAATCATGATGTGTTCCTTTGGAGAATGTGACTTATTTGAATTAGTTTTTTCTACCCCCCCCCCTTTTTGCACACTTTATAAGTCTGTCTTCTATGACTTGTATCTTCTTCTATCATGCTGGGATGGTGAAGGTTGGGAGATGTTTGCTCCAGATAATGTGAACTTACCATAGTAATGTCACTTACCATTACCTTCATTTGCCAGTGATGCCACTAGACAACTAAGCAAGACTATACAAACACAGGAGCTTATCCATTCTTTTAAAGTAGTTAACAGACACCTGTGATGGTTAGCATTAAACTGAGGAAGGGAAATCCTACCATCCCAGAAAGAACAGGCCCAGTTACACATTTTATCAAGAGTCTAGTGAGCCTTTTTTTTTTTTTTTGTCATACAGGTATCATAAAATAAAGCCATTGTTTGAACACAGGATGCTGTTGAATGTTCTCCCACTTGCAGAAGATTACAAAAGTTGGTGAAGCCAGGGACAGACCCACGTAATAAAAACAGAGTTCCAGCTGGAGGTGTTTAGACCATGTTTAGTTTTGTCCTACCTGCGTAAAACTGAAACTGAAACAAAGGATTTGATGTATGAAAGGTTAAATGATGGACTAATGTGAGGCATTTGGGGTTTTTTTTATTTGCTGGACTGCTTTAATCAATAAAGTCCTCTTGCTCTTTTGTCCCTTGTTCAATGGCTGGAAGCCATCCGTAACACGGGATTCCCAGACTGGAGCATAAAACAGAACAGCGCCAGTTCCTCCCCGGTTCAAGTCCTTCAAATAAAATGTAAATTATAACTTTTTCATTGTGTTGTAAGGCCAAGGTTGTAATATAGGGGTAGAAGTAGTAACTGATCTTTTATTAGGACTGGGATAAATAATAGGGCTTTTGAGGCTATTTAAACTCCACCTTAAAACATGAATGAGCTGTGTTGTATGTGTGCTTACCAAGTGCATTTAGGCTTCTTTTGAGAATGAATGATTGCTAACAGTAGTCCAGTTGTTCTCATCTTCACTGAGACAGTACAGGAAATGCTCTACCCTTTCCATGGAGGTGTCTGTTTATAATGCATACATAAGCCACTTTTATTATGAAATAAATCGTTATGCCATGGGAGGTACTGTGTTGTGCTTCACATACTTATTGCCCAAAATATCCCACCAGTACAGAAATTGTTGTTTAGAAAGCTAAGAGCTACTGTTTATAGACTAAAATTCAATAAATATTTTAAGAATTGGAGTTTTTTTACCAAACTGTTATGTAATTGCATAGTTTGTTTACTGTGCTGTGCTCAGAAAGCAAATACTTATTTTGACAAATGGGAAGCTGTATTTATGTTTATCACCTGTGTTTTTTAAGTGACTAAATTAACGGGTTTCTTTTCCCTTTTTTTTAGCAGACAAGAAAATCAGATCTGGGTTTTCTTTTGTTTTAAGCTTTTCATATGCATTCACATTTCTGACTATGATTCTTCAGCTCCCTTTTACTACACTTTTTCAAAGTTGCCTTGCACTCCTCCACAGCCCCAGGTAGTGTGGTGTGACAGCATGAGAGAGCTCGTCAATTTGGCTAAAGATGAGAGCACACAAATGGGCCATGTCCCATCCAGCTCCCAAGCACAACAGGCCATTTGTGTTCTTCTGTAACCGCAGCAGGAATAAGGTCCATAGCATGGAGAACTGGCTCTGCTTGCAGGAGGTTTGCCCTTTTGCTCATACTGGAAATGGTGGAAATGGCAAAAGAGATGGAATATGTTGACAGTAGAGAAGCTAGCTGCCACAGATTCTCGAATATTCTCCTTGTGAGTGCTTGTTAAACTTTAATTTCTGTAGAAGAATTTGAAGGCTGGGCACCTGTGGGTGTAGATCCTTATTTTTGGATTACATATTTTTTGCCATGTCCACTTTAAATTCCTCAAAACCTTCAGAAATTCTTTAGCCATCATTTCTGGGAAGATATTCTTTGGCCAATAAACACAGTATTTAATTAGTCTTTGCTTCAAGTCTATTATCAATGCATTTCATGTGGCTTACAGCTGGTTACATGCACTTTCTCTCTCCCTTTTCCTTTCTCAAATGCAGCCAGTAAAAGCTCTGTTTTGTTGCTGCTGCTGTAATGCAAACCAGAGCATTGGTGATCTCCCTGTGCCAATATCCCGACAGAGTCTTTGCTGGTCTAAGCACAGAGCACTCCTCCCTCCCCTGTAGATGCCTTGGTTTTATGAGTAGAAAGAGAAATGCTCACGTGTGTAATGCAAAGCCGTAGTATTGATCTTCAAGTGGGTTTCTGCCTATGCATTAATTTTGCAGCAGCATGTGGGTGCTTTGATCTGTGAGATGTCTGGAAATGGGCTCAAGTGTGGAGCCTTGCAGAGTTTGCTTGTAGCTGAAGGTTGTTATTTGATTATGGAACCATGCTGATAATTCCTGCAACTAGAGTTGGAACGATTCTGCTTCTTTTATTCCAATACTGATAGTGTTACTGAGCGTTTGAGCTACACAGTGTTATTAACCAACACAGAGACAGATGAATGTTTGGCTGATTTTGAGCAACATGACTTCACATCTAAAACATGGATAACCTAATTAGACATTACACATACCTATGTATGATTTGTGCATTGAGGACACCTGATTTGTCACAATTCCTAATTAACATATGGCCACTGTCCATTGCAAGTGAGCCCCAATCCCCTGGTGGCGCTGTTTCACTGCATATACATTTAAAGTCTCTGTTATTTGCCCAAAGAAGAGCTATGAAAGCTGCTATATTTTTAGTCAATGATAGCATTATACAAACACAAAACACTGCTTTTCTGACTATCTGGACTCTTCAGTCTATTCAGGTTGAGTTTAGGGTTAAGGATTAGGTTTATGGTTAGGTTTAATGGAAGTTTTAAGGCTGCTTTCAGCTTTCTTTCATATACAGTTTGGGAACAGTGGGAATGGCCTTTTAGTAAAATATATGCACATTTTCACCTTGATACCGGGTCTGGCTTGAACGTATTGTAACAGGCTCAGTTCATATTATAATTTATTACAATTATATGTGGGATATAAGTACTGTATGTAATAAAGTACACATATGTAGTAGTTAGTTGCTGTACAAAATAAGACTTGGAATACACCAGGTGTGCTATTCCATGCCACCATCTATGTCCTGATTTCTGTTTATCCTGACTTTCCTCTTGCTTATGCAGGTTAATTTTTTTTTCTCTAGTCTCCTCAGAAATGTCTCTAAAGAAAAGAATTACTAGTAATAAATGCCAGTTTTTTACTGAAATTTAAATAATGAAATGAGGGTCTCAAAATGTTCATGGTATATTAAGTACATATGTTGGTGAGATTAATTTATGCCTCCTATAGATTCTCTGCTAATAATCTTTTCATAAAACATTCAGCCAGTGTAAACCAAGCATTTTTCATACTGCATGCTGAAGCTAGTATCTGCTTTACATCATATTCTTGATTGTTACATGAAAATGGCCTTTAAAATGTTTCCGCAAATCATTTGGATTGACCTCTTAGAGGTAATGTTTCTCATTATTGATATAATGTGGTCCAAATAGCTTAGGAAATATCTATCAAGCATTTTTGTTCCTTTTTTTGAAATGTAGCAGGAAATGAGGCCAGTCTGTTTTGTCTGCTTGTCTTTTTGAGTTCACAGGGAAGATAGCCCCAGCATTGGTTGTCCTGCTGCCTGTCTCACTGTGGGCCTTGACCAAACCTGATATCCACATGTCATCATGGTAATATTGTTCAATTGATGCTATGTCAACTCTGGGGCATCTTGAGTTCAAAGTGACCTGTAACCTGAACCCATGAGAGGACAAAGACTGAATTGTAGCTGTGAACCCAAACTGAAACAAGGCTTAATCCAAGTCAGAAGGCTAGAGTGCCATCTTCCAGCTGAAGACTGGCTCGTTTGAAGATGAGCCCACTTTACACAGAAGGCTTGATCTCCCTCAATTCAAACATTATCCCTGTCAGATTTTTTGGCAGACGTTTTTTGCTGAATCGAAAACAAACTTTGTAAAACGAGCACGCTGAGAACATGATCCTTACACACAGAGCCTCTCCGTGGTGCTGTAAAGGCTGTCTGCAGGAACCTCTGTGTGGATGGCCCAGTCAAAACAATGCAAGGTGAGACTTTAGCAGCAGCAGCAGCTCACCCGCTGTCTTCACAATGACAAATCCAGATGCCTCAAGATTTTGCCAGTATTTACCCTGAATATATCTGTGCCATCCACACCAGAAAATGGCCCTAATTAACTTAATCACATCCCCTGTAGACACATATTTCATCAGAACACCAGGCGGTCCTCAGTCATAGCCCTGGAGAAGGCTCAGACATTTAGATAGGGTGCCTTTCAAATTTCTTTTCAGGAGTCTTGCCTACATACCTGTTGAGTGTCTTGCTAGGAAGGGATGTGATGAGTGTTTGATTGCAGTGACAATGTTAATTCCCACAAATGCATAAGGCCTGGAGGTTGGTGTAGCCTTGAGGAAGGACAAACACAGAGTCATGCTCAGGCTGCACAGAGGGGAGCATGGCTCTTTGGGAGGAAGCTGAGATATGGAAAGGTATTTAAGTGCTACAACATGTGTTTTGTGGTTCCCTGGTGTAATAATGCATTTCAAGTATTGTACACCAACTCACTAAGTTGTTACAAATGAATGACAACCATGCAGATATTCCAATAAAATTATTTATGCCACATATGAGAATATAGATTATGAGGAATCATAAAACGTATTGTTTTCTGGTGAATTATGAGACTCTTTGTCCAGTATGTAGAAAACAATACAGCCTTCATAAAAACATTTGATGTACTAGTAGCCAAATTTGTTATTTTTCAGCTATTACTCAGTAAGATGGTATTACATCCCTGGGACAATGTGCCTCAGTTAGACATTGCACATACAGACTTTCTGCATGTCTGCATTGAATATTAGAGATATATTTGGTTAAATTTTCCATTCACTAGCAGTTCCTCTCAACCTGCAGCAAATTTAGGGGTGGAAGGGTGAATGAACAGCACTGTCTCCTCCCTCAACATTCACGGCTGATGTGTCCTTCACCTGCTCCATGGGCTCCCATAGACATTCAGTTCTGGAGTGGCCAGTCCATAGTTCTAGATACATTAGCACTTAAAGCTCCACAATCTTTCAGACCCATGGTGTTGAGTTGTTGCCTGTGGAATATCTTGGCTCCAAAGTAAAAGTGGAGATTGATTTTCTCCGGTCTTTATCTTGGAGATGAAATATTCATGTGCTGTTTATCTGATGGTGATAAAATTTGTGCTTTAGCAGGTCCCACTTATTCATTTTATTTCATTAATTCATTTTAATACATTTTTAACTCAATGTTTGGAGCTTAATTTCTTTTGTTTTTAAATACTTAATTTACATGTTTGTACTCTTTTCATAAATATCATGTGCAAATGAATAACTTGAAACTTGACAAGAAATTAAACGAATGGTGGATTTTGGACAATAGTATGTGTGTGCATGTTTTTCTGTGGAGATATTTGATTCTGAACATGAGATGGAACTGTTTTTGAGTTTTTTACTATTTGGGTTCTCAACAAAACAACCTTAAAGCTGTTATATAGAAACGTCCTCATGTGACTCTTACAACTGACATGTTTTATAGAATATTAATGATTGGAAATAAGTGTGATAGATGCTTTAACATTATATTTTATACCATATATTTGAATATAAGGTGTGAAGTTATACGCTGTTTTTGTTGTTGTTGTTGAGGCTAGTGGTGTCGCTCAGCTTGCATTCGCTAACACAAGGAAAGCTTACATAAGAAGAAGTCAAAGGACTAGCTGTATTGTGCAATGTGATTACCCTGTGTCCATAAAATAACCATCAAATGATTAACCTTAATTTCCAAGGCTTCCAGGCTGCAAATGACATAAATGCATAAATATAAATGGGTAATGCCACGGAATGTGCCCCACAGTCATTAATCTAGTAATCTGCTCCTTGTGACGCTCACCCCCCACCTTTCTTTTCTCAATAAGATTATTTAAAAAAAAATAAAGGATAGTTGTAAACCAGGCCACCAAACTCCAACAAGCACAGTTGTTTTCTTTCCCCTCGTACATAACAGATACCTTCACTGCCCATCCTCTTGTGGAAATATTTATGTAAGCTTGTGCTTATTAAGTGTAAAGTGGACCCAAGATGACATTGCATTAATGACCTGCTCTTTATTTGTCATTCATTTGTCATTAGTATAATTTTTGCTGCAGATTTCAAATGCTTCCAGGGTACAGAACAGCTGCGTTGTTATTGAAAAAAATCTCAGGACTGAAAAGTCATCCACCCACAAATAACCCACTCATACTCTTCTGTTATTCATTCTTAGTCATATGCAAGAATTTGAGAGTGGCTGGTTTGAATGGGTTTGCCTAAACCCAGACACTAAGCAGATATCTGATTTGTGTCACAGGATGTTGCAGCTGGAGCCAGTACAATCTCCCAGTGGGAAATATGGGCCTGTCCCATTAGGGCAGGGCAGTTGGAGACTAGGTAGGCATTTGCCATGTGCACTGCCATTCACCTCAGATACACCCTAATCATCATCCATTCTACCCATTTCTCCCCCTTCTCTCTCTCTCTCTCTGTCTCTCTCTCTGTCTCTCTCTCTACTCCTTTTCCACTCTTCTGTGGATGGCTGGAATGTTTCTGTAATTGCTTTCAGTCTGTTTGTCTGTGAGAGTTTAATCGAAGACTAGTACTCCTCATTTGCGAGCTGTTTTCCCTACATGACTCCACAGAAGGTTGGACATAGATGTATCTATTGTTCATTCACAGTGTTGAGATACCTCTAAATCAGGCTTTGACCAGCTGGTTGAATTACTGATCATTACAGATCATTTTGCCTGATTATTGTTGTATTACAGTTGTTAATGTAATATCAGCCACAGTGCCAACTGGTTGCTATCACAGGCAATATGCTAAATAACATGAGGGTGTGGATTCCACAGCATCCATAAGAGCTGGGGTGAAAGACTAAAGTCCAGAAGCACAAAGAATTGCATATTTTCAAAACGGTTTTGCACAATTTTCATTGCAGAGATACCTTTTAGAATCGAGAAAAGAAAATAATTTATGTAAATATGTCAGAAATTGAATTGTGGAAACCACGTGAAACCAGTGAAAGACTGTGGAAACCAAAGAAATAAAACAGCAGGGTTATTTTCATATCATTTAATACACAGCTTTGGATTGAGCTAAAACTAAAGCTAACACTAGAGCTAACCAGACTTATGTTTTTCTGTAAAATAACTATTTAATTTTACCTTGCAATAATAGCAAGTGACTAAGAAATTACTGTAAAATAGATCAACATTAACTTACTTTAGACTTGTTTACTTGTTTGTTCTTAACATGTTTAACTGTCCGTGTGATTACAAAGATACATTTAAATTATGTTCATTTTAATAATTTTAAATAAAACATCAGGAATTAAATAAAGCCAGCACCACACTTCAGTCACCAAGATGTGCTTGAAATGAATGTTCCTCTGTAAATCCTTTTTGGCGCAGCAGGTAGTGTCACAGTCACACAGCTCCAGGGACCTGCAGGTTGTGGGTTCAAGTCCCTCTCTGGGTGACTGTCTGTGAGGAGTTTGGTGTTCTCCCTGTGTCTGCATGGGTTTCCTCTGGGGGCTCCGGTTTCCTCCCACGGTCCAAAAACACACGTTGGTAGGTGGATTGGTGACACAAAAGTGGCCCTAGGTGTGAGTGTGTGAGTGAATGTGTGAGTGTGTGAAGGACTGGTGCCCTCTCCAGGGTGTGTTCCTGCTTTGTGTCCAATG
Organism: Hoplias malabaricus; assembly: GCF_029633855.1. Taxonomy (NCBI): domain Eukaryota; kingdom Metazoa; phylum Chordata; class Actinopteri; order Characiformes; family Erythrinidae; genus Hoplias; species Hoplias malabaricus. The sequence continues at coordinate 34,265,861 of NC_089805.1, read as the reverse complement.
TTTCTGGGTAGGCTCCGGACCCACTGCGACCCTTAGCTGGACAAGCGCTTACAGATAATGAATGAATGTAAACCCTTTTCATGTATAGTCTAATAACTGTGACTAATTTACGGACCTTGCTATTCTCACTACAGGTGTGTTCTGTTTTTCTCTCAGTTTGTATGTGGTGGCAGGTTGTGTTTAATGGAAATATTGTTTGAAACCCTAGGGTGCACTATTTTGAGAAAGTCACACATGTTCAAGAAACACTCACTGGCAAATAATTTAGGCTTTTTAAACACAGACTAAACCAGAAATTATGTTTAACTTATTTGTATGCGTTATGTATGTTTTATGTACATTTAGAGGTTTACATGAGGGTTTTTTTGTGGGGGCATGGGAGGGGGAGGCTGAGACTGGAAGGAAATATGGAGCCATGGTGCCCACAGACCCACACTCCTCTCTGTCTGTCCCCTTCTTATTCTGATTCACTTACCCTGACACACGCAGACACACACCACACTGCCCCACATAGGCTCGCTCACATTGAAATATCATTTTAAGGACTATATAAGTCATTCCAATAAAAACCACAGACTCCTTATTAGGCGGCTTATGACTCAGCAGAAGAGACAGCGTGAGAGAGACTGCGAGATTTTGGAAAAGCAAAGAAAACGCCAGAGTCAGACAATGTTTGTTTTCTTGTCTGTTCTTCTAGTCTAGTTCTTGACTGTGTTCTTTTTCTTCTGTGGGTGCTGACTGTCATGGCTGGATTTAGTGTGTTTAGGTGTGAAAGGTTCATGCTCCTACCCTTCTGAAAATGTATAGAACTATGGGTCCAATAATTTCTGCTCTTTTTTCCTGCAGGGAACATTAATGTAAGTCATGGTGAGCCTTGTGGGACATATAGGTTTTTTGTCGAAGGTATCACTTCTGCAGAGACAATAAGTCTGCGTCCAGAAGTCTTGTGTAGACCAAGCCAGTGTTTCCAAATGGGGATTCATCTATTTGATTCATGGCTTTAGACCCTCATCCAAACCCAATAACAGCAGTGCACAGCTGAACATTCCATGACCATTATTTCTGCATTATATGAAGACCATCCTATATTATGTTAGTGTTTCATGTCACACACAGATCGGACTACAGTGTACATCGTGATGGTTTTCTTTCTTTAAGTATACAGTATGGTACTTTACAGTACAGCTTTTAACCCTAGACTCATCATGGTCAACAGTTATTTATATTTATGACAGGCATTAGGCAGATGATTTTGATCAGAGCAATTTACAGGAGAAATTTGAGTAGAGTCCAAATACCAAACTAAGACACTGCTAGATGCAGAATTCAAAGAGAGAAATGCAAAATAACAACATAGGTGCAACACTGTACCACAATAAATGCTGATGCTTTATTCTCACTACCCATTGGAAAATATTACAAATTAAGCATTCATTGCTTTTTTTTTTCTTGTTTAAGACAACTAACCACCTTTATGCAACAAGTGATGATCCAGAATGCTGCAGCACGCCTGGTTTTCAACCAGCCTAAAAGAGCACATGTCACACCTCTATTAGTTGAGCTGCATTGGCTACCCTTAGCTGCTCGCATCAAATTTAAATCACTAATGATGGCCTTCAGAGTATTCACTGGCTCTGCTCCCATCTACCTCCAAAAACCATATGTTAGCGCCCGCCCTCTCCGTTCCTCAAAGGAGCGCCAGCTAACACGGGCAACCCCCCGTACAGGTCAGTCGAGGTTATTCTCATCTCTGGTACCACGCTGGTGGAACGAGCTTCCAAGCACTATCAGAGCAACAGAAACCCTCTCCGCATTCAAGAAATCCTTGAAAACCCAACTCTTCTGAGAGTATCTCTTGCACTGAATGTCTTTCTTTAATGCACTTATAACTTCCTGGCATATTGCACTCAATGTAAGGTATTTTGTATAAATTGTTCTGTAGTTTGAATGTTAGATCCTCTTTTTTAAGTCGCTTTGGATAAAAGTGTCTGCCAAATGCATAAATGTAAATGTAAGTGAAATGTAGTATTTTGTCTGATTTATAAGATTTGTACTAGATTAACAGATTGAACAATACACGCATACCTAAGAGTTAATATTTCTCAAGACTCCTTTTGAGTTAATTTATAATGGAGACAATCAGTTTAATATATCCTCAACAAGTTCAGCAGAAAAACGGTTCCAAATCCTTGCTTCATATACAAATAATACTTTTGATTGCAAAGACTGCAGAGACATAATAATAATATAAAAAGTAGAATTATGATAGTTTAGGAACATAAAATACACAGACATCCACTATCCACTATGATTTCTTCTTATTTTCATGGATTCATAGTTGACAACATTTATCAATACGGTAGTGGAATTAAATTTAAGGAACTTTTAGATTTATACTTTTAATCACAGGTAGACTAATGAATGCCACTTTAAACACATTGTGGGAAAGGTACAGCCTGGGATAGTTATATTAGGATTTCATGGTACCATTTTAATGTAAAAGTCACACACATTACTGGGGGTGTTTGAGAATGAATACATGCAGGCGGCAAAGCCTATAGCATTTAGTGAGATTTTACAAAGCAGTTCCTGGTTATGTCAGATATGATAACATTTTTCCAACCTTCCTGCTTTTCTTTTTTTGCTAATAGTGTGAATCAAGCCATTTCTCCTGGTAAGGTGTCATTCAGACATCTCCATGCCCCCCTGCGATACAGGCGTAGAGACAGCTGCTTGGATTTCTTTGATATATTATGTCTCCATGGTCTGAGTCGCCGTGGTATGTTGAGCTCCAGGGTGTCTATGGATACATGCCCAGTGTGCAAAAACTAACAGAGCTAGACTGGAGTGCCAAAGAAAGTTTGTCTTGTCCAGTAAAAACGGCAGTAGTCCAGCAAGGATTAAAACGGCACTCTGAGACTACCGCCCCCTAGAGTAGCAACAAAAGTGGGGGGCCAGGGAAAAGTGGGAACTCCTAGTATGTGAAAAATCTGTTGGCTTTTCCTAAATCTCTTAACATGAGGGCTACTGAAGGTTGTTTGTAATCATGATTTCTGCTGTAGAAACCAGTTAGTCAGAACACTTGTTTTGGCTTTCTTTACACTGAACTGAATCATTTTAAGTGTTGTTATTCAGAACCCAATAATACCTAGAATGTGTGAGTAGATGTGTGTAGTAATGAAAATGCACTGGATTTCTAACGAATGCCTTAAATATACAATTGAAGTACTGATTTTATGCTTATGATATCTAGACATTGAAAAGGGCTCTTACCTATTGAAATATGTCTCTCTGTCATGATGCCTGCTGTAAATTGGCAATTATGTATGAAGCTGCACATTTGTCAGATATAGCTTGATTTGATTTATTCTTTTTCCTTTCTCCATGTATAAATGAGCTGCACAATATTCAATGTCAAGGAGTGGTTTTCCCATAGCTATTTTTCCTCTGTGGCTGGAATGAGGGAAGTTCTTTGTCAAAATACTGAAGTCCATTGATTTTAGTCCCCTTTCCCCTAACCTAAGTAAACACTTTCTCTTCCAAACCATACAGAAGAGAAGCTTTAGACAAAAACACAGTGCTTGGTCAGCATCTGATGAATAGTTGGGGTAAGAAGAAGGCTGTTTGGGTAATTTGCATCTACTTTACTTGGTGTCATTAGGAGCTCATTTGCAGGCCATGGCATTATCTTGAACTCAAGGCAATTATCTTTTGACGCAATGGCGCTTCAAATTAGTCTTCTTTCCACTCGAAGCCCATCCTTTTCACCAAAGGATTTTGTTTTGTATTATATGTGTTGATTGCCAAATATGTGTCTGTCTTTTCAAGTTTTTGCTTTTCTGTGGGTTTTCTTGTGTGTTTTAAACAATTGGCCAACAGTCTTCACAGCCTTTCTCATGGGAGTGTTATTTATGCAAGACATGGCATGTGATTGTGTGTGGCATATTTTTCCTTTATTTTTCACTCCATATCAGTAGTTCTTCCTGAAGTTATGCTGCTAAATTGGAGAACAATCCATCGTCTGTTTAATGTGGCTGAAGCTCAAAGTCAGTGTGTTTCTCTTTCATTCCTGTTCTGACTTGAAGTATAGCCAGAGACCTCCAGTGTTCTGTCTGCTGGAGAAACATGGCTGTCAAATAACAAATAACCCATCAGAGACCTCAGAGCACGGTAGACAAGTACTGGGCTATATCACAGGTCCGTAAAGCTTCCTGTGCAGACTGTAATATTATACACTATTAGTGGTGCATTCAAATAGATTCTAGCAGAAAAGGTGCTTGATCAAATATTACAGTGGGACAGGAAATACAGTGCCAGTTAACAGTACAGCATTTATAGTTCAACACAAAAATTCTCAGTGAGGAAAACTCTCATGAAGCCAGACAAAATCTACTCTACTGGTCCTGATTCTAAATGTGGACATGACAGTGACCCTGAAACTGGACTATGGAAGAATGGTTGGAGAGAGACAGGGGCTGTCATTGGAAAGAGAAGGAGAAAGGGAAAAATGTGGAGGGAATTTTAATGGAGTTCCCTTTTTGTTGCAACTGTGGAGCTAATGGCCAGCACTTACAAGGCTAGCTTGTGAGACAAAGTCTGCAATGAAAAATGAAAAAAAAAAAAAAGAATTCCACAGGAGAGCTCATACCAAGAGACAGGCGCGTAGTTTGGCATGGGACAAGCATTTCCATTAAATGGCAGGTTTAGGGAACAAGATAATTGCTCTAGCAGAACTGAGCCCCTCATCCCCCATCCCCCACAGACCATGAGGATTTACTTATTACTGCATAGAGAGATATTCACCAGTGGATATCCTTTTCTACAGTGCATTAGAAATATCCACGTTAATCTCTGAAAACCTGTTTACCAGAACTGGTATTGGGTCGGCTTTATGCTGATTTCTCACATCACGTCAAATGGTATTCAGGTCAGGAGAGTGTTTGTCCAGCCGTTCCATGTGTTTGGGCCTGATTGTGCTGGCTCTCTCTCTCTCTCTCTCTCTGGCTGTCTGGGTCTGCAGTCTGCGGTGAGCTGGTGTGTGTGATCCTGGATTAATGATGGAGAAACATTGGGCCACTTGGTTCCAGTCGTGCAGTTCTCCAGCTCATGTTTGGATGGGTCTTCAAACATGATGATGGTGAAGGGGAGTGTGGGGGGGTGGCGGTCAAACAGGGTCATGCCGTTCAGGGAGAAAACAAACCATGGCACGGAAATCATTAAGCCAGCATTAGAGCTGCTAGCTTGTGTTTTGCACTGATACACAGTCCTCCCAGTCTGTTTGAAGTGAGTAATAGTGATCATAATCTCATTAATAGTGATTGGCCCACTCTTTTTAGGGCAGTCAGTCTGTACTCAGCCCTGAAAAACAACCTTCCCTCTTCTCTTCTGTGAGACATTCCTTTTGGCTGAAGCTGTTGTTTGGGTGGAAATGTGTTTTTGGCATTTTATCTGCAGGCTTATCAACTGTTGTTCTATGAGAACATAAGTTTAAATATTTATTTGGCCTGACTTTGTATGAAATTCCAAATTAGCCAGAGAATAGAATAGAATAGAATAGATTAGAAACACAATGGAATAGAGCACCACTTTATTATCCGTGCTGCCTTCAGCCCATCTGGCAGTTGGGAAAGACAATGTTATTGACAAAAACAGGATATCCAATCAATCAAGATAATTCATCATAAAACCAGTCTTGTGAGATCGTAAAATCAACAAAATCAACAACAGACATCATAACAAGACATCATACAACCGGACATGATTAAACAGGACATCAATTACAGGTCTCTGTAGGAAAAATACATTGTAAAAAAGGCATGTCTGAAGCCAGTTAATATTGAAAGCTCTTAAAAATATTTTGCCTCCAAGCAAAGAACACTGACCACACATGGTATATATTATATATACCCTAAATGGCCATAAGTTTAAAGACACACAGTTGCCCATTATTTCTTCTAAAGTAAAGGGTATAACTGTCTCTTGGTCTCTAGACCTTGCTGTCTCTAGACATTGCTGTGAGAACTGGATTACATTCAAACACATAAGCATTCGTGAGGTCAGTTACAGGTGATGGATGATAAGTTCAGGATTACAACAGCCATTCCAGCTAATCCCAGTGGAACTGGATGGTGCTTCATCACTCCAGATATTTCAGTTCCACTGCTCCACTGTGCTGGGAGTCTTCATATCCCTCTAGGCAAAGTTGCATTGAGCATGGTGACTTTAGGCTTAGATGCGACTACTCAAGAGCACCCCATTTTATTGTTAATGATTTGTTATTTGGAGATATTTCAAACTATGAATGCGTGACTGAATACTAATGTTAGCAGTGGAAATAACTAATTAGAAGAGCATAAATATTTCATAAGTTGGTGGACTGTTTTCAGTCCAGCGGTGACACTGGGGGGTTTCAAAACTCTAGCAACAGTGCTGTGTCTGATCCATTTTTACCAACACAACACACAGCATTGAAATAAGAAGGTCACTTTAATATTATTGCTGAATAATGTATATTCTGCTAAAAATATTAATCAAGTAATTAATTCATTTATTCATTCTGTACCCGCTTATGCTGTTGGGGTGGGTCCAGGGTTGGGGTCGGTCCAGAACCTACCTGGAATCACTGGGTTCAAGGCAGTAATACACCCTGGATTGGGCACTCTCACATACAGACAATCCACCCACAAATTTGAGTTTTTGGATTGTGAAAGTAATCCAGAGCACCCAGAGGAAACCCACACAGTCACGGGAAGAACATGAATCTGATTTTTTGTGTGATATTAAAACAAACATTTGACTCACTCTTAATGACACTTTATGCTGGAAAAAAGAAAGGTGGTCCCAGATATTGGCTCTTCAGGTTCTAACTGGCTGTTTAGGTTCACCTTCCATTATGGAATTAAAAAAGTCTTAATCTGTGATGAGACATAGGGCATGATTAGATTTAATTGGGTGTTTGGTGTCAGTGTTGACCATAAGTGGTCCATTTATGGGCTCAGCTTATTAACATTCCTGCATGCAATAAAGTGAAAATGAAGCTGTGCTAAGAGAAAGTGTAGGAAACCAAACCACTTTATGGGGTATAAAACTGTGGTTGAGACCACAGCTGCTGAGGATGGGTGTCCGTAATTTAAGCAATTAAAAGAAAAACAGCAAAGTAATGACTGGGGGAACTTACAACAAATGTCAAATTGTCTGGCCTTACGTCTAGAAACAATGGGCAGACCATTCAATTTTTTATGTGCCTTCTATGAAAAACAAAAAGTTAATTTAAAGCATCCTTAGGTTTGTGGAAGTTGCTGTATACATTTAATTGATTTATATATATATATATATATATATATATATATATATATATATATATATTTATGATTTAATTAACAAAGACTTTTATTTTGTTAATTAAGTCCTGATTCTTGGGAATCCTAAAAAAGAACATCATGGTCCTATAGAGTGAGCTACAAGCTGCTCCACTGACCCCTGAAAGATGCTGTCATTTTTCACATATCCCAGGTTAGTGCGTTTGTACATTGTGAGGTATAGAGGTTTGATGATCTGATGGTCCTGACTGAGAGGGTGATGGATTTGCTGATAGCAGTAGAGTGATACATTTGCTGTAGGTGTTGAGGCCAGACTTCACATTGCGAGAAAGATGAACTTCTATTCGGCTTTCAAGACGTTACAGGTCACATTCTTCTGACCGGCATAAGCTCATAAAACTTGCAGGGGCCCTCAAGAATGTTTCCAAAGAAGGAAAGCGCAATTTGTAAAGTGGACAGAAATAAGCTTTTTGCAAGTCGTGCTGCCATGTTTCTTGAGCAAAACAGTTTATTGTCAACTTGACTTGATTTTAAAAAACTGAATTTGTATAAAATTTTCAAGGGCATATATTAGTGCAGTTTTTCAGAATTGTTGAAACAAACTCTTATTATTTGATGAGAAATACTCCATTATAGAATGGTGTACACATTTAAACGTTTTGTCAGTGGTGATGATAGGAACAAGTTATTAATTATGCTGAATGCCTCTAAAAGCCTCAAAAAAAGTTATTACATTTAACAGGTCTATATATGTTGCCTGTTATCGAGATACTGTTTTTGATCAATATTCAGTTGTACTTTCACAAACTTTTGCAACAATTCATTGCAGACATTACCCAGACTTTTACCTGGATGCACCCTAGCAAAACTCCTGGTAAAATCCGAGACAGCGCATGCAAGAACTGTGTTTCTCCTGCACAGGCTGCGCAGGCGCTGTTCTACGCCTAAAGCTCATGTTTTATTTCCCTCTGCAAGAGCACGCCTGATGCAGAAAATCTCCCGCTGTGAGCTGCATGTGTGAAAGACCACACCGGGACATCTCCGTATTGATCCTCAGAAGTTTCTCTAGACATTTTTTCATGTGTAAAAGAGGCACTAGTGTCAAAACATTCGTAATGATTCTCAACAACTGCATTGTGCTTACAATACCTTACAATAATTGTGCTTCCCCTTTAAGAGACACCCTAGGCCTAGAATTGTACACACCATGTTGGGCCAAGGTGCTCAGTTTTCACCATAACCCATGCACCTGGTCTGCCATCCCACAGAGCTATTGTCTAAGCCCAGCAGGAATGTACTGGGAGGGGGGGGACTTCTATATCAAAGAGTGAACTTTAAAGAAATCCAAGGGGGTGGGAGATCGCAGTCCTCCAAGCTTTTTTCCCTAAATTGTGAGAGGTATTCAAGTCCAAGATCAAACAAAATGGCTTTCATGTCTCTGCCCACAGTCTGTTTGACATGCTTGGGAGGGGGGGTGCCCTGCTCTGGTCCTAGAGGGCTGGACTCAAGCACAGTTTGGTGATTTCCCTACTCCAACATCTACTAAACTAGCTAATTAACCTGTGAATTGAACTGAGCATGTTTGAGGAGGGAAATAACCAATATGTACTGTCGTCCAACTCTTCAGAATCAGACCTGGGCTCCTTCGAGTGAGCCTAGGATCAGTTTTAGTGCTCATTTTCCAGCATGCAGTTTTATTTACTCACTTGCCCTGTTAAAAGACATGTTTTCAAAATGCTCAAGGCTAGCAGTGCACAGTGAAAATTACAGTTTGAACCATATCTGGTTTCTGTCCCCACTGTTTTTGGGGGTTCTCACTGTCTCCTAACTTTCTGCTTTTTCCAACCAGCTTTCTCCCCCTTCTTCACTTTGGTCACAGTTGGCTGCCACAGCTCTGTCAGGACACAAGAGTGAGTAAATCTTCACAGAAGAGCAGCAGCCAAGCGGAGCCCGCTGCTTAAAACAGACCACAGGGAATGTGATGGGCAGCGCTACCATTCCCACTCACTCCCCTGAGGACACTCCAGTGTGCAGTCCTCTGGATTCCTGACTAAAGTGCTCCCTTTTCTCCTCCTCTCTTTTACAGAGGTGCTATCAGGCCATCGGCACAAATGGAGCTCAGCACAATGTGGTACTTTAAGCACTTAAACAAGGGGCCTTTTTAGGCCGCCACCGTTTTATACAGGTTGTTGACATTGATGAGTCACTTTATGGGAAAAGAGCGAGTGTCAGGCACACAAATAGTCACACATTTCTCTACCGCACCCCACAATCCCCCGGCTTCAGTCCATGACATAATATCTCAGGGGTGGGTCGTTAGCTCACGGATCACCTCCTCACATCACTCTTCCCAGTGCCTGCCCAGAGCTTTACGCCCGTTTTCTTAACAACACCCTTTTAAACAAATCTGAGAAACAGCAGCACAAACATTCTCTACCCAGACAACAGAGCCTCTCTCTGCTCAGCCTGGAGGCTCTCCCTCACTACTGCTTGTTTTCACTCATAACAGCATGGAGCTGCCCACCCTGCCGAGGCTCAGGTTTTTAGAGCCAGCCATTCTCACTCCACACAATGGTGGCTTTTTTTTTTAGAGGTCAGGTCCGGACTGAATGTTCTTGTGCAGAGCCTACACTAACATTAAACACTGAGTGGCCTTTTGATACAAGTTCCCTTCTCGACATTCCAGGTAGTTTCACATTCTGCTCTGGATGTACCAGACTTCAGATTGATCAGCCCTGACTTGAATTTACTGTTTCAGTTTTTACTAGCTGTCTTTATGATCCTAATTATTATTATTTTTAAACCAGCTGGACATTTTAGTGGGTTTGGTTAATTTCTCTTTTTCCCACAAGTTAACCATGGCTGTTAGAGCTGGGTTTCCTGTTTTGACCATAAATGTAAGAAAAAGGGAAAGGCATGTCTATGACAATTATTTATGCTTGTGACCCATTGTATTGTAGTATATTTTAACCTATTTATAGCAGTTCCACAATCGTTTCCTACATTTATTAGGTACTATATGAATTCTGTCTGACTCATGAAGTCCTAACCAATGAAAGATCTTAATTGGATACCAAAGAGAAAAGAGTTTATCCACTGGGCGGTTCAAGAAATTAAAACTTATATTTCCAACCAACACTTAATAATAAAAAAGATTATTACTTCAGTAAACACTGAATTTAAATACAAGTATGATCATTCTATTCCAACACTCATGAGGTTTTATATCTGTTTAATTTCACAGAACTCATTAGACATGTTCTTGTACAGAGCATAGTCTAGTATTAATGTTTTTTCCACATATGGGTGGCACAGTGGTGCAGCAGGTACTGTCACAGTCACACAGCTTCAGGAACCTGGAGGTTGTGAATTCAAGTCCCACTCTGGGTGACTGTCTGTGAGGAGTTTGGTGTGTTCTCCCCGTGTCCATGTGGGTTTCCTCCGGGTGCTCCGGTTTCCTCCCACTGTCCAAAAACACACATTGGTAGGTGGATTGGCGACTCCAAATTGTCCGTAGGTGTGAGTGTGTCGCCCTTTGAAGGACTGGCGCCCCCTCCAGTGTGTGTTCCTGCCTTGTGCCCAATGATTCCGGGTAGGCTCTGAACCCACCGCGACCCTGAACTGGAAAAGCAGATACTGACCAAGAATGAATGTTTCCCACATTCCAGACAAGACATGTTTCTTAGCAGTTAAGATTCATAGTAGCCTTGAATTATGTTTAGGTTTGAATATACTTTTGCTGTTAGTTCTTTTAAAGATGTTGATGTGTGTGTGTGTTTTTTTAAAACATTTGTCCATTCACTGAAGCCAGTGAGTGAAGGTCCCAACACAACTGCAAACATTTGGTTGGGTTAAGTGCATGTTGTGGCCATGAAAGAAAGGATAGGAAAAGGATATACTCATTTATTTGTGATGAAAAAAAGATAAGTATGCAGTTTCTACAGAAACCCCATTACAGTTATTTAGCTCCCCTGAATTAAAAGGGCTGTGTTTTGCCTCTAATTTAGCATTCTCCACTCATGAATAATCAGGACAGGCATTATTGTGTCTAGCCTGGCCATGACTGAATACACTCAGGCTTTTTCTGGGGCTTGGCCTGGATACAGGAATGTGACCTGAACAGGTGGAAATGGGGTTCTGGTAGAAGTAATTGTCTGTGCATATTCAGTCTCGTTAAACCCAATAATTTTTTTTCTTCTTCTCTCATTTTGTATGTTTTTTCAGCCCAGACAGTTTGGGTGAGCCCCAGACTCTTTAACAGCCCATTAACCATAAATTTCCTTTAATTCTGCTGTGTTTACGACTGGAACAGTTGCGAAAATGATTCTTAGTCTGCCTCCTCAGAATCAAACTGCATGCAGAGTTTTGAGGCCTGCCTGACTCGTTATTTATTCTTCTGAGGTCTGCCTGACTCGTTATTTATTCTTATAACAGCAGCCCTGTGCTCAAACATGACAACCATCATTACATCTGCTCCAGCCTTACTCCTTTTTCTCTGTTACATACAGAGATTTAGTGATGAAGTGGAAGTGCCTCTAAGCTCAATCAGTCAGGAACTAACATGGGCCAAGATCAGTTCTTGTGTTAAAAATAAATAAATAAATAAACCCAAAATACTGGTGAGGACAGCAAGACAACAGGAAGGGGGTGGGTGGCTGATAAAAGACAGCAGCAGGTTTTGACCAAGCCATTACTCTGAGGGAGGAAGTATTAGGTTAACCCCCTATTCAAGGAGGCACGCTTCTCCTGTCCAGCTCCAAGATTTACAGCAGCACCTCCTCCTCATATCTCTCTCTCTCTCTCTCTCTCTCTCTCTCTCTCTCTCTCTCTCTCTCTCTCTCTCTCTCTCTCTCTCCCTGTGCATCTTCATGGCAGAGGCACATCTGGAGATGGGCATGGGACAGTGAGGGAAACCTGCTGCTTCTGTCTCTCTCAGTCTCACAGACCCAAAATGTTACTCTTACTGATATAAGCTCTGATTGTTAGTAATGTGGCCCCATTCAAGGTTCAGTGGCAATGTATACCTTTTTATTTGATGATGTTTGTTGGCAGTGTGTAAGGTCTGATTGCTCATGTGAGCTAAAGCTTAGTTGGCTAGAGTCTCATAGTTTTCTTTTCTTTTTGCATTTTGTGAGAGAGACATGCACAGCAATACAAAGTAAAGCTTTTTAGACTTGACCAGATGTGCCAAGGAAACGATACTGTAGGATGAGTGTTGTCATTCCAGCTGCATATTGTTAACCTTTCATTAGTGCTTACAGCTTGTTTGGTTTAGTCTGCATTGTTCTATGCAGGCTTTATCCTAATGACCGTGTATGTTATTGTCAGGAGTGACATCTGAGTTGTTTTATGTTCGTATCTACAGGGCACATTCTGTCTATCGTGCACAAATATAAAGTACATGATGATTAGTACTGACAGACCTTTTGGTGGCAGAGGTGATTAATTAATAGTTTAGACCTCCTTACACATTAGCTATGAATGCATGTATTTTGATGCTGTTATATATTGAGTGCAGTATATTTAACACAAAATTCCAGGCTTTGGAGGAACAGCATAAGCAAGTCATAAGCAACACCATCACAGTTCCAGGGCCTTTCTTGTACTCCACAAAGTCTAGACAGAGCATATTCAAATCATGAAATTAATAACAGCTTATCATCATACACAGCATGCTCCAGAGAATCTGCATGTAACTGAAACCCCTACCCAAACTTCAGTAAATGTGCTGACATAAATACAGTATTGTGCAAAACTCAGAGACCAACCATTTTGACTGGAAACACATTGGGTGGTCTCTGATTCTCAGTTTCCAGTCTGACTTATCAGTTCCAATTCAGTGATCTTGTGGTCTGGGCTGTAGAGTGACTAACACAGTTTTTAAAAAGCACCAGTAGCATCATTTTCAGAGGTTCTTCTGTTTTTTTTTTTTTTTTTCCTCTTTTCACTAACAGTTTCTTGAAAGTTCCATAACCTTTCAGACCCTTAGTATTTAAATGTCTTCTCAGTGTAAGAATGGACCAAAACACCTGTGTTACATTTCAGACACAATGTCTCTGTTCTGTAGGTCCAATGGAAAAACATGTATCTTCATTTTTGTCAGTTTTTAGTTTACTGCCTCATTTGACCACAGCTGTCCACACTCTCTAAAAATTTCATGATGATTGGAGCAATAGAAATGTTTGAAGAGTGACTTGAAATAAAATGTTTTTACACGGACTTTCACTGAAAGTTAAGAAGGTTTTTTCCTTCTGTAAATTTACTGTTTTTAATATTCATTCATTCATTCATTCACTGTAGCCTCTTATCCAGTTCAGGGTCATGGTGGGTCCAGAGCCTACCTGGAATCACTGGGCGCAAGGCAGGAACACACCCTGGAGGGGGCCCCAGTCCTTTACAGGGCGACACATACTCACACATTCACTCACAAACTCACACCTATGGACACTTTGGAGTCGCCAATGCACCTACCAACGTGTGTTTTTGGACTGTGGGAGGAAACCCACATGGACATGGGGAGAACACACCAAACTCCTCGCTGTCACCCAGAGTAGTGACTGGAACCTATAACCGGTCCCTGGAGCTGCGCCACTACCTGGTGCTGCCTCTATTTATTATTATTACATATACTTTTATATTATTTTTAATTGGACAGTGACAATATATTTACAAGCTGAAGTTTTTCTATCAACTTTTGTAACGTCGTTGTCAAATCCGAATCAGCAAATTTAGGAGATTAACACACTCACAGAAACCAATAATTTCTCTCTCTCTCTCTCTCTCTCTCTCTCTCTCTCTCTCTCTCTCTCTCTCTCTCTCTGTATCTCTTTCTTCAAAAAAAGTGATTTTGTAACTTTGATTCATACAGTAATTAAATTTCATAAATTACCTAATACACCCCTCTCTTACTACAGGACAATGCTGTTGTAATCCATGCAGAATGTGGATTGGCATTGTCGTGTGAAAATAAGAGACCTTCCCTGAAACAAACATGCTGGATGGCAGCATGTTGCTCCAAAACCTATATATTTTGTTCAGTATTTACGGTGCCTTCACAGATGTGCAAGTCACCCATGTGCCCTTATACACCACCATACATACCATCATCGATGTTGGCTTTTGAACTGTGCATTTATAACAAGCAGGATGGTCATTCCCCCTTTAGCCCAGAAGACCCAGCATCCATGATTTCCAAAAAGTAGTTCAATTTTTGATTTGTCAGACCACAGGACACTTTTCTACGACACATTCCTCTACAGAATCATGTCTGTTTTTAATGCAGTGACACCTGAAAGCCCGAAGATCACAGCCAGACAATATTGTCAGTTGTATATATACATTTCTCTGTATTCACTGAATCTTTTAGTGATATTAGTATACTGTATATAAAATGTCCCCAGATTCTTTGCATTTTTTACCTTAAAAAGCATGATTCTTGAACTGATTTAATATTTGCCCATGCAGTCTTAAACAAAATGGTGAACACTCATCCATTTTTTCTTCTGAAAGACTCAACCTCTCTGAGGTTCTCTTCTGAAACCCTGTGACTGACATGTTGTCAATTAACTTTTATTTGTTGTATTACACAATTCTACCAGTCTTTTGTTCCCACGTCCCTACGTTTTTGAAATATGTAACTGCCATCAAATTTAAAATGGTCATATGTTTTTCAAAAAACTATAAATGTTTCTCAGCTTCAACATTTGAAATGCAGTCTTTGTACTGTTTTCAATTATACAAAACTGTACATATGTGGGCATATGTGGGCATATGACTGTTGTGCACAGTGGCACAACAGTCACACAGTTCCATGGACCTGGAAGTTGTGGGTTCAAGTCCTGCTCCAGGTGACTGTCTGTGAGGACTTTGGTGTGGTCTCCCCATGTCCGCATGGGTTTCTTCTGGGTGTTCTGGTTTCCTCCCACGGTACAAAAACACACGCTGGTAGGTGGATTGTCCATAGGTGTGTGTGTGTGTGTTGCCCTGTGAAAGACTGGCGCCCCCTCCAGGGTGCGGCCTTCTCCCCATGCGGCCAATGACTTACAGCGACTCTGAACTGGATAAGCACCACTCCTTAAGTTTAATTGGACTTCATTGCATTCTGGTTTTATTTACATATTGCACAGTGTCTTTACTTTTTTGGAAATGGTGTTTGTACCGTTCTTAGTCTTATTTTTGCTCAGTCCTCTGTGAGAGCTCAGATGAACAAATTTCCTTCATTCTGCTGTTAACTCTTAAAAAGCTTTAAAACCTAGGGTGAAACTGGGGCTAGCCATATCACCTTATACAACGTGCATTCTAGATAATGCTGAGCAGTGTTGGTGGGTTTTGTAGTGAAGCCATAGTCGAGGAAGATCCTCTCTGTACCTCTACTAGACAAACCCCAACACTTGGTCAGAGTCATGCACAACTCCAGGAGAGAGAGAAGCCCTTGCAGATTGATTAGGGATATGCTGAGGCTTTCTGAAAGACAATATATATTACCTTATATGAATTAATATAGATTAGTAGATTAGATTCTTTACGTGATGGATAGGTTAGCGCTTAAAGAAGGTTATTATTATTTGAAAGGCATTTTAGGCCTTTGGAGAAGGCCTAGATAAAAAAAATTGTCATTATTATGGTTACTGTACTTGAAAAGTATTGTAGTAATCATCCTATTTCATTTGTCAGGAGCAAAAGAATTAAGTTGTTGAAACCCAGCCTGAGCACTCTCTCTCATCTGTTAGGACTTCAGGAGACGGACTGAAGGCCTTACATATCTCAGTAAACAGTAACAGGGTTTTTGGGGAAGTCCCAGATGCATCGCAGTATTTGGAAGTAAGTAGATAGCCTGGACAATTTGCTTTCCTTACTTTTAAGTCAAGGAAAACTGGACCTTAGGGTGGGCCTGGGCAAAAGTGGGTGGGCACCGTTATTCGAAAATAGAATAATAAACAAATGCAAAGGGGTGCGGAGGAATTGATTTAGGCACTTGTTTCAGTTTTAGCAGAATCAAACCAACGTTGTTAATGGGGTGGAGCTTTATAACAGATACGCTGAGGTAGAATGAAATGTAGATTCTCTGAGACGGTGCTAAGTTCTATCTAAACACAGAAGTTCCCAGTGTTTTAGCACTGACTCCAAACTCCATTGGCTGCAGCACTGAATGATGGACAGCTAACTATGACGACTAATGAGAAGTGCATTATCTATCTAGCAGTCTTGAAGTATCTGCCGCTCCCTCCAGCTGATGGAACCTCAAGATCCGGAATAAAATGCGTCCCATATCGGTTCAAAACGGAACATGGCTTTTAGTGTCCAAATAAGGCACGACTGGCAACCTACATCACGTCCCCTCCCGCTCCATCTTGAGGGAATGTGCGGAACATTCAGAGAAGAGTGTGTTCTCGAACATGCACATACAAGCGAGGAATTAGCTGAGGCTGGCTGGGTAGCTACACTCCTTAGCTCTGTACCCAGTTCATTAATCCAAACACAATGTAAATATGTCTAAACTTCAAATGGCTGTGCTTATAGAAAGACCAAAAATGTGTACACTGCATTTATATAGTTATATAGTATATACTGCTGCTATCTCATACTAGCACTAGCAGAAATAAAAAGTATCATAGAGACAGGGGTTTTACTTGGTTTGGAGTTTTGACATTGATATTTTCAAACTAAATGCCAAGCTGTAACAGTCTGGCGACTGATTCTGACTATGTGTGAGTATGAAAAATGAATGTTTTTTACTTTAGAATAAGACCCACCCTAAATTAACACAGAAGTCTTTTTTTTTCAGGCAGCTAATATGTGCTTTCAGGGAAGACCACTCAAAGTCTGTTTTTATACACTCCCACACAGCTACAGATATATCTAAGTACACCTGCTACTTCCACTTTCACTCATACACACACACACACATTGAGAAATGAACCTCACAGTCTGGTGCTATAACTCTGGGCGCATTCATTTCTGTCCAATGGATGTGAAGCAGCTGGACTTCTGTATCTCTATGCTCTTCATTGGTGGTGTAATGGGGCCCTGTAGGAGCCTGCTTCTCTGTAAATATCAGGGAGAATGGCCCCTGTTATACCAGAGCATTCCAGGAGCTAGAATGGAATTCATAATGGTTAGGGACTGTGTTTTATCCAAGCTGTACTGCACTATAGGGGACAGGTAGGTAGGTCACAAATCTGCATTATGTTAAGCCCCTAACATATAACTTTATTATTCTACTATGCTTCTACTTCTACTTCTACTACATTATCATTTATCCATTAACCAGGAAAGTAAACATTTAATACTGTGAGATATGAGAAGTGAAGGTGTGGTGCCTCCAAAGGGTCTTTGTAGTTTTTCATTCTCTGTCTCACTGGAAGACAAAAGACAATATTTTGCCCTAGTGATGCTGTATTTTTAACTCACGTATATGTCTCTTCATCCTTATGGGTTAGCTAACCACTCCTCACCACAAAGCCTGCAGTTTGCATCAGAACACTGAGGTATTTCATTCCCTTTAGGGGGATTTGACAAAGATTTCCTGGTCCTTATTAAATTATAATCCCCTCCTCACTCACCCCCTATTCTCATGGAGGAGCTTGGGCACTTTTTTCCTGTCAACCAGGCTATGAGAATACATACGAGGATTACCTTGTCTCTTGGCCTATTCAGCAGATGTAGAAAGACAATGCTCATTGCCATGGCACACCTCTGAATACAAGTCAGGTTAGACACGCAATTGCTAGGCACTTCTATATTTGCCATGGTCTTTAAGCAGGTGCACAGTAAATCCAGCTCCCATCAACAACAGCTCTTAGCGGTGTCACTGTTCTAATGGGTGTTAGAAATGGATCACTGGGAGCACTATGATAGACGTTGAACTCAAACTCTCCTCCTGGAAACAATTGCAGGCTAAGACTGGTTCAGAACTTTTCCAGACTAGGAGAGAGGAATGAAATTCAGGATTATATGAGATTTCCCCTGGGTAAACCAATTATGTGATACCTAAAATTTCACACCCCGCAATGGAAAAACGCAGAGATCCTTTTAGGCTTTGGCATGAGTTGCAGAAAACTCCAGACTCTAATTGTGCCTTCAGTTTCAGCTTATGACACCAGAAACAAGCATGGCCTTGGTAATTGGATTAACTTGTAAGGCAAATATTTGGATGGGTTTTTGCAGAAGCCCAGGATGTAAGTACAGTGCTCATTTATCATCCCTGATGCACACTGATGACTATGCCTTTCGCTATGTGGATCCCTGAGTAATTTTAGCTGTGCAGATTCCTGGGGCCCCAAAGCCACATTAGACACAGGCATGTGCACAACCCCCTCCCTTGGAAATGTCCAGGGAGTTCACCTACGCATGTAAAGTCTCGCTCCACTGACGAGTACCACCCACATGGAGGAGCAATGTTAGCCATTCGTCATTTGGTCTGAATGTATGGCATGGGCTGCGAGAGAAGTACACACCCAGCTAATGAAGGCCCTTTGATGGGCCCACCTAACTACTGCTACTGCTCGCCTCTCTCCATCCATCCATCTCTCCTTCTGCAAGACTTCACTCCTCCATCCTCCATCTCCTACTCCCTCTGTTCTCCCTCCATTACCACCCAGGGAAAATGTGAGTGGGGAACAGCCAGCACGTGTCAGTGTTTAAAGGCAGAGACGTGAGGAGAAAAAAGGGCCTTTGCTTTGTCAGGCTCTGGCAGCCCACAATAAGAGCATTCACACAGGCAGTATGCTGCGGAAAGACAGTGTGGATGGTGGGGTGGGGTGGAGGGTATTGGGGGGAGGTTGGAAGAAGGAGAACAGAGGGAAGGCGAGGGTTAGAGAAAAGAGCTAACCTTGCCAGTTCTACCTCGAATAAGTCATGGAATGAGAGAGAGAGAGAGAGAGACGTAAGAGGAAAAACAGAGCTTGTTGATGGAGCAGGCAGGGAAGGACAGAGGGATCAGATTGTGTCTGTGTCTGAGGAAAGGCGGGTCAGAGAGAAAAGCAGAGCAGACAGACAGTGCACTTCAGAGATGGCTTGACAGGGGCACTTCCAAAACTGAGATCATGCAAGAAAAGCCAATTGAGCTTCTGTTTTTCAGTCAGAATGTTAGAGCAGCAAAATGGTCGTTTTAAAGCCTATTTAAGCTTGTATATCTTTGTTGTATTATTTATGTGTTTACCAGCATAATACATGTAGTCTGACATTAGTCATTATCTCTAATAAATCAGAACTGAAGTGCCCTCTGTAAAAGCAGTATTATTCGAATAACCCTAATGTAATAACAAAACCTGCTTACTGACATGGCCATGTGGAATGCAGTTACTGTTACTCAGTATGGCGCCTGCCACGTAACACTTATTCACATCCTGGCTTTGAAGTTTCAGTCGATTGGGAATTTGGGAGAATATCTCAGATACTTGGTATGAATCAACCATGACATTACAGAACTCATACAGTGTTTTATTTGCTCTTACTTGCATTTCAGGGTTTGGTTAAGCCATTAAAGTCATTTTCAGCCTTAATAAGATTTTAAGGGCTTGCCATAGTTTAAATCAATGGTTCCCAGAGTCCCTCCAGGACTATGGTTGGGAGCAGGGCTTTCCAAACTATTTCGTGCACCCACATGTGGAGGAACATTTTATGATGTGAGACAAGACATAACCTCATCAAAATATCCTTACATCCCAAAGTCACTTGGGTTCTACACTGTGTTCTTTCATTAAGCAATTGCTATAGTATACCATTATACAAGAATGAAACATGCACAGTATATGCCTTATGCATGTTTGGACCTTAGTTGCCATATTTCGGGTAGCACTGTGGATAATTGGATTACTGGAATTGGCTACACTAGGAACAAGCAGTGGTTTCTATGTTCAAATATCTCATGTCAAGCAGCAATAAATAAATAAATAAAATTGCTTGCCAATTTGCATAGTTTACCTGCAACATTTCATGCTTGGAGTATGAATATAAAAGCCCACAGTGATACCACAGGAGCTCTGGACGTGATTTCGAAACGGACTGGTCCCACTTCTGATCTAAGTTACACTTCATTGAGCTCTGCTCTCATGGACAAGCCATAAAAAAATTCATTAATGTGGCTTCCGTACTAACCACTCATTCCTATGCTGCAACCCACCAGCGAGTCAAAAGCCACAAAAAAAGAAAAGAAAAACCACTCTAACCCTAGACTGTGGAAGAAGGATGATTTGCATTTGGATATGGCAGAGTTTAGGAATTCTTGATTATCTCGTCAGAAGTGGGCTTGAATATGGGGTGCACAGCCAGGTCAGGGGGAAAGGTATAGCTCTGTCGCTTGGCTGTCCTCCACGATACTGATCCCTGCTATGTGTGCATGTGTATGTGTATGGGATGTGTATTTAGCAGTTTGGTATTTAAAAAGAGAGACCCTGAACTGTGATTGTCATTCTAGACGTCAAATTTCTTTCCCTTGTTATCTTATAAAACACATGTGCATGCTCATACATACAAGCGGTATCGCTCATTCTCTCCAATGCCTCTGTCTCCCCTGTGCTCTTAAATACGATCTCTACAGGTTTATTCAAATAGGGTTCAAACATCAATCATAGAGATGTAATTAAAATCACTCAGAGTGGTATGGTGTTAAATGGTGCACTGGTGGAAGAAAAAAACACTTCCAAAAACCCACCTCGTCCCCATTAAAAGAAAATACATTATACCTCCAAAACAATGTCTTATGCATCAGGAAGGGTAATTCATGTATAATTCTATGAGACATTAAATGCTCCAGACATCTGGTTCCTATCGCTTCCATTGTAAACAATTCTGTAAGTTTCTCTAGAATCAAGCATTTCACATCATACCACTGAATGATTATTT
Source organism: Hoplias malabaricus (assembly GCF_029633855.1). Taxonomy (NCBI): domain Eukaryota; kingdom Metazoa; phylum Chordata; class Actinopteri; order Characiformes; family Erythrinidae; genus Hoplias; species Hoplias malabaricus. Next base: position 34,244,697 of record NC_089805.1, on the reverse strand, counting down.
ACATCTTTTAGAGAAATTCTTAAACATTGGTGGATTTCCCCTCTTTTGTCCTAACTCTAGGTGATGGTTTCTTACCGTAAACACTCTTTTAAAGTAATTTCTTTCTCCATTCCTGTGGAGGAGGAAAGAATGGCAATGCTTTCCTATGAGCTTAACTGATTTGTCTTAATCATGTTGCTTCCCAAATAGAGTCCCTCTCAGCAGGAGCTTCTAATTCAACCTCCCACAGTTATTTATCTGTCTCCGAAAATGGTTACTGGCCCAAGTGGAGTGCTCATATTGTTTCTGTCTTGTCATGATGAGTGGAAATGTGGAATAGTTTGGTTATGAAGTCATTACGATAGCATGGAGAAAGATTTCTCTATATTCAGCGTTGCCGGCTGCCTGAAGACACAACATTTCTGACCAAAGTGTGCGCACATGTGTGTGACCAGACATTGTTGTGTGTGTGTCTGATTCCTTTCTGAAACCGAGAGGCTTAAAATATTACCATTCATGGCTTTGGGGGCACACACACGCAGTGCTATTAGACTGGAAGTATGCACTTCCCGGTGTGTCGACTATTACAGCATGGTGAACTCAAATAATTAGGTCTTTCTCCAGACACCCTAGTGGCCAATATGTTGTTTAGTCCAAGAGAATGTTCTCTGCAATGATCTGAGCTGCTGAATCCCCTTTGGCTAATGCCCATGCTGATGGAACACATCCTGTTAATGTGAGTACTGGTCCACAGAGCATGTGCATGTGGGAGCTGTGTGTGTGTGGGTGTAAAGGTATGTACATGCTCATAACTCCTCATGCTGAATTCCCACCTCTGCTGAAGACATGTGCATCCTTCCCAAAGCCAAAAGAGAGTGCGAGATGAGAAAGATGGATGATGTCTATTGCATGCTGTGTTTCAGAGAACATTTGTAGAGGGGGGTTGGGGGGGTGGGTTGTCATATCTTCACATCTGAGTTACCAGAGAAACATTTTCCACATCCCACTACACCATGGACCAAAGCTCTGTTTGGGTAAAGTGAAACAGCAAAGGAGGAGTGATTAAATTAGCATGGCTGTCACTTCATCTGACAAGGGCCATGGCTAAGGACCATTGCATAATCCCCTGGTGGGCCCAGGAGAAGGCCGCAGCGATAGAGGGAGGGATGGAAAAGTGGAGGCAATGGATGGAGCTGGCGCCTGAAGTGTAAACAGCTTACGTCACACCTCAGCAGGTTCCCCCACAGCATTAAATGGATAATTTATTGGTAATGATTCCGTTAAAATGTCTGCCAAGCGGGGGGACGGCTGCATTGGGTGGTACAGAGTTGCTTTTGTGGCCTGTGTGCCATCATATGAGACCCAATTTAGCAATACTTCCATTTCAGTTTAAACACATGGGGGCTGAAGTAAGGGCCCACTGTTAATGTGGCATGCCATCTGTAAAGTGAATGCATACTGTGTTCAAAAAGGAGTGCTGCGGTCCTAATTGCTTGCGCATGTTTGCTCGGAGCTGAACGGTAAGCTCAGGGTGAGTCATAAGTTGTATGTGCACAAACAGTAGTCTGTAAAATAAGCACCTGAATGAGGACAGTGTACAGCCGACATGTGCTAAGTAAAGTAAAGTGCCACTTGGACCCTCATGGGGCTTACCTCATGCTGAAAAAAATGGATTCTCTGAATAAAACCCTCATGCCCAATTTCCTCTGCTCCCACCATCTCAATAAGCACCACGTCTGTCAACGAGCCACGTGCCCTCACTGTGCAAAAACACACAGCAACACACACATATGCTCTCACTTAACCTCTTATGCTCTGTGGTCATTAGGTAGATCAGGTGTGTTATGTGTGCAGGGAAGACGAAGTGTGAGGGTGCATGGGCTTGTGTGTTTAGGGATGGATTCATGTTTTCAGCATGGCCTCAACAAACCTCTCCTTGTTCTAGGACACCTGAAGCACGGTTTATGTGGTTTGTAAAACAGGAGCCAGAGGAACACAGTCCACTCCTGAGGATAGCTGCGGTGCTCCTGGTGTTTACTCTGTCTCCACCTGAGAGGGTTACTCTCCCTCAGGGCTCTTGTGGGATGTTAGTGGGTTTAGTGTAATAGCATAGTGCACACTGCCCAAACACTGGTGAGACCCACTTATCACTTGATGAAGGTGATGAAAATGAGGCCAGCCTTTTTGTGGAGAATGTTTACTTGTGGCTCTTGGGGTTTTTCGGTGTTCTGTGTGCCACCTGAGCTGCCGGGCTTTACGATTACTCTGTAGGTCTTGGCCTCAGTTTTGAGCCGCCTGTTTTGTCAAACTGGCAGTCGGTACAAGAGAAAGTGCTGCACGTTGTGGCGTTACTGTTCCATGCCCGTCTGTCAAGGAACTGTATATGCTTTCAGACAAGGGCCTGTTTGAGAACATTTCACTTTATTATTGCATTTCGCAGCTCTGGTGAAAGGGGAATTACGGAGATTTTTCTCAGTGTACAGTTGTTTTGAAAGCTTACTCAGTGTAAGAAAACCATGAAGTTTGCGGTGTCTCAAGGCCTGGGAGCATGCTTCCTCATTTCCCTCTCTTTACTAAAAACAATTTTCTGTTCTGTATTAAATGTTGGTAGCTGTTACCGTAAATTCTTTTCTGCAAACCTTTTTCGTGTGTATAAATCTGTTTTAAATAAACTCTCTGCTGTTTGCCAGATTGGTCCATTTTGGCTTCGTTTGCATGGTCCTATATTCAATTGTTGTGAATGGCTTTGGTTCCTCAGAAGCCCTTTGCTTCTTTTCCTGTGTTTAAGGCCAGTCATTTGGCAGCTGTCCATTATTGTGTGCATAAGTATGTTTTAGACCTCAGCTGAACACTGTAAACAGTGGTCGCGTGAGTGCGTGCACATGCACGGGTGAGCACTTGGCCAGACGGTTTGCGTGAGACTATTTAACTGTGTCTGCAGCTCTTTTCAAGAAAAACATTTGATAAACAGATTGTGCTGGCCTGTGGAACAGAAGTAACGTCTGATTTTGATCGCTCTGAGTGTTAAGACGCCTGCTCGCCGTTGGGTAGACTGTTAAAGATGTCTAAATTACCCTTTCCACAAAACCACAACCCCCAGGAACAGTTAACCCAAGAGCGAACTGCAGCCAAGCATCCAGCGACCAAACACTGAGCTGCCACCATCTCTCTCTCTCTCTCTCTCATTCTTGCTCTTTCTCCCTTCACTCTTACTTTCTGGCCTCCAATGCTTTTCCTCCTAGTCTGTCTTGTGATTGTGTTTTTCCTGGAGTGGGAAACGACTGCATATGAGAACTAAGAGGAAGCGTATGTTTTTTAGCAAGCACTAACACAGATGCTAGCAGAGACATGACTAATTACAAAGGCTTGCTCTAAGTTTTTGTGCTTCACGTCTTTACACAGCAGTTAAAAAAAAAAAAAAAGAATGCTAAACCACAGAAATGTGCCCACCATGGCAGAAAAGTCACACCTTTATTCAGGCTCAGCATGAGAGCAAAGTTGAAAAGCATCCTCTTGGGGCCAAACAGGCCCTTCACATAATAATAATAATTAAAAATAAATAAATAATAATAATAATAATAATAGGGCGGCAGAGTGGCGCAGCAGGGGAGTGTCGCAGTCACACAGCTCCTGGGACCTGGAGGTTGTGGGTTCGATTCCCACTCTGTGGGTGACTGTCTGTGAGGAGTTGGTGTGTTCTCCCCGTGTCCGCGTGGGTATCCTCCGGGTGTTCCGGTGTCCTCCCACAGTCCAAAAACACACGTTGGTAGGTGGATTGGCGACTCAAAAGTGTCTGTAGGTGTGAGTGTGTGAGTGAATGTGTGTGTGTGACTGTGTTGCCCTGTGAAGGACTGGCACCCCCTCCAGGGTGTATTCCCGCCTTGCGCCCAATGACTCCAGGTAGGCTCTGGACCCACCACGACCCTGAACTGGATAAGTGGATACAGATAATGAACGAATGAATGAACGAATTAATTAATTAATTAATAATAAATGTAAATGATAAATCAGCAAATCACAGTGAATCAGAGAAAACAAACAGGTGCAGAGTGTCCTGTTTGGAGCCATGCTGAGTGGAAAAATAAGGCAGGACTCAGTCTTCTTCCGTCTGGCCTTTCTCTAATCTCCCCACCCAGATCATGCTGTAGGGGGCTGCAGTTTGAGCAGCTCCTTTGCTGGGAGGCATCCAGCCAGAGAAGTGTACTTTTACATGAATATACTCTCGCCATGTTTTGCCTCGTCTGGTTGCCCACACGCTTCTTAGTTTCCTGCAGAGTCGACACAGTTGCATCTAACAAAGGATATTTTTTCGAAGTGATGACTTTGGTAGCTTGATCACTTGGCAATGTGCCGTTTTCCTCCAGCAACCTTTAACATGTTTTTGGTATCCATTTAAACCTTGAATCATTTGTATACAGGCAGTGATTATATCCTACAGAAAGCAGAAACCACTAGACAGAAGTCCAAATTTCAGTGCCAAGAATTGTTCATAATAAAATGAATCCTTTCCTGCATTGTGTCTACATCAGTGAGGCCATTTTATTCGTAGGTTAGATGTTCTCATCCTCCAAAACAATCGGTCTCTGAATCATGAGACTCATTTTTTCAGAGTAGGATTAGTCTTTATAACCAACCCAGCTTTTCCTCTTAATCTAAGACTGGCCTACAGGAATGTAAAACTGCCTCCGGTACACAGTTCCACACTTGACCACTCAACTTGGCCTGATCAAAATCTTAGGGATACAAAAGTGATTATTGAAATCAAGTTGTTCTCTCTTCTGACCAATAAAGGCCTCCTCACAATCCAATTTTTTTTACTCATTTTATAAATATATTTTATAAAAGTCATGTGTGAAACAGGTGGTGCAGCAGGTAGTGTCACAGTCACACAGCTCCAGGGACCTGGACGTTGTGGGTTCGAGTCCCACTCCAGGTGACTGTCTGTGAGGAGTGTGGTGTGTTCTCCCTGTGTCAGCGTGGGTTTCCTCCGGGTGCTCCAGTTTCCTCCCATGGTCCAAAAACACATGTTTGTAGGTGGATTGGTGACTCAAAAGTGTTCACAGGCACCCACCACGATCCTGAACTGGATAAGCAGTTACAGATAATGAATGAATGAATGTGTAAAACAGGATAATGTAAACACTAATTATAAACCAAGACTGAGACTAAATCATTGTGCTATCACCATAAGTGAGGGAGGTTTATGACTCCAGCTTTTTTAGTTTACACTGCGAGATCTAAGTGTATTCCAGAATATGTTGGAAATGAACACTCGCAACATAACTAGTTTTACACGGGTAAAATATACCTTTGGTTAGTTTGCACATAGGGCATACACCTGCACTTGCAGTCACACTAATGTGTGAGTTTTCCCATCTTGGATTGGGAGTTGTGGTTATGAGTGGGAGTGTGAAGCTGTCACTACAGGGGGAAAAGGGAAGTGAAGCAGATTAGGAATGTGTCTAGGCCAGGCAACCCAGGCTCCAACAACAACACTGAGAACGGCAAACTGAATCCTGTGAACTGTGGAGACCGTGGATAGGATGTCCATGTGCTTTTAGACACGCTTTCCAAACTGCTTCCCTCAGTGGAGCCTCGGTTCAGTCCAAGCAGGCCATCCTCAGGTGGAGCTCTTCGGGTCGTATTGTGCACTAAAGTGGAGATTAAGGAGAGTATTTGATCTCCGAGCCACTCGTCACATTCAATCAAAGCAGAGGTCTACTTGTCCTGGAGGGAAGCAGTCTGGAAGCCATCAGGGCAAGAGGAAAAGGGGAGTGCAAGTAGATTGAAAATGCTACACTGTGTATGGGTGTAAGGAAAATACAAAGTTGGAGTTTGGTTCAGGCCGTCCATAGAGAGAATGAGAAGAAGAAGAAAGGCAAGGCAGGAACATCCCAAACCAAAACAACCTCATATCTTTTTCCATATCCTGGATCCTGGATATCTCTCACAGTTAAGGGCCAAGTGATTTTTAGCCCAGTCTCCACTGTTCCCACACAGTGGCCTCTCCTACACACCTGATCAGATCTGTGTAAATATCTGGCACGATGAGTAACATGAGGATGAAATTATCATTCCTTTCTGGAGCAAATTAAAGCAAACAAGCTCAGCTGTCACAGGGAATGACAGGTTAAACAAACATGCAGAAGCAAGAACACCAAGTCCAGCCCATGCTCTGGCATCCATGCTTCTTCTGGCAGGTTTGGACCTTAGAGGGTCCTGTCCCTCCTCCAACCTGAACTCTTAAGCAGCCAACCATGGAGGTCCTGCTAGTGCAGTGGTCCAGCTGCTCCCTCACCTGTTAGCTATCACCCACCAAGACCCTGTAGTGTGAACTATTTATGCTTGGCAATGTCACATAGTATCACCACTTCTGGAGGCTGTACTGCCAACTGGTGTGGCACTTTAAATTCACCCAAACATGGTAGTGGCTCCAATAAAAAAAATATAAGTATATAACAAGTAGATTAGAGGAGATTAACATAAAAAAATCTGGAATTAATACACCTTTGTTGATAGCTAGAATAGAATAGTTTGATTGTGTTGTCAGAGGAAAACCCCAGATAGCATTAATCTGCAATGAGTTCTTTGCTCCAGCTTCCAGAAGCCCTTGGCACACCTTTCTCAGTGACGTTAATGTGTTAATTAGATTTTATAAACAGAATACCTTGTGTGAGCATTTCTCCTTAAAAGGAGTCAATGGAATGTTACAGAATCATATCCTGGAATTGCAAGCTCTGGAACATTGGTCTCTTTTATCTCTTTCATCCTTTCTCAAGGATTTATTCTGTTTTCTTTCCTCAGCTTGGAGACTCTGAACCCAGGAGATAGATGACCATGCTGCTGGTGCCTGTGTGTGTGCTGTTGATGCTGGGGGGTCATGCTCTGGGTGGGGGCTATGCCCCAATGCCTCAGATGAAGTACATGCAGCCAATGATGAAGGGGCCAGTTGGACCCCCCTTCAGAGAGGGGAAGGGCCAGTATCTTGGTAAGTGCTGTTGATGGTGATTAGGAAAAGATTAATACATTAAAACATATTCAACCTCTAAATGCCTAAGGGGTGTATGTGGGTCCACACTTTAATCCCTCAGCCTAATAACGTTGTAGCCTGCAAATTAATTTTATAATAATCATGTTGACATCATTGGAAGGGACGGGATAATCTCTTATGATCACATCCAGAAGGAAATCAAAACTTATCTTTAATTTTGTAAAGTTATTGTAGTAAGTTTAATACCAGGATATTTAAAATGTTCTTTTTTCCCGTCATCTCTGGCCAAAGTGTTACATCATTATGCACCAATAGGCAGGGAAATATAATATTAAACAACAATATAATGTTCCTCCCTGTTCCGCTCTCACTGACTTAATCATGTATTCGCTACTTAAGAGATGCTAATTTCCATTGGAAAGACATCATAATACAGGATGAAATGTGTGGAGATCTGTGATTTACATTGATTTTAAAGACTGAATAAGAAGCCTAGGTTTCAATGAGTTAAAGACTTACATCACATAAAATATCGAATCATCACAACACACAAATGAAGGATTCACAGTTGTTTTCATGTCATTTTCTATTATCATTGACTTTGCAGAGATCTATTAGCATTCTGTACACTATTCATCATCACAACGACAGCTGAAGGTTATAATTAGGAGCTGATATTTGGGTGGGGGGCTCAACGTTTCTCCAAATATTCTCTCACCATCAGAATGCCACATAGGCATTTCAGAATTTCAATGATTATATCAGACTGGGGCACAGAACCAGATCTCTGCGTCTTCTGTCTGAGGAATAGTTTCTTCAGTGAGGGTTCAGGGAGAAGAGCCAAAAGTGTGTCAAGTGTGAGAGAGTAGCAAGGATGAACAATGAGAGGACAGGAGCGGTTTGTCGTTTACTGTCTCCTCTCCCCTCGCTGATTTATGAGGAGCATTGTGAACGTGTCAAAGGAGAGAGAAAAAGAGAGAGGGCTGGAGAGGGATGGGCTGGGCTGAAATTTACTCCCTCTGGAGTAGTATATCACAAGCACATATAGTCCAGTCCCAGGCCTGCCAGGGAGGAAATCAAAGGGGGACGTTAAACTGTGTCAGAAACACTTGAGTGAGGTGGAGGCAACTGAGAGGTGATGAGAAAGCCAGGGCCAGGCATGAGGATGAGAATACTTTTATTTCACCTGCTGAATCTAGATCTCTGTTTCACAGGTAGCAAGTGAGAGGAAAGGTCAGCTGTAGGAGAGAGTGGAGCACAACCATTTGTAATCCTCCTTTCTTGACTGCCATGCTGGTTTTATGTGGGCTGTGATTGATTTACCTGCTATTTTAAAATCCTATGGGAGATGTCTGAGCCACTCAGTGTAATAACCAGCTAATCAATGAGCCTTACTTCTGCTTGTGTAGACGTATATATTAAAAAGAGGTTTATATACAACAATTACAAAAACATTTAACACAAATGCTGCTTATGCACTCAGTACTTACATCTATACATATTTGCATTTTATCGCATTTGGCAGATGCCCTTATCCAAAACAACTTACAGTATTAATAAACATGTATGTATAACCTGATACTAGAAAAGGGCACTTAGTATAGAATAGGACACACTTGTAGGCATCAGCAAACAGTTTTATTTTTTAGACAGATGTGTCAATAGACAACAGGTGGAGTTAATAATGTTAATATGGCAATAGCTTAATTCAACTGAGCCAATCAAATTGATTGTTTACCCTCTGGCCAGTTCGCTAGAACTAGTGAGGGTGATGTGAAAGTGAAGAAGAATCACGTTTATTGATCCCCTTGAACACACAAAAACACTAGGGGCAGCGAACACACACGCCCACAACCAGAGAAGTGGGCTGCCAGCCACCTCAGTACCAGAGGAGCAGTTTGGGGGTTAGGTGCCTTGTTCAAGGAGTTAAAGAGTTAAAACTTGCTCAGACAGGATTAAACCTATTAAGCTTCCACTCTTTTTTCCAGTAGAAACATTTACAAAACACATTCACACAATATTCTTGGCACAGAGGTCTAAGAGTTGGGCCAATCATCGGATCACAAATCAGCGAAAGCAAAGCAGACCTAACTGTCTTTGTGTGGGTACAATGGCCTGCTCTCCAGCATGCTCTGTAACAAGGTGCTAGGAAGTCCAGGCATCTGTTAACTGACTTGATAAAAACTGTTTAGTGATCTCCTCCAAGAATGTTGAGCTGTCTGAATGCATCTCTAATACATTTTGAAAAAGGTACATATTACCTTTGACAATGGTTAGCATTGTGTAATGTAACCTAAACTTAATTTTTTTCCAACGTTGTGCCACTAGATGTCGCACCAGGCATCAGCATCTCAAACCTAAACAAATGCTTCATATTCTTCAAATGAATTCATAACCATGCATCTGTGTTACTTAAATTCATTATATTAAATGCCATTATGACCAGAAAATCTTACTCCATTTTATTCAAATTAGCTGGTTGGATATGCTCATGAATAAAAGGTTTTAAAAATAAAAATCGACACCTCTCATTTTAAAATTTTTCAAAAACATTAAAACAAAGTAAAAACACATTGTTTTGATACAAGTTTTTATAGTACTTTTAAACTTTAGATCATTGTGAGGGTAATGCTGCCTGTAGCTGTTTGTGCTGATGGCAGTCCAGGTTCTGGCATCTGCTGATAAAGCCTTGATTGGCCTAGTTTTGGAACGCTACACAAAACATAGTCGGCTCCGCATCTGTTAGCTGTTACCTGTATAGTAGTTGATCTGCTTGCTTGTCTGTGTGAGTGTGCGCACAAGTGAATTGTTATTTAAGTAACAACTCTGTATTTCCCCCCCCTTGTGTGCAATTTCATCATGTGATTTATAGATACAGATCAACTTTAATGTGGGTTTCAGCTGAGTGTCTGTAATGACAGTCAGGTTAATGCATGGAAAATGAAAGACCTTGCTGACTGTTTACATGTGACAATGCTTTGTATTCTCTTAACCAAACTGAAGACTTTATTGTTCTGAAGGATACTGTAGCATCTAAAGGACTGCTACATTCTGACATTAATCACTACAAATAAATATTACACGTCATCAATACCCATTTAAATAATGCCCACTTAAAACCCACCTAAAAATTCACTGACCAGTGTAGTAGCTCATAAAGCATTTTTCAGTTCAGCCAGATAACATAAGCCTCAAGTCAAAATGTGTTCAATAGGAAAATAGAAGAGGGACATTGTTATTGGCCCATCCTCAACTCTGGGCTTTAGTCTTCTAGCTAACTCAAAATTCCACCTGGAAGAACCTCCTGATATTCTCTGTGGCTGGACTGTTAACAACTGTAGACCAATGCAGCTACTACCATCTAGTGGATGTTAGAAAGAAATGATCATGTTAGCAAAACACTATTCAAGACTCTGTTGTTGAGAGTGAAATATTAATTCAAAGAGAATTAACACATTGGTGAATTATGTATATATATATTGGTGAGTTATTTATGTGTATGTGACACTACAGATTTATATTGTCGCAGAGCTTGTGTATGTATGGACTGAGGTTTAAAACAAGGACCAGACTAAGTAGTGCAATGCAGTCAAGTGCAGAAAATATAAATTATTTTAATGAATACATTTATCACATTTGTATAAAATACGTTATGTTAAATGTGAGACCTCTGGAAATGTGCACCATGATTTCCATACGTCCAGAGAGGGTAAGAGGAAGGAACAATTCAGTGGCAGTGGCTCCTGGCATAGCCAAGGCAGAGATTTTATAGCTGTTTATTTTTTGTGTCATAGTTAGTGTAGATGAAAAATAGTTGATAATCATTATGTTGTTTAGTGTACAGGGACAGTAGTTTTGTATGGTAGGGTAAGCCACCAACCCTGTGTGTCCTTGCAGAATTAATGACCTAAAGACCTACCCCTGGTGCTGTGATGTTCGGTTTACACTAGATAGACATTCCTTAGCATTTGTAAAGGCTGTCACCAGCTCAGTAAAGAGTATAAACCCATACAGCACAAAGAGGCACTTGTCTAATTTGACACCTTTGTTACAGTGGTGTCAGAAGTAGGAGGCTGCTAAAAAGACAATGATTTTAAGACAAAGACTATCAAACAGTGAGTCATCAGAATGAGTTTATCAAGCACAATACTTCTGACAGAGCAGGCCAGCCATGGGCCCAGCAGCAGATGGCCAAAGGAGACAATGGTGTTCTAAGGGCCTATGACAGGGGCCATAAAACTGTTTGTGTGGAGGCCAAGAGAAGTGCTGAATGTGTGCTATGAGATGCGCACCACAAACCCACTGTCCTGCTCCAGCAGTAGTGCAAAGAGCATCAGATCTGCTGGGCCCAAAATCCCTGGTGGTGCCCCAGGCAGTGGCCCAAGGAAACTTAACTTATAAAGGACGGACAGGCAACAGCCTGGCGATGGTTCTGGTCTTCCAGGGAGCAGTGACATCACAGATCCAAGGTGGGCCACCACAGAAGATGGTGTGCCAGCCAGGGAATATTGGCACTTTTCAACTGCATGGAACCTACACAACACTGCTTGACTCTTTTGCTTTTCCACTGGCCAAATCTGGTTCGTGGTCCCTGGAACCGGGTAAGTTTTCAGTTCCTGCTCACTTCGGGTTCCAACCTTGCAGAGTAGGTGCCTAATGGTGACGTATATGTAAACCTGGCAGAGCGCTGATTGGCCAAAGTCATGTCAATCGCCACGAAATGCAGAGCTCATTCAAATAAAGCACAAAGCCGCAGCTGGTAAAATCTCTTAAGTTGCAGCAGCTTTCATATTTTTTTTTATCGGACTCAAAATGGCAGCTCATAACTTTACCATGAGGTGTTTTGAAGAGGTTTATAATGTCCTTGGTCAGATGAAAATTTCCAGTGAAAGCCGAACGTGCAACAAGTAAAACTTCTCTGAGAACTGGGGCGCGGAGCCAGGTTCAGTCCAAAAAACAACCCGATGAGTACACTGTACCTAACTTTACTGCCACTGAGGTTTTCAAATCCAGCAATTCCTGTTAGAAATGGGGTTTTGAGACATCACCGGCTCTATTTTTTGGGGGAGCCGTGCCAGTGGAAAAGCGACAAGCTTAAAGCAACCCGAGCCGTGTCGAGTTGAGTCAAGTCATGTAGACGGAAGCACCTTCAAGTGGAAGGACGAAAGCTTGGGCGGATTGCTGAAGGTGCGGTGCACGGTTGGAATCCTGTTCCAGCAGGATCAAGAGGCACAACAAGTTATGTGCCCTTGTCGCCGAGGAGGCTGAGAGGTGAGGATGGAGTGTACTTAAGGAACCCAGGATCGGGGGTCCTTCGGGCGAACTGAGACTGCCGGACCTGGTATTCTCCAAAGGAACCACTGCCTTGGACATTGACGTTACGGTGCGATTTGAGTACTCTGCCCAGTCCCTTGAACTTGCGGCGGAGGAAAAAGTCGCACACTATGCTCCCTACAAATCTTTGATTGCCATGTTGGTTGGAGCAGAAAGGATGCAGGTATACGGTTTCCCCGTGGGTGCCAGGGGGAAGTGGCCCTCATGCAATAACTACGTATTGTCAGTCTTAGGCCTGAGTCCAGCCAGGGTCAAGACATTTGGTAAGTTGTTCAGTCGTCGTGCTCTATTGTATTCGCTGGATGTACTTAGAGATTTTGGCCAACTGGTAGAACCTACCTGGCAACCGGGTACTCTCCATGCAGGTGAGGAGGGTGGACCGAATATGGTGCATCTACATTATCGGACCGGTTCTCCCCGGCGGGTTGGGACGGGGGGGACAGGTAGATCCCAGGTTTGGAGAGGAGGGTGCACCCCCTATAATCTTACAACTGGTTGCCAGGAATCTCGTAATGATAGGCAGGTCGAGTGATGCCATTGCGCGGGGAAACTTTATACTGGGAAGTGCGCCTTGAGTTCACTTGATGACTCAGGTCCTGTATATGCTGGAGGGGCGTCCCAAAGGTAGCAGGATCTGAACAGTCCAGATTCTGGACAGTGGAAGCAGCCCGTATAATCCGCGAACGTTGAGCACGCATGTGTTCTCCCGAACTGAAGTGGGAGGTACAACTCTAAGTGGGAGGGACAACCCTAACCCTAAACCTATCCATAACCATAACCTCTCACTTGCTGGTATCCGCCTACTTCCTGTGTATGTCACTGCTCTCTGGCCTGTATGTCCCACCCACTTGCTGATCACCAGCCTGCAGGTATATGTAGTTGTGTGGGGGGGAGGCAAAAAAAAACTGTACTATTTCTACTCTATTACTGTACTGACTGTATTTACTAGAGATACAGAAGAAATCTACACTTTAATGTCTAATAATTGTCCTGGTTTATTACATTGCGCTTATTATTATTATTTGTTGCATATTTTGTAATCATTTAAAGATATTTGTCACATGAATGTAAAAAAGCCACTTATTTGTTTGCACTTTTGTATGCCAACAATTTATTTTAAAGGTAGATGTAAATAAAATATTTTCTTTTCTTTTTGACACTGTTTTTGAAATAAGGACACTGCAGGTTAAGATTCATAAATATAATTATCTCCAACCTCAAACATTTTTTCGTCGACGCAACAGATTTGCTGCAATGGCAGTGTTACACCACAAGAGGGCACTTGACATACATTGCAGAATCATACCCCTAGCTGGACCCTGGCATATGTACTGGGTAAACGTCTCGAACATAAAGCTTGCATATGGCAAATATCTACTTTGAAAAGCTGAAAGCACTATGCACATTCTACGGTATTATCCATTTAATTACACCAGTTTAATGACAGTGAATCTGATCCGTAGTTCATGTCACATTAGAATTTACACAGTGAAACTACAGTCAGCACTACAGTTAATGAATAGGCAGAATCTGGAGATAAATCAACAATATGATCCCACCAAAATTTGTTGTGGCATAATGAGTACACATACAGTACTGTGCAAAAGTTTTAGTAAGTAAAACTCGCTTTTTAGTAAGCAGTGCTAAAAACAAACAAACAAGCAACAAATAATGCCCAACATTATAATAAAACCAAATAACATTACTCCAGTGAGTGTGATATTCTGTGTTGGTTTAACTTTTTCCAAATCTCTCCTCATGGCAGTCTGTATTATTTAACATTATCATCCAATACTCACTCACACCTACTACATTATAGAAAAAAATATTTCTTATTTGTTTTTTATTATTACGTTTTTGTAATTACTGTGATTATATATAACTTTATACAAACACCATGCTTACTAAGAAGGTATTAGTTTAAATATATATAATTATCTTAGGTGCCTAAGACTTCTTCACAGTACTGTAAATACAGAGGCTCTAATTAGGGATATCTCACACAGTTAAAACATGAAATGTAATAAAGCCAATTTTCTGAAATCTGAGAAGATTCTGGAAATATTGTTTATAAATAAGATTTGGGGTAACACCATATTATGCATTTTTACAATTTCTTATTTTATTTTTTTATATATTTTTATATTCAGTAAAAGCTGATGCATTTAGTGAACTCAGCTCATTATACGCTGAAGTTATCCGGTGTAGTTTAGAGGCCCTCGATCACTTTCAGACACTTAGTAAATGTCAAGACCATCTCTGCTGGCATTCCACAGAGGTCGAGTGTTGCTGGGAGCATTCAACTTTTCTTTGTCTTTTTTATGCCTTATTCTTTATCCCATTAAGATTTCTAAGGATTTTGTAAAACATTATTAACACTGATTATTATCATTATTTACACTATTTTTTTGAGAATTTACAACTTATCCCTAGTAATTACGCATGATGTATGTCTTCTTCTTTATTTGACTCACAAATTTTGATCAATTATTTGGTGTTTAGGTTGGCAATATGTGTAGTCACATTTATATGTTAAACTTAATAAAATAACTAAAGTTTTATACACATCTGAGGTTAATTTCAAGAAGTTAAATCTGAAAGATGTTTTGAGTGTTCTAGATACCAACAAATATATAAGAAACAAAGTCAGACATTGCACCATTACACACAGAAAAACAAGCCACACCATACAGCTCACACCAAGCAGACAGATCATTATGGAGGTCAGACAGACCTCCAAAAAAAAAAAAAAAAAAAAAAAAAAGAAAGTTTGGTTAAGATTCTTTCAGCTCAGACATTTTTCCTGAAAAATGAGCCCAGGAATCTTGTTTTTTGTCTCCTAAGGGACATCTAAGTTAAGATCTTGTGCAGCTGAACCCAAGACAGTAGTTAAAATGTTTTTGTCCAAGTAGTTAAAATGTTTGTTTCATTTCAGTTCCAAAACTGTAAACAACAAGTGTCTGTTTATCTGGACCAGTAACATCACATGTCTGCTGTTTGTCTAATGTAATTGCCCTTAACTCATTTCCGGAGCATCACAATTAAATCTCCTACATAAGTGTATAACTTCTGATCAATAAAATCTTCTAGGCAGAGCCAATAGTAGGTCGGCAGTACTTGCTTTGCAATGAAACCGGTGCATAGATTTACTTCAAGAATAATTAAAGGATTTATTACATCAGAGGCCATTTTCCCAGACGGGATTAAAACTAGTTATGAACTCATTTGCAGTACCAATGGTAAATCACCAAGATTTATTTATGTCTGTGCTTAAACTTAGGTAGTAGTTAAACGTAGGTGTAGTTCAGGATTGTGATCAAAAACACTTTTTATAAAATTAAGAATATTTTTCCTCACCATTTGCTAGTTCTCAATTATGTTTGTGTGCACAATATCAGCCTGATGTGTTTACAAAGCTCCAGTGTCTGTAAATTAATTAAAAACAAACTGGCTCAATCCAGTATGCTAGTTTTTCTCACCCTCTCTCTGCTCATGTCTGAGACATCTGGAGTTCTTTTAGACAACGGACAGAACTCCAAACATTTAAAAGTATGAACCAAGATGAGGATATTGCTCTATTCCTGCTTCATATGTGGGGAATATTGACTTATATTTGCTGTTTCGGATCACTTAAGGTGGAAATGTCTCCAAACTCAGGAGATGGCTAACTGCATTGAGAGTGTTGTAAAACAAAACAGCTCAAATCTCTGTGGTATTTCAAATTGTAAATAAACCTTTCAGACAAGTTAAACATCAGCCACATCTAAACAAGTGATTCATTTTCAGTTCCAGTTGCCCTGTGTCTTCCCTTTAAGACATAATTTGAATCAGTTTTATCACATACTGTATACGCAGCAATCTACTGAATGTGTTTCTTATTAATAATAGAACTTGTCATTTATACATATATTCATTTATAAGATTATTAAAATGTGACCGTGCATCTAGGTGTGTTTCAGGATTACTGTACTGTATTTATTCATGTAACCTTACTTCCATTTTCTTTTTCAGAGTATCCACCTGTGATGAAGGTGAAAGGAGAGCCAGGCCCTCAAGGGAAGCCAGGACCTAGGGGTCCAGCTGGGCCCCCAGGTTTACCAGGCAAACCAGGTATAGGGAAACCTGGTCTTAATGGACAACCAGGACCCCAGGGGCCTCCAGGTTTGTTAGGAATTGGAAAACCAGGACAACCAGGTCTGCCAGGAAAAGTTGGGCCCAAAGGGCCACCAGGGATCAATGGTGAGATGGGACCCCAAGGAGAGCCTGGGCTACGGGGATTACCAGGGCAGCCAGGGTCACCTGGACCTGCAGGTCTCTCTTTGAATGGACAACCTGGGACACCTGGAATTCGAGGTCCACCAGGATCTAGGGGTGACCCAGGGCCAAAAGGTGGTCAAGGTATGCCTGGAGAGAAGGGGGTCAAGGGGGAAAATGGCCAAGGTAAGACAGGTCCACCAGGCCTCAGGGGCCTCCCTGGACTTCAAGGACAACCCGGAGCTCCTGGTAACCCAGGTGTTGGCAAGCCTGGACTTAATGGGTTACCTGGGCCTTCTGGACAAAAAGGAGACCAAGGACTTCCAGGTGTTCAGGGTGCTCCTGGAAATGCTGGGCCTCAGGGGCAGCAAGGGCCACCAGGACCAACTGGAGTGGGAAAGCCTGGAGTAGATGGTGTACCTGGAAGACCTGGCCCAATTGGACCAAAAGGTGAACCTGGCCTTAGAGGTATCCCTGGGTTTCCCGGGGCTCCTGGCTATGGCAAACCTGGTCTTTTAGGACAGAAAGGAGACAGAGGTCCCTCTGGATTACCAGGATCTCCAGGTGATAAAGGAGAACCTGGGATGGAAGGTATACCAGGCGATATGGGCCCAAATGGACAGCCAGGGCCTCCAGGTCTACAAGGTCCAATGGGCCTCCCAGGAAAGCATGGCATGCCAGGCTTGAAGGGAGATCTGGGTCCTCAAGGTCCTCCAGGCTTGCCAGGGCTCAGAGGGGATCAGGGTCCTAGTGGGTTGCCTGGTAAGCCTGGCCTCCCAGGAGATAAAGGACTTCCTGGGCCAAATGGAGCCATTGGAAAACCAGGCCCTAAAGGTGAGGGAGGTCATATTGGTTTACCAGGTAATCCAGGCCTGACAGGGCCACCAGGATCCAAAGGAGAAAATGGTATTCCAGGACCTCCTGGACCACGTGGCATATCTGGAATTCCCGGCCTACCTGGACCCACAGGCCATATGGGACCACAGGGCATTCCAGGGTTGAAGGGGGAGCAAGGTCCACCAGGAGCCCCTGGAAATGGCAAGAATGGGGAACAGGGAATAGCAGGACCACAGGGACCACCAGGAAAACCAGGCCCTCCTGGCCTAAATGGGATCCAAGGCCTTCCTGGTCCTCCTGGTCCACCTGGCCCTCCTGGTCCTTCAAATGGAGATACCACCGTGGCGGGCCTTCAAGGACCTGATATTGGTGGAGAAACAGTAACAAGTCCAGGTGTTGGAAAGCCACAGTTTGGAGTGGGTGAACTATCTGCTACAATGGCACCTGCTTTCACTGCCATCCTCACTACGCCTTTCCCTCCATCTGGAATGCCCATAAAATTCGATAGGACTCTGTACAATGGGCAGAATGCCTACAATCCTGCTACTGGCATCTTTACTAGCCCACTGCCTGGAATCTATTACTTTGCTTATCATGTTCATGTAAAGGGAACCAGCCTGTGGGTGGCACTGTATAAAAACAATGTGCCTGCCACATACACCTATGATGAATACAAGAAGGGTTATATGGACCAGGCATCAGGGAGTGCTGTGCTAGAGCTGAAGGAGAATGACCAGGTTTGGGTGCAGATGCCGTCCGACCAAGCAAATGGGCTTTACTCCACTGAGTACATCCATTCATCCTTCTCAGGGTTCCTACTGTGCCCTACATAACAGTCCATATTATCCATCAGTTATTATTCCAGTGCTCTGCAGTCACTCAAGTAACACCTGAAACAGCAATAACAGGAAAGACTGAGCAACAGGCAAGCCTAGATCAAGGCAGGAGGCAGGAGAAACGTTGTGCTGTGTCTCTGTTTTAGCCTTTTGAAATGTCTGATTTTGTCTTACTCTAAGTGTTTTTTTTTATATCTTCATCCTATATTGTAATGTTATAATAATTGTTACATTAATATTGTCCCTGTCATTGTTGTGCTATTTTAATTGATGTTGTTGTTTATTGGAATCAGACAATGTGTAAGTAACAGTTTTACCCATGTGACTGCACACCTTGCCAAATGTTCTGACTACCATTGAACTCCATCTTTTCGACCCTGGGGTTGTGTGTGCCCCTGGCTGCAGTCACATTCATTTCAAAATCATACGTCTTCTTATTTGTTTCTCATTTTGTTATCAAACCTCTAATCTTTTTCTTCTTTACTTCCCTGGTGATTTTACGTTTACTCTAAGGAGTGAAGTCATAACTATAGACCCAATTTAATGTGTTTCTTGTTTACTTACAATTTCTTGCTCATTTGCTTGTCTTAGTGGCATCTATGCAAAGAGTATCATCCTTATCCTTGAAATGAAAGGATTTTTTCAAAGGTTTTTGAATGCAAGGTGAGTTTCAATCTTTAAGAGTACTAAAGACTATGCGTGTATTATCTTCCCATATTGCTAGCATATATTTTATAAGAACAATTTAGCAAATGATGGACAGAGATTTTATTAAGAATGTAAAGGCATGGTGGTTATTTCTGTACGTCTAAAAACATAAACCAGCCTTTGCCCCAGTTTTAGTGCCTTTGACATCTTGTCATTATATGGATAACCTGACATCTGAGCAATAACCCAGTTACGAATTCTGAAATTCATACGTTTTAATCACTGTAAATCATAAAGCATCTATGGATGACTAGTTCTGATACATCCTTCATAACTTTTTTCAGTCATTCAGATTAAAATGAGTGGTATAGCCATAGCTTTTTTTCAGTACTTTAATGAATGTTGCTTGAAAACATGGCCTTGATTCATCTGTGAACTGTGTTATTTGACTTACTGAACATTTGGTTCTTTAATTACAGGGGATGGTGCTCAACATCCATAAAAGCTATTCAAATGTCCATTGCTTTGAATGATACATGTGTGGCACAAAGATGACTTGATCAGACATTTGCAGGCGGATATTGAATGATTAGTTCATAATAAAAAAGATTTACAAATGCACTGGATCTGCCTTTCAAAATATCAACTTATCCCTATTTGCCACTATTCATAGAATTAGGAACAGTGTCCACAAACAGTAATTACTGACAGCCATTTGTATCATCCATGTTTAGACATGGAGATTGTTGTTTCTGTTCACTGGGTCTCTGGAACTGACTATGATATATTAGATATAAATTAGATACAAACATATGATCAACTTAATGTTTTGTAATAGGATGCCCGTTAGCAAAATTACATGAAGACCGGCGCACTGGTAATTGTTACAATAGAAAGAACAAGTGCAAATGCATGTACAGACTAGATAAACTATCATACTTCACAAGATGTTGAACATAGAAACCATAGTATATGAACCTCAAAATTTCAAAAATACATGTTATGATCTCTGAGAATGGCCTGCTGTTAATCCTTTTTGAATTTCAGAAAGTACCTTTTACAAAAGTGCCATTACATATAGCCTCTAAACTGTTTCTTTCAACTGCTGTGGCCATCTTTAAAAATGTTCAGTACTTTTAGCAAAGTTACTGCATCTGTGTTTTAGTAGCGTAAGTCTGCTCAACCCTATATTTTCCTTGTTCTCAAACTACTAGAAAAAAATAAGGCAAGCTAGAGCTTGCATGGCTTTCAGGTAGAATAACTGGTTACTAATGCATTATAGTCATTAGAGACATGCTGGCAAAGTTGGGACCATGAAAGAGCAGTTACAGGTCCTCATCACTTATCCACGTATTCACCATTTATCTCCTCTTCACTTCGCCAGCATCCTCTCAGAGGCCTTTCCCCATTGTCCATTTATTTACTCCCAGTGTTTTGCTACACTTGTGACATACTGTTTCCTTGATTCCCTTTGAGGGCTTTGGTTTTTAAATTTGAACAGCTCCTTCCTTAATGTATTTTTCAGTGAAATGGATATGAAATTGTCAGGTAGATTTGTTGTACGTTTTCCTCTCAGAAATCTACTACACTTTTGTTTTCCTTTCATTTTAAATTTGACACTTGCTTTGGTTTGTAAGGGATATTTGTTTGTTATGGACAATACAATTACAAACAACTATTCCCATTTGCACATGAACTTGATGAAGGAGTATTTATACATATGTGATAAATCAGCAAGAATGTCTGCCTTCAAAAGTACCCATTGAAACATGTAAAAATATTTAACAGCATTGACAAGTATTGTAGTTAATATACTACCATTGTTAAAGAAATATGTTGTCAACCTTTAGTTATTTTATTTTTTTAATATACTACGTATCCTATTACAGATTTTTTTTGTTGTTGTTGTTTTTTTTTTTTGTATACATGGCTATTGCATTCATCCTGTGCAATAGACTTTGGGTATTGAATGCACTCTTGACTGAAAATGTTTTGTCAGCTTATTACAATCTGCAGTACTTGATAGTATTGATACAACATCAATAAAAAAAATTATTGTTAAAAAAGAAAAACAAAAAGTCTGTTGGTATTTTTCTCACTAGCTTGTTGACTTATTTTATTAGTCTGAAATATAACACTGGGGAGTAGGAGCACGTTTTTTGTCAAATGCATTGCACAATGTCTAAAGTCACAGTCTTTTATCTTTTACTTTTTAACCACTTATATTTCATCATATAAATGTATCCATTCAGTACCAAATTTCACAGTGAAATTTGTGCCTTTATGTGCCTTTATCCACAAAATATGGACATTATTTTAAAAAATGCCCTGTCATTAGGATTGGGATATAACAACAAATACTGGACATGTTTGTGATATAAGATATGTATCATCTTTCCGGTCTGATAAGTTGAAACCAAAATTAACATTTATTTCAGTCAATCCAGTCAAATAACTGATGATGCTCTTTTTTAAGGAAACGGGCAGTTGGTCAAAGTTCTTTAGGAACTGATATTGTCAACATTTAGCTCAGAAAAGCGTATTACACTTTTAAAAACAAAACTGTCACTGTGGTTGTACCTTCACGGGTACATTCACAGTACCTTTAATAGGAAACATAATTGTACCTTATTCTTTTATAATTATAGATTATAAAATTGTGTTGGTTTCATATGCCCAGGTTCGTCTCCAGGATTTATATTGTGTTCTTGTCTTGTGCACATTAATATTATATGTATATATAATTATAATATAATAATAAATGTTAATATATTATATTTATTTAACCTTTTTTTCTGAGAGTGTATGATGTAAACCGTCATTTATAATTAGTCTAAATGTTGTGACATTGTCCAGCCCTGCCCACTATGTAAGAATGGCAAAGAAGGAAGTATTTAGGGGGTATGTGTTAATAACTGATTAAGTAAACCTCAGTGTTTCCACACAAGAAATATCTATCAAAAAACTATGGAAAAATTCCCATATGTGTATTTATCAGATAAGTTTGAAGATATAAAGTATAAAGATGGACACGATTCATGTACTTTAGTTTTTGGAATAAAAAGTATATATATATATATATATGTGTGTGTGTGTGTGTGTGTGTGTGTGTGTGTGTGTGTGTGTGTGTGTGTGTGTGTGTGTGTGTCATAAAAACCATATGGACACAGCCCAGATAAAACCAAGGGTGAACTTGAGATTGAAAGGGACTTTTTCCTACTTTGTGTCACGGGACAGCAGTCTGGTGTGTGAGTGGGAGTTAAGTGAGTGAACAAAAGCATGTGAGAGTTTCCTCCATTCAGCATTTTGTCTTGTAAATGCGTGTTTCATGTTTCCGGACACTTGAATGACTCACTCTTGGCGTGGAGGGAGGTCCTATTGCCTATTTTCCTCTCATATTATATTCCAGACACGTGTTTAACCAGGCAGCCATTGCACAAACCATTATCAAGCGATCAAACATCTGAACAGGACGAGAGGTTCTGGAAAACAACTTCCGTCAAGACCATTTTGGATATAATAATAACTGATTCGTGGACACTGTAACACCCCCGATGAGGCACCAGCAGACTGTCAAAGGGCGGCGTGCGTAAACGCGACGTCATGTCGCCTCCGGCTAGCCCCTCCCATTCACTTTTATTCAAGAATCTGGTGTCGGTTCATTTATTCACTCTATTCAACCGACTCTTCAGAACCGTCCGTTCCGTTTAATCAAACATTCCATCCAGTTATTCACAATAATAACACTCAAATCTAAAAACTCCTCATAATGACAGTGGTGTCCACTGTCTCTGCTCAGTAAAGGGGCCTGACTCTTTATTCCAAACCAAGTCTGAGGAAAATTCAGACAGGAATATGAAGGACTGTGTGAAGGTTTGGATTAATTTATCAGAGCACAATGCATTAATGTCCTCAAAAACACACTCATATTAGAGTTGATAAAGAGATAAATAATAAAAAAAGTAGTAATTTATGTATAATAATATCTCTGCAAAACAAATTCCAAATCTTTCCAGAGTGAATGAGTGTTATACTTGCAGTTCTCATCTAAAACCTAGCTGAGCAAAACAGTCCCTCATATAATGTAATAAAATATGCTACTAATGGAGTTTGTCTAATGGTTAAAAGGCTTTTTTAGACAAAATCAAACTCTCATTGCTGTTAGTCTACAACTTCAATTCAAAGAGTACTTTACATGGAACAGTACAATCTTCAGTGTGTTTAAATATATCTGCTTTATTTACAGCCAACCTTATATGTACATAATATACTATTTACTATTTACCCTCTAGAGAATGTATTTGCATATTTTGTCTTAGAATATGAACAAAATTTACAACTGACCCGAGGTGCCATAGTTCAGCTTTTAATTAAGGACACCAGAGAACCGTACGATTCATTTGGAATACGAATCGGTTCGCTTTGATAAAAAAGAACCGATTCAAACAAAGACTCGTTGACGGGTCCGGAGGTCGTTGCAAGAAACTCTGCCTTTTTTCACTAAGTGTGAAGAGGAAGGAGAAGCTCTCTCTGCGGTCACCGCTTCGCTCCACTTTCTCCGGGGATTGTCACGGGATTTCAATGTTCAGCCTGTTCTTTGTAAGTGACGGTACTTTCATGACTTACAGACTTATGTCTCGGGCGGTTAGCTGGCTTTATTACTCTTTATCAGGCAGGGGATTGGCGTGCTTATGGCCAGAGCAGAGCTGCTGTTTAGCCGGCCACTGAAGTGTTGAGCAGAGAAGTTAGCTTTAGCTCAACAGCTAACGATGAAATGTGGCAGCCATTTGCGAGCACGACACGTTTCGTGAGAAGCAGATTTAATGTTTATACCCTGATTTACTCTGTAAAATTTACACGGAAAATCCAAAATGTGTTACAACTGGAGTGGTAGTTTTGTACCGTTCGTGCTGAAGTTCCTCAGGAGACATCAGTGTATCGGCAGGGTCTCTGTCCGTTAGTGTGCTGAAGTCAAAGAATTAGTCGAAGCTAACCGCTAACCCACCGTGCTACAAACACTCACCATGCGCCACAATGGCAACTTACAGCTCCTGCACTGTGAACAAACACGGTGTTTCCCAGCAGTAACATTGGTTTCTGAACTTTTAACGTAGACGTTAATTGGCTTGTATTAACTTGGGAACCACGACCAAGTTTTTCGATGTTGCGCTGCTTATGCTGAGACTGTTAGTGACATTAAATTCGCAGCAGCAGGTTGAATTTCGATAACATTCATATGCTAAAGCAACAGTCTAACAGTGTCTAACCCGCCGGGCCTTCAGCTCCTTTTCACTAATGTACTAGTGCTACCAGTGGCTGAGTAAGGAAGGTCGCCTTTGGCAGGCATTTGAATGTTATGTCAGGAGTTGAGGCTGAAATCCTTAAGTTTTAAATAATTCAGTTCATGGGATGTCAACAAAGCCAGTTGATTTTGTGTAAAATGATGCATCCAGTCTTCAGTTTACTTTAAGGTATAGCTGATAGTAACCAGAGTGAATCTAAGTTACCTGTTACGTGTGAATATAAACTCCCTATCTCTGTTGTTTTATGATATTAATATGTATAAAAAGAAAACATGCATACCTATAAATAAGATGTCTTTTGGAAATACTTTGTCTCACAACAGCTTACATGTAACCACCATGAATGCAGTTTTAAAAATTTTGAAGGCCAGCAGCTTATTTTCAGAATTGCTGTGAATAAATTTTGAAAATTTATGACATGGTTAGATTGTCTAGAATGGAGTAAGTGGTTTCACATTAAACTGGTCATTTTGGAAATAATTGAAAGATTTATGTGAGCAGAAAAATGTTGCTGCATTTTATATTTGCTAAGTTTTAAAAGCAGCCGGTGCCTGTCCAGATAAGAAGCGAATGTTTATGGTCCAACATTGTCTTCTATCTCCAGTTGTAATTCGCTATGTATAACACTCTGGTGTCCTGCAATCTGATTGTTATTTTATCTTAGATATGGCTTGTGAAAGAAATACCGAACCTAATATCTAATACTTAACAAGTCACTCGTTTCTATTGTGGAAAACAAATATCAGGATTTTATATTCGCTGGCATATATATATTGGTTTTGACAGATTGACTAATGTTTCAAACTGATAGTTAATGTGTGGCGGTTGTTCTTCAGAAAAACAGAATGCTTAAGTGATACTAGGCTATCTTTGGAGGGCCTTATAGCCCTATAAAATGTAAATTATATTTCTGTTACGCTAATCTGGGTTAATGTTACCCCAGTTTTTTCATGTTGTAAATGAATACGTATAGACACTGAAAAACATGTCGATTAAATATTTTGTATTTCTGCATCACTTCTAAATTCTCATGTCAGTACTCCCCTCTTAATGAAGAGGTACAGTTTCATTTTGAACATTGGTTTTATTGGATATTACTCCCTCCAGAATTGTGCTGGCTGTAAAGGGCTGATATGTGAAATAATACTTTGATAGTTGACTTTCTCTGGCACAGTTTAGCTTGTGGTTATGTGGTAGTTTAATGGGTTGATAAGACGTCATATTGATAATACTACTTTGTTGACTAGAATGCTCAAAATATCAAAATATTGACCCACTTTTATTACCTTAACAATTATTCTTTGTTCATTTATTATTAAAACGAATTAAAATATATTTAATCTCTTACAGGTTATGTAGTTTTAAAAAAATCCAGATACTTATGATTGCCTTTCTTTTCCTCTTGGGATACAGTTTTGTATTTGCCCGAGAGAGTTGCAGTCTCTCTCTCTCTCTCTCTCTCTCTCTCTCTCTGGTTTTTTTTTTTTTTTTGGCGTTAGGATTGTCAGTGTTAATAACGTTATATAAGATACAGTAAAATTAAGGTGTGATTTTAAAAGAAATAAAAATAATTTTTACTTTAGCTTATCTTCTGGTTATATTTAGCTGAAAATAGTGAGAGGTTAATTTGACAACTTGCTCATTACTGGCCTGTGCAAACGTTTACTATTCAGTTAGTGTCAAACTGAATCTGTCTAACAGCATATAGTCAATTGTTACAGAATTGCAATCAGTGTGTTAACTCCAAATATCATGACAGTAGTTAAACCTAGATATGCTGTATTCCTGTTGCAGCTGTTTAAAATTAAGAATAAAACTCATAAATCATAAACTCAGACTGATTATAATTTAACAGGGACATAAAGTTATGGGAAACTTGTAGAGGTCGACACTGACAGTAGAACAGATGAGCTGTGTAAAAAGCTTCTTCTCTAGCTCTTTCATTGTTCAGTATATGCTGACACAACACAGCGGTAATTGAATTGTACTAACATTTTGTACTGCTTTCTTCCAGGAGCTAAAGTTCTCTTTATATTGCATGTCCCTGTTAAAGTTTGTCACAGCAGTGGCAACAGAAGTGCATCTTTTACAGGAAGTGGCCAACTTTGTGGCAGCACTTGCAAACTTTTTTTTTTTTTGAAACAGTACCATCTGGTTATCTCCTGAATCTTTTAGACATTTAGGTACTGAAATGTGCTAATTATTATTGTATTTTTAACTGGTTATCCAAGTGTGTTTATATATATATATTTTTTTTCCTTCTTCCAATTTGAAATCCCATACATTAAGTTTTTACTGTGATAATCCCCTACTATATATCCTTTTTTTTTTTTTTTTTTTTTTTTTTTTTTTTTATTCTGTGCTGTTTGTTGTCTTTAAGCAATGTTAGTTTAGTTTAATCTATGATATAGTTTTAAGATATATATATATAGTCCGTTCTATGTCATGCCAGTGGAAATACACCCTGTGCAGTTTCTTTTTTGATCATGTGTATCTAGTTGATGTGAGCTACTATTTGTGGTAATGCTTTCGTTTGTCTCATTAGCTAGAAGAAAGTTTTGAAGATTAAAAAAAATTTCGTTTTCAAGTAATATTTGTGTTTAAATTCCAGCTTGTGTGTGTGTGAAATTATCTGCCACATAGGAGTCATGCTTATTGATAAGTCTATTGGTCTACCACAGTTATTAGTAATGTGGAGGAATAGGCTTACCTTTTGTAGTTCAATTGTGATGACAGTGTTTAAAATCATTTTGTTATTCCAGTAATAATGATGCTGATGTTATTCACTTATGCAGGATTTTTTATGTCATTCATTAATCAAGCAATTTTGTATCAAATGTAAAATCTTACCATGAAGTGAGCTATCTATCAGGTAATTTGTTGGTGTGGAAGAAGTAATCATCAGCATGAAGTTAGATTTGTTACAAACTGATAAACCAAAAGTTTGAGGGAATGTTTATTTGCGTATATTTTCACAAGGTACCTGGCTCGGATTTACTGCATTTCCATTAGGCAAATCTGGTACCTGAAACTGGTCTTTTTTTTTTTTTTTTTTTTTTTTTTTTTTTTTTTAAGTACTTGCTCACATGCTGTTCTACACAAGTGGAGTAGTGACTAGGGTCACACAGTTTTAGATATTTTTAAAAATGGAGACCTCTATTTTCGGTGGATTATAGGCCAAAATACAGACAAACTGTCGTATTGGTAAAAATATCAGTATCCATGTAGATGGGGTCTAAATGTGATGTGTAAACTTTGCAAAGTGCTGATTGGCCAGATTAAAAAAACTTTAGAGACAAAAGAAATATTTTAGGAGTTTTGATAATTTATTTACATCTAGTTATGGATTTTGACATTTGGGCTTCTACCCCCCCCCCCCCCCCCTCCAACAAACAGATGTAGACCATGCCATTTGTGCTTCTGATGTCAGCATGGCTTATCACGGTGTTCAGTAGCTGTCCTTGGACTTGATAAGTAAGCTCTGCTGGGTAAAGCAGGTGTTTTTTTTTTTTTTTTTTTGTCATGATTGAGTTGTCAAACTGCAAACATTTTCATTATTGCCTAGCTCTCGAAAGAGTTCTGAGTTGATTTTCATCAGTTTTAAGCTACTGAAAAAGGAGAAACTTGAGAACATGAATTAATGAGCCCTTTAGGATGAATTGGAGGCATTTGGGGAATGTAGACAGACAGGCCACTGGAATGTGTGTAGTGTAAGGGCAAATGTCTTCAGGTGTATTTATAGACTATTTCTGGCCTTAATTATACACTGCATGCTGTGGTCTAAATTAGTTAGTACTGTTTAACTGTCAGGATGCCTAGCCTCAGTCTGTTGGTCTTCTGTTGTATTTCCTATGATGTCGGCTCATGCAAACTATATTAAGTAATGGTAATTACTGAGATTATTACATAGTGAATATGATCAGTACAACAGGTTTATCCCATTTTGAACCAGTAGCCTATCTGTCCTCATGCTCAAAAATTAATCTTTTTATGAGTGTGGCAGCTATTGTTGTCTGGGTGTTTATGAATACCTGAAATACAAACTGTCAAGTGCTTTTGATGTTGGAAAACAAAGCAAAGGTCCTCTGCCTACAGTCAGCTTCTTTTTAACCTCCTGTGTTGACTAAACATGTATAAACATGACCTGAAAGTAGTTAGCGGGCCTAGGAGTCAACACTGAATGGATTGATGTAAAAGTAAGCTTATGTTGGCATCTGAGTCATATTGATGCTTGCAGGAATATATCTGTTTCTATGGGAAAAGTTGGGTCTGCAAAGGGGATGCAAGCTTGCTCTGTGGTCATCTGCAAGCTCTATTCTAACAGGTGGGGGGAAAACAGTAGAAACCACAGATAACTGTGGTATCAGCTTCAGGTGGAGACTCCTTTTGGGAAAGTTACTACTTGTCTGATTAGATTAAGTTCAGTGTTTTACGAATGTCTGTGCTTACTTCTCTTGGTCCAACTAGTCATTTCTTTCATACTCAACACCTGACCCAGAATGTTAAAGGATCTTGGGTGAATTGCTCATTAGATGCCCTTTGGATACTTCTGTGCATGTGTAAGACTGCACTTTGGTAGAAGTAAAACTTCCTGTCCATGTTTGGTCACTGGCTCCTGCTGTCTTTCATCGTGCTGGCATTGGACCTTAACCTCTTCTGTCTGAATATAAAATTGAGGCATTTGTAACTTGGTAGTGTAGAGTAATGCTTCACAGTCCTAATTACTGAACAAGTATGGTTCTACAAATTTTCTTTATTATTATTATTATTATTTTCTTAAACAGCTAATGTCTATAAATTTTAAACTAAAGGAACAATGGACATTTCAGTCAAACTTAAGCACGTGTGTCTGGGTGGATCTGTCTTGAGAATTTTTGGGTTTGTCCTGATAGGAAAGTTTTTGGATGACTTCTAGTGTTAGTCAGCCCCATTTAATTTATTTATCTCTCTATCTAACTAGTACTTTTTGACAAGCTGAGGGAAATGGAAACTCGATAGTGATAAATATTTGTGCAGTCGGACATTGTCTTTCATTTCTTTTCAGACAGTGGTGAAGACGAAGGTGGTAAATCCCTGGCGTCTAAAATACTCCTGCTGATGACCTGCCAGATGCTTGTGAAAGATGACCCCCTGAACAACTTGTTTTGGGCAGTTTCATATTTCCCCAATTTAACCCCCACCCTCTCTTTGTGCAGTAACAGCCTCCACTCTTCTGGGAAGGTTTGGAACATTGCTATGAGCGTTTCATTGCAATCAGCCAGACAAACCTTAGTGAGGTCATGTAAATGATGTTGGACGATTAATTCTGGATCACTTTAGATGACCTCTTTGTCGACACTGGTGTCCCATGATTTCTGTGAAAGGGTAGGAAGGAAAGGTTGTTAACACTTTTGTTTATGTTTTGCTGAAGTTCCATTGTCACCCCAAGTGTGTTTACACTTTAAACCATACACAAACAAGAATGGAAATTCACCACTGTCTGCTTTTGCCTAAAGTGCTTTTGCCCTTCTGTGATTTTGACCTTCTCTTGAGCTTGATGACGACTTCAGTGACATCTAGAGTGGGGCAGTGTCACCTTGTTAAAAGAACAGATCACACACTAAACACTTTGTGTACTCTGGATCATAGTATCATTTGTCATATTTGTCACAGAGGGTTTCTCTGAATCTTTAATCCGCAAGTTGGTGAATGTTTATCCTCTCTTTGGGGTATATTTTCTGTATACCAAGCATAGCCTAAAGGTGTCCTGTCCTGAGACATAGTATTACTCAGCAGGACATGTTAAAGTTTTTTTTTTTTCTATGACATCTTTGACAAGTAAATCTGGATTTTTACTTGTTTATAGCACTAAGTCACATGTCTATTGGGACAGAGGGTCAGAAAGTAAAAATTGCTGTTATAACTTTCTTGATATTATATTTACAGGTGCTGGTCATAAAATCAGAATATCATGAAAAAGTTGATTTATTTCAGTAAATCCGTTCAAAAAGTGAAGCCTGTATATTATACTCATTCATTACACACAGGTTGATAAATTTCAAGTGTCTATTTCTTTTAATTTGCTGATTATAACTGACAACTAATGAAAATCCCTTATCTTTATCCTCCCACTGGTTCACATGATTTTCTTATGTCAACATTGTTTTTTTTTTTATTACAGCGCATGCAGTTCAAATTCAGCCTTCCAAGTGAGAATCAGACCTTGTTCTCCCTTAGAGTTTTGCACATAAACATTTGCACTTAGACCAGCTCCTTTTTAAAAACTTTAAACACATTCCAACTGATTAGCTTAACTGATGCTGTTGAAGCAAACCCCTCAGGGCTGATTAAAAAATTAACATATTCAGTGCTACCAGTGTGCAGCATCTTGGTTATTCTGATGGGGAAACAATTGCATATAAAGTATACACTGAAATAGTCATTCTTTGGGTTCACACCTCTCAGAGCTCATTCCGTTTTTTTTAACATTGTGTGTTTGTCTGATGGCACATGTGGCTTGTGCTCAGCGGTTCCTGGTGGTCTCTGGAACTGCTTTGACCCTAAACAGGACAAAGTGACCACAGAACAATGAAAGAACGAGTACATTTATCAATAACTTTTGTGGCGCAGCCAGCTACTGCTCCATCAGAATTTAAATAAATACATGAAATTGCAATTACAAAAACAGAAGGCTTTTATTTTGGAGTGAGGGACACAGGAAGTGGAAAAATTATGCATACCCTGCTTCTAACCTAAACACCTAAAAAGAAAGTGAGAGAGGGGGAACTAGAGGAGAGGAAAGAAAGTTGGGTTAAACTAGCTAACGTTAAGTTGGATTTGAGTTTAGAATGTTACTTTCGTTTTGACACATACTGCCTAATGAATGGAGCCTGTTTCGACACATAAGCTTTAAAACAGGGCTGTCAAGGCTAATTCATTTTTAACATTGTTTAATCATATGACCAAGTTTGACCCCAACATTTATTTAGTAAATTAAGAGATTTTAATACAGAAATCAGCAAACTACAGTGAGATAATTATAATAAAGATAAAAGATTCCTCCGTAGAGTTTGTCATGTATACTACACTAAAATGCACTAAAAGTGTACTAAGCCAGGCTGCAGTCTATGCAACTCAATTTATGAAAATAGTGTGTAAAATTTACTGTGCATTTTATTTATTTATTTATTTTCACTTTTAATTAATTTTGCACTGCACCGATTGAGGGAAATAATTCTAGAGGAAACACTGTTAACATTACGCACTTCTCACTATTCATATTGGAGAGAACTGTAAATTAATCATCTCTATGGCTGTTTTCTATGTCCACCATCGTCTCAGCAGGAGTGTGGCTATGTGAGCTCACAAGAATCTTATCTCTCTTTCGCATTGTGTTCTCCTTGTCCCCCAGCCCAAGGCCACTAATCTCATTCACCCTATCATTAGCCAGCAAGAGATAGAAACTTTTGCCTCAAAGGTTTCCCTTCTACAGCTGTAGCCTCGTCATGGGAAGGGGGGAGACTTGCTGACTTGAGTCTATATTACTTCTGGGCGAATGACCCAGAGCTTGCATACTATCACAAGTACCATGTCAGTTTGCCATTTCAGCTCCATGTCTGTTTTTATAATACAAACAGCTATTTTGATATGAAAAGTCTTTGTTAAGAAGAAAACTACAATTCTCAATTTTATTCTATCAAAGTGTTCTCCTAATCAGTTGCTCACATGCAGATCTTTCGTCCTGTGTCCTTAAGTGCTTCAAGTCCTCAGGCTCACTCCTAGCCCATATCTGCAGTATGTCTCTCTGTTGGATGCATTTTATTACATGAAGACACGGTGTAGCATAGCTTCAGTGCCTTGGGAGGATTTGTAGCTTAAATCGAAGGGATCAGAGGGGGATTAGCACTTCACAGTGGGCATATTAGCCATTCAAAAGCTTCATAATCCTTCATGTTTTGTTGTAGCCAAGAAGCGTCTGGGAGAAACAGGACGAAGCATTGGGGGGAAAGTGGCCTCTGGTTTCTTATGTCTTTTTTTTTTTTTTTTTTTTTTTAATATATATACATCAATTTTGAACTGTACATTTTTGATAGATGACACTGATTTAGGTGGATTATTTTCTTCATTCAACATGCAGTCCTGTATTCTTCCCTTTTAGCATGCAAATAAATGAACAAAGTCAAGGCAAAATGAGAATTTCAGCATTGTATGTGTGCTGGAAATGGAGAAACTCCTTACTGTTCACTTGAAAAGTTAAGATATTCTTTATGGAATCTTGGATCTATGCTCTGTCATCTGTTTTGCGCATGCCATGTTACATGTATTACAAGCTGGACTTGCTCAAACTTATTTTGTATTTTATTAATTAATAATTACTTTTTTAAATGTATTTATGTTTTTAATTTACGTTTAAGAAGAGTCGCACAATGTCAACAGGTAATGTCACTGTCACACAGCTCTGTGGAGAGTGGTGTGTTCTACAAATGACCGCGCATGTTTCCTCCAGGTTCTCTGGTTTCCTCCTATGGTTGGCTGCTCGAAACTACACAGATGTGAACGCATGTGTTTGTCAACCTGCAAAGGACTGTGTGTCTCTCTCTCTCTCTCTGTGTGTGTGTGTGTGTGTGTGTGTACTAAGGCTGTGCCATATCATATTATTCTCAATAAAAGTCACTTTTGTGATATAACAACGTCTTACAATTAGCCAAAATATGGCATACATTCTTTACATGAGTTGATTAGGCACAGTGAAGTACGGTGCAAAGCAGTTTTGAATGATTCAAATTACATTTGTAGTAAAATAAAACATTTTAATAAGTAAAACATTTAATATTTTTAATATATGTTACATATATTTACTATAATATTAATTGTTTCGTCATATCGTCAAGGATATTGGAATCGTGAAAATACCTTAAAATATCATGCTATATTTTTAGGGCCATATCGCCCACCCCTTGTATGTATATATGCATACATTTCAGAAAAAATGTTTCCTTACTAGTTTTCTCATTTTCTGTTTTTTCATCTTGTGAAAGTGGAAAGTCCGAACTTTTAGGGTAGGGGAGAACCCCATACCACAGAATAGTATTAGCAGTATTTCTCCAGCTACACTAGATAGTTAACAATTATTTATAGTATTTCGCAGAACAGGGAGATACACGAAACTGTCATTTCTGAGAAAAGTTCCTTTTTTGTTGACAGTGTTCATGTGCTGTGCAGCTGGTGTGTGGCTGGTGAAGGAACTGTGTAAATTATAAGTGTGTGACAGAGCAACAGCCTCTTGCTTGTTTGTTTTTGAGATGTACAGAAAGAACCCTATACCATGCTGTTGTTACTTGCAATGGTTCACTTGCATGTGTAGTCATTTTTATGATTTATATTTAAGATTGATGTTTTCTTTTGAGGAGGGCACAGTTAGTAATTCCAGTTTTCAGACTTTGTATGTATAGCCTGCTTAGGAGACGTACAGTAAAATGTGAAAGCAGAATTTACATGTGAATGATGTTCAGCCAGCGTGACTGAATTGTTTAAAAGTAGTAGGCCCCCCCCCCACAATGCCCCTTAATTTAGTTTAGAGGTGACAGTATCCCTGGCTTTAAACCCCTGAGTTGCACGGTCAACATGTGATGTCATGAAACTTGTTAAAGCTCATATGGCTTTGAAGGCTTAAGACATAAACTGGTATGAAACTGCCCCAAGGCTAGAATGTTTACAGTATTAAATGTTGTTGAGAAATGACATCACTGCCCCACCCTCAGTGACTCCAACAATTGTTGAAGTGAGTGTCCTTTTGTAAGGCAGACATTTTTATTGTTATGTGATAGATATGTTCACACACTGTAGTGGTGGCAGGTTGGCCACCCAGAAAGCATTTCTCACTTAAACTGCAAATTTTACAGCCCCAACGCCAGCTCGCTACCAAATGAAACTAAAGGGAGATATGGAAATCACCAAGTTAACCTGTAAAACCGCAAACTTCAGCAGCTTCAGTGTAGTGATGACTAAGTGAAAGAAGTGACTGCCTTTATACATATCCACAAATTCTCTACCTAAGTGTTTTGTTGACCCTGAGTTAAAAGGGGGTTTATAGGTTTATTGCTTTTACCGTTAATATGAAATTCATTTTCAATATTTTATATGGTTCAATTTACAGAAACATAATTATCTTTTTACTTATATTTAAGAAATTGAAACGTAAATCATGCATATAGCTATAGTCAGTGCAGAAATAAATGGGATGGACTAAGACATTTCTTAATAAACTAAATGAAATGAACAAAGAACAAAAGCTCATTCGTGGTTATTGATATGTTTTGAACCTTAGTGTAGTTTTCTATTTGTGAGTTTGTGTGTGTGTGTGTGTTTTTTTTTTTTTTTTTTTTTTTTTTTTAACATGTATATTTATTTACTTTTTAAGGTTGGGATATTAGATTGCATATTATTTTATATACAAGAATA
Organism: Hoplias malabaricus; assembly: GCF_029633855.1. NCBI lineage: Eukaryota > Metazoa > Chordata > Actinopteri > Characiformes > Erythrinidae > Hoplias > Hoplias malabaricus. Next base: position 34,210,075 of record NC_089805.1, on the reverse strand, counting down.
TAAAAACATGTAGCTGGCAATTACAGGTCTTGCAAATACGCACATCACACTGCCATAAGTCCCCAGCAGAATCAAGGGAAGCCAGCTGTTGAAAGCAGCTGCAGTGCTGTTTGCTACATGGTTGGCCAAGTAATACAATTTAAATATTTTGCTGATAGTCCCATTTATTTGCTTAAAGACAGTTGCGCTTTGTGTCATAAAGGTATTTTTCTCTAATGGCTTTGATCTCCTGTGGGAATCAGTCTGTCAGATGTCCTGTTTGAACCACTCTTTTAACTGTGCCTTTTGTAAGATTGGGAGCAAAGCTTTGGTCACAATCTACTTTTAAAGAAGAAGAATCACCCATGAGTTTGTGGTCAGCATTTGAAATATATTTTGAGACTGCCTTTTCTATTTAATGTTCAATCAAGCTTAATAAACATTAGGGCTGTCCCGAATACCATTTTTAGGGCTTTGGCTGGGATATTCGGTGAATATTTGGAGTGTAGGATTTTGTATATAGTTGTCATATAGTTTGTATATAGTTCGATCGCTACCAATGCTCGCTAACCTGCTAACTAGCTTGATAACTAAGTGCTCAGATAAAGTATACACAATTTAACCAGTTTCAGCACATTTATCTATTTATTGCACTTGTTTAAAAATAAATCTTGCTTTCTTTTAATCCATATCTAAAATGGCTGTTTTGCATTCTAATTCCTTCCTTGCTTTTTTATTTTTCATTAACTCTAAAGTGATGTCAGTTCTAATATATATATATATATATATATATTTTTTTTTTCATTTTTCAGTGTTTCTGCGTAGATTTGGGCCGCACATTTATGGCGTTTGTGAGTGGAGACTTCTGCCAGGCTCAGCACCTTGCCTTTGAGAACAAGTGAATCATCAGCCCCCTGCGGGACTACGCTACCCAGAAACCCCCCTGACAACTAGCACAGTGGGCCTAGTGTGTCTCTCTCACTCTTCCCCCTGGGATAACGCGTAGTCCTCAGCCTGAGAGCAAAAGAGAACTCCCTTCTTCCCCTGCAGCTTTCTGTCTCTACAGTCTGTCAGAAACACCTCTCCTGAATGGGGTAATCTACAATTGTCTCATTGGATGACTAAAGGGTAGTCTCCTGGGTTTTTTTTTTTTTTTTTTTTTTTTTTTTTTAAATAACCTTTATCTTCCTGTTTTTATACATCCCACAAGCACTGTGGATTAGATCGTCCTCCTTTGTGTTTGTTTTTTTTGTTTTTGTTTTTTTTTAAATAACATTTTTTTTTTTACAAATACCTATAGTCCAGTGCCCTCCATCTCATCCAAACTCATTTTGTATTTATTTTACTAGAAGTCCTTGCTGAATCTGAGCCAAAGCATTTTTAAAAGAAAAGGACTCATTCTTTTTTTTTTTTATTGTAACTGTTTTAAAGCCGTCTCGCCAACATGAACCGCCCTGCCGCTGTTGAAATTACCTATGAGTGCATGAGGTTCCTCATCACGCATAACCCAACCAATTCTACACTCAACAAGTTCACAGAGGTACGTGTGTACTGAAATGTGATTCCTTGAATTTTGTGAGACATTGTGAAGTTGTAATATGTTACACTTTGATTTCCTTTTAAGGAGCTGAAAAAATTTGAAGTAAACACACTTGTACGTGTGTGTGAGGCCACATATGACAAAGCACCTGTAGAGAGGGAGGGCATCCAAGTCCTGGTAAGTTCTGTTGTTGAGCTGTTTTTTTTTTTTTTTTTTTTTTTACACCATCATTCACATGCTTGCTAGCCCAGTCTTATATTGTCTTTTGTTTAAATATAAATATCTTTAACTCTCCGTAAAACAGCAATGTTAGTATTCTACAGTGAAGAAATGGTCAGGGTGTTCACACAGCTGTCAGTATTTCCTATTCCAGTGTACAAGTCTGTACAAGAACTGCAGTAAACAAAGCAAGGAATGCAAACAGTGTAATGACATACAGAAGTCCCACAGTGTGCCTTAAGGGAGTTTCAGTTATCACTGAGTGATCAAGAAGAACCAAAAAGACTGCTGTAAATACAGTACAGTAACAGAGCCTTATGAATTTTAAACAAAGCTGTGTGCTTTCTGTGAAGTGTTTAAGCTCATATAAAGGTGAGAAGATACCATTGATATGACAAAGGACACTTATGTCATCCATTAGTGGCTTTATTTTACAGGTTAATGTTCCCTTTGCTCACTTTCTGTCCCTCCATGGTACCAATTTAGAATAAGACTACATGTATAAAGATATTGTAAATAATTTATAAAGTTTGTTAATGGTTATTAATTAGACTGTAAACACACAACAATGTATTAAAAACCATTTATACATGGATATAAATTTTAACAGTGACCCCCAAATAGAGAACCCAAATCCAGTTACAAAGTTAAACCTCAGATCTTGCCAGATACTCATGTTGCCTTGTCTTCTCCATCAGGGAACATTAAGCCTGACAGCTTCAGTATATATTTGTTAGTAAGTTTAGTAGGGCTGGCCCCAAATATTTGAATAATCGTTAGTTAGGTAGGTATTCAGTTTATAATTTTGAAATTCGTATTTTTTAATACATATGGCAAAAAAAACCTCTGCTCTACATGTATTCAGCCTTGTCAACATAAGTCTTGAACATTCTACAGCAACCTACATACAAGGCAGTGTGACAAAGCTACAGTTCATTTTGTCAGCTTTACACCTCAAAGAAGTTCTGGTTTATTTGTGTACACTCTGTGCCCTTAGTGGCACCATGTAACTCACAAGTTAGCACACGACTCACTGTGTATTCGTACAATACACACACAAAACAGACTTATGTGTACAAATTAAATATTTATGTACGATACCGTATGAGCATGCACACGTTTATTTTTGACAGTAATTGCAATAAAAATGTACTGTACTCCATACAGTTCATTTTGTCAGCTTCGTGCCTGAAATTGGAGCACCTCCACTCTAATTGGTTAAATTGTGTAAACTCTGGGCCCTTAGTTAGTGAGCTAGTTAGCAGGTTAGAGAGCGTAGTGAGCAAAGCCACATTTGAGTCACTGCGCAGCGTGGAAAGAAGGATGTTAAAGCAGGGGTTGGAAATGGATTTTGTTAATGATTATGAAATACACCACCCCACTCTTGGAGTATTTTGAATGTTCGTCAAATATCCCGGCCGAAGCTCAGAAGCCCCAAAAATGGTATTCTTGACAGTTTAGCAATTTAACCATGAAGTTTAATCAATTATTCACTGGCATAACAAAATGTCATGACAGAAGGTGGTACCCACTTCACTAACTGCATATCTTAAGAGAAGCTCAGATCAACATAATTGATGTAATGTTTGTGGTATTATGTATATTGCTCACACAATATTCAGTGTAAAATATTGACTTTAGTGACAAGGTCCTTTTATAGTGAGCTCTTTTAGACAACATTCAACACCAGTCGTAGTAAAAGAAGTATAAACTGTCAGAGTGCGTAGTTCCACAGTCACACTAGTTTCCCAGCACTTTCCTGGCAATGGCGCCCGCTCCTTCAGGACAAGCCGCAGTGAGCTGGTAAAGAATCTGAAAAAGCTGGTTCTGTTGCTGTGCCGGCAGCTTGAACTGATGGAGCCGCCATCACCAGCAAAGTGCTGGGAAACTACACAATCTGACAGAGTTTATAGCCCTTTTACTGCGATGCACTTTGCTGGCAATGGCGTCCACTCCATCAGGACAAGCTGCTGGCTCCAGCGTGCAGATAAGTAATGTTAACAATGTGAAATTAACTTCTTTCACCCACAGCTCCTTAATTACACTTCACATTCCACCTTAAATGTTACTGCAGCTGCTTTCTGTGTTAGAAAAGCGCATGTAAATAAAACAGTGTAAATGTATGGAATATAAAGGAAAATGCACAGCAACAGAACCAGTTTAATTTAAAGTATAATTTAAGGTGGAACAGAACATCAGACCAAGAACCTGGGGAATAAGAAGCCTATTTAGATTTGTTACTGGCTCAGTGCAGCTTGTCCTGATGGAGTGGACACCATCACCAGCAAAGTGATGGTAAACTACGCACTCTGACAGAGTTTATAGCTCTCTTGCTGCGATTGGTGCCAAATATTGTCTAAAAGAGCTCACGTTTTACACTGAATAGTGCATATAACATGAGTTTTCAGTGATATTTCTCATAGTCAACCGTGAGGGAGGTCCTCTGACTTCATTGCTAGGCTGTCAGTCATTATACCACTCCCCTCTCCGCTGATGTCCTGCCTCCAACGCTAGATCAGGGCCAAAAATCTGAAACTTAAAAACAAGGATCCAAAAGTGAAAACAAAGGATCTGAAAGTGAAAATTAAGATGTGACCAACAAAAAATAAGATCTGAATCTGAAAACATAAAATCTGCAATTGAAAAATATAAGACTTCAAATATCAAAATTTATTGGAATATGAAAATAAAGTATGTATTCAACCAAATTAAATAACTGAATCAAAATTCTGTTAAAATGAAAAAAAAATTATCCTAGGCTTATTTTAATTTTGAATACATTGTTGAATTTTTCAAAGTTCAAACTCGAGACTTTTAACCTCCTACTAAGTATCAACAGCAAAGATGCAAGATAACAAATCAGGTATTAGCTTTTAGGATTGCACATTAGCTTTAATGGAAGAAAGAAATGCAAGTGCTATGTTTTAAATAGCAGTTAATCATCAACTAAAAGTTAAATATTGCTACAGGCATATAAAAATTGTTACACTTTATTACAAAAGGCAGTATGGTTTTCCTCTCCTCACATCCATGACACCTCATCTCAAACCTTTTGTGACAACTCACAAAAACCTACATACTTTTGTCAAGGCTTTTTTTTTTTTTTTTTAATTTTGTTTCACCTCAGCAAGTTTTGACTACTGCTACTTATTGGAATAATCTTTTATAAGTTTTATTTATGTAGGATGGAGCCCTTTAGGTGTCCTGTAGCTGTATGAGCACAACCTTTCAGTCAGATGTTATCACTTTAAAATGTAAAATCACCATTCACAGAATTTTGAGAATCTTATTGTTTTTTAATTAGTGTTCAGTAGCTTTGGGAATTTTTATATTTACTTCTAACTTAGTAGGCTTCATGAAAATATGAAATAAAATAAAAACCTTTTATTTTTGACTGTAAATTTCAGAGAAGTATGGAAGAAATTTCAGACTGCCCCTTATATTAATCAAAGTATCATTGGTCCCAGCTCACCACTACTCCTTTTCCTGGAAATTCTGTTTTGGTGTGATCCAGCTAGAATTATTAAGGAATTAAAAAGAAAGTATGTCCTAGAAGAAGGAATACAAGGATCGCTTTCTGGAAGCAATCGCAAAGAGTACAGAGACTCAGTTGAGGAACTTTAAACAGGATAGGAAAATCCCCATATAGCAGGTGACAAGAGGCTTGTGTCATTTGCGTATTTGAACACTGGAAAGACATTTTGCATCTCTTTAATGCTGCATATTTGCTTATCATGGGTTTAAACTGTTTTTAAGAGCTTAATACAAGGCTTGGGGATGGTTTTTAGATGTGGGTTGTATAGTCAGACCCACTTATGGGGGGAAAAAAGAAAATGACAGTGAAAGAGCAGTGGTTGAAAACACTGAAAATGGGAGCTGGAACAAATGAAAAGGCAAGTACATGTCTGAAGTAGAATGAACCTGTTTTAGCCGGCAGAGAGGTCAGCAGGAGCACAGCAGTTCAGATACCTACAATGACACTGGGCTGCAAGCCAGTCTGTCTGTCTCTCTCTCTCTTTCTCTCTCTCCCTCTCCCTCTCTCTCCCTCTCCCCCTCTCTCTCTCTCTGTGTCTGTCTCTCTCTCATTTATTTTTTTTCCATTAGCTGTCATCTGTCTCCATGTAGCTAAAAGTGTTTTCTCTCATGAGCTCTGTTTAATGGAGTTCTTCTACACTGGACTTACCAGAAAACTGTGCTACTCTTTCCAGATGACATTAGACTTGTGCGTCATTTTTGTAAACTTGATACCTCCTGCCTCAAAGTAATTCCCTAGTCACCATTATTTCTTCCTTTTCTGTGTTTCTCTGTTATCTCTTTATCTCTTTCTCCTCCTGCTCTCTGTCTCTCCTTACTGATCTCATCTTTTTAGACGCACATTATCTCTTGATCTTTGGGCTCTTCTCCTTTGTGTCAAACCATCCCCTTGCATTCCCTAGTCTGTTTCTCTTATTTTCTTCGTACAGCTTGGCTGGGAGAAGTCCAGATCTCTGTGGCCAGAAGCCCAAGAACAGTTTGTGAGAACTCTGTGCTTCTCTACAATGCTTTTCAGTTCATAGCTGGCCTGTGTGGCTCTGCAGATTAGTCTAATAGGAACCTTTTTGCAGCACAGACTTTCACAACATGCACTGGCATATTTAATATTTCAGCAATATATTATTGAAAAGGTAAACACACAGTATTTACTTTGTCCTTGTTCTTTCTTTATGTGAACAGGACTGGCCCTTTGATGATGGAGCTCCACCCCCCACTCAGATTGTTGATGATTGGCTTAACCTGCTGAAGACCAAGTTTCGAGATGAACCAGGATGCTGTATTGCAGTCCACTGTGTGGCAGGTTTGGGCCGGTAAGTAAAACTGTTGGGGTATTTAATTTATGCCGCTTTTCCACTACTTGGAACCTACTTAGCTTGGCTCTTTTGCTTTTCCACTGACCAAATCTGGTACCTGGGCCTTGGAACAGGGTACTTTTTTAAGTCCTTGCTTGCGCCTGGTACAAAGTGTGCTGATTAGGTATTAAATGTGACGTGTAAACCTTGCAGAGTGCTGATTGGTCAGAAAGAGAACACACCAAACTCTTCACAGACAGTCACCTGGAGCGGGACTCAAACCCACAACCTCCAGGTCCCTAGAGCTGTGTGACTACGACACTACCTGCTGTGCCACTCCAGCATCAATATATCTAAACAAAACTGTATTAGTAAATCAATTACATCCTGGTACCTTCATTGCCATGATTGTGGTCCTATGGCAGAAATGGGTTGTGTCCCAAAACCTAGTGAGTCTAGGTAGGCACTTCAGTTTCAGCGCGGTGGATCCTGATCTTCTCATTTTTATTCCAATTTTTTGTTATTTTTTCTCCTGGGAATGCCTTGGCGGCAAGGATTTGATGCTGCCTTAAAATTCAGCCAAATTAAGGTACTTCATTATGCTGTCTACTAATATATCTAAGAATTGGGACAGCCTACGAGTCAGGAGTGTGCAAATTGTGACATTTAAATGCACTCTAGTTAGACAGCTCACTCGGTTTTGGGAAACACCTATGGGGTTAAATACAATCTAACTAACTAACATTAGTAATAGAAAAGTGACCAAGGAAAATTGCGATGAGCTTGCAGAGCTGCGTGGAGTCAAGCCCATGCCATACAGTGGAAAAGCACCAATAGTACCTTTCCTATTTCTACAGATTTAATTTTCTCTGTTTATACATTATTTGATATTATTTGTACTTTTTCCAAAACATATGCATAGAAAACTGACTTTTCTGTATATTTATACATTCTGTTTGAAAATGAATGCTGGAACACTCAAGCCTTCCTTTTTCAACTCATGTCCATTATTTTTTAAATGCTGAAACTACGCTAAATGCATTCCAGGAATATGGATAAACACGTTCCATGAACATTGATTAAATTATGGATTGTAATGTCTACTATTTGAGACGGTCAGCACTCATCTTTTCATCTTTGATTTTTTTTATTTAACAGTGCACCTGTATTGGTGGCCTTGGCCTTGATTGAGAGTGGGATGAAATATGAGGATGCGGTGCAGTTTATACGACAGTACGTAGTCCACTTGCACAAACAGAATTTTTATTTGTATTACTTTTCCTCATGTTCATCTCTCACTCTGTGTCTGTTTTGTTTTCAGGAAGAGACGTGGAGCCTTCAACTCCAAACAGCTTCTTTACCTCGAAAAATACAGACCTAAAATGCGTCTGCGGTTCAAGGATGCCAACGGTCACAACTGCTGCATCCAGTAACATGTCAAGTTGTACACAACTAGTGGGAAATTCAACTAGGGGAGAAAGTACAAGCTGTGGGAAATTATTGTGATGATTTATACTCTGAGTTATGGCTAATCAATCACAGATGTAATGAATGAAAGCTAATATGTGGATTCACCAGCTGTATGAATGATAGAGGTCAAAGCACACATGCATATCTGCATTCTGGTTATCAGTGTGCCAGTCACAGGCTACAATAAACAGAAGCCCCCCTGATTTCCCAAATTTCCAATCTTGGGACAGCTTATTCTTATTCTATTTTTTTTTTTTATTTTTTTTTTTTTTTTTTTTTTTTTTTTTTTTTATGAATTATTTCAACCATGGTGAAAAGATTTACTGTTGTGTAACGCTGATGTTTTTGATTACTATAAACAAAACTGTTATAATTGGAAAAGAATATACATGACTTTTTAAAAAAAAAAAAAAAAATCACAAAGTACCTTGTTTTATTAAAATATTTTTTCACAGGAACCACAGTGTTCCGTTGAAATGCAGTGCTGTTCTCCCCCTTCCTTGAAGTCACTTTTAATTTAGGGTCAGACTGGGTTGTAAATGTCAACTGTATTTATTCACTATAATTAGTGTGTCTTGTCAGGAGTACGGCTGGGGCCAAGGCACTTTTTAGTTTCTTGTGGAGCCATGTTATCTTCACTTTTATTTTCTGAATCTCTGGGGAGTGCAATATTCAGTCCAGCTTAGAAAGCAGTCATCTTTAGGACCGTCCTGCATACACACATGTGCACACATACTGAAAGGAGAATGCGTGGCTAGCTGAGGTACTTTTCACTCGTCATGTCTGCTCACTTCTTGCTAGTGGGTCATTAAAAGCTTTGTCATTCAACATATTGTCAGTACATAGACATACAAACAAACTTGCTGTGACCCGCTGTTCAGCTCATAGGCACACTTAAGGAAGACAGGTGGGAGATTTTTTTTTTTTTTTTTTCCTTCTTTTTTTTAAATGTTTGCCCACATTTTTAAAATAGCCCATCTTGGTTTTAAAATGAATAAATACATTTAAATTAACTGCTTCACCTGCTTTCTTTTTTTTTTGTTTGCTGATCAGTTACAAAATAATAAAACGTGCAAATAGCAATGGGAAGAATGTTCCATTGTTTACTGTAATATTGCATTTCTAGTTCTAGTTTGATCAACTGTTGTGAGAATCTTACGTAATGCTTAATAAGGGAGAGTTGTTGAGGTTTCAAGTAATATACTGTTCAACAAGTACTTATGTCTTTTATCGCAGTTCATAGCACCATCTGCTGGATTTATTGTACAAATGCAGTATTGACAGGGATCCAAATGCACCACCACCTTAAAACCAGGATTTTCAGATTCTTGTTTCCAATGGTAAAAACCTCAGATTTTCTTTGATAACTACGTTTACATAAGTAGGTTATTTCTGTAGTAGGTAAAGTCCTGTTCATCCAAAGCATGTGATCTGGATTACTGGTGAGTTAAAGAACAAAAGAATTTAAAAGTCTAAACAAGGTCAGGCAGGCCACTGATCTAACAAACTGAGTAGTAGTGTTAGGCTACAAACGTATAGCACAGCTACCTGTTGAAGTTGCAGAATTAGTTCAGAGATTGTTGCCTGAGTGCAGTACAGTGCAGATCAGGAGGAGTTTTACAATTTCAAACCAGTACAAAATATCAAACCACAATACAATAAAACAAGACATTTCCAGAGATGCAGAATACTACATAAACTTAAATTCCGCAGCACACCAAAACTACAATTATAAGAGTCCATGGATGTTTGTCATTTGTTCAAATGTCCATTTTTCTCGATCTCCTGTTTGCGTAAGACTTACATTTTTAGGGTGATTTGATTTGGCTTCATTATTTTACATCGGGTTTTCATATTTTATTAACAGTACATAAATCAATAAAAATATCTTCCCTTGTTTGGAAGTGTCTCGTCAAAAATGCCATACATTAGACATTTAAAATTCACGTCCACATTCTAGTCATTTGACTCCCGTTGCCCTCTGCTGACCTGTAGTTTCCATGATAAAATTTACAATCATTATCAGATTTCAGGTGTGATTTACAAACTTTTGAACAAGTCGATTTGCCTTGCAGTGTAACTTATGGGTTTGCTACAGCAATGTTTTGTCAAGAATGGTACCCAAGCTTTCCAAAGTGGCCTGTATTTACCGTAATTCACTGGGGGGAGAGCGGGGTTTTTTTCACAAAGCAGAATATGTCAGTTAAGGCATATGAAGTAATAGGTTTATTTAAGGTGACCAGATCTGAGATGGTGAAAAAGAGGACACGTCTCCGGGGGGTGGATGACTACTGACGTGCAGACTGACCAATTAAATGTTAACAGAGAAGGTTATCGACCAATAACGGTAGCTCTACAGTCAGACCGTCCAATCAGAAGATTCTAGGCTACTTCACCACGCCCCCTTCTCAAGCGAACCAAACGGAGTAGGGGAGGGCGGGACTAGTTTGTGAACGAAACGCTTCTCTAAATGTCCCTTAAGCTCTAGAAAAACAAAATCCCGGACGTTTGTGAAATTTCGCCCGGACATTTTTTAAGTCTAAAAAAGAGGACATGTCCGGGTAAAAGAGGACGTCTGGTCACCCTATGTTTAGTATATAAGACGTCCTGAATGTCTGAATGCATGTTTTTGTGACTCTGTAGGTTTAAAGCATAAATGCTCAGTCAGTGCATTAACGGCTTATTTCGCTCATGTCTTCAACAATACGAAGCATATGGACAAGTTATCAAGGTTAAATAAAACACAACTTGATTTTCCCTGGAGGGCATATTTAAATGATATACACATTTACCCCTGATTTTTACTTCATACATCCAAAAACCGGATTTAGTTTCTATACAGTTCACCGTTTCACATCAAATCACTTTATTTCACCCCATAAATTAACATTGTATGCGCTTTAAAATATAATAGGAATTCCGCTTTGGCAGGGATCATGTGGTCCCTGAAAGTCTTGACACTTTGAATGCAGCACGTCCCACATTTAAAACGATTTATGCCAAGCAGTGAATGCAATTTCGGGTCTTGTTCGAATACGTCTTTGTTCACCTCCCCTATTCCCTTCAGCCAGGGAAAAACAGAACATGCGCTATGTTGCCACGTTTATGTATCCATACTTGCCAGTACGGCTATGACTAAATGTATAACGCAGTTTCTGTGTCCTTCTGACATTTCAACACCATCTGCGTCGCTGACATCCTAACTGAAGTAAACAGAGGGAGGTAGCAAGAGTTCCCGGATTGTAACCGAGCCTAGTTCGGGGCTGATGACGTGGGTGACCGTTACAGAGAGGGAGCAGCGCTGAAATTCAAATTTGAACGAAGAGCTGAAGTGTAACCGAAGCAGAGCACGGTTCATCTGCAGTCTGACTGTACGAAGACGACGACGGTAGGGGCTGGAAGCGGTCAGTCAAGTCGACTTAATCGGTATATGACTTCAGAATGGACCCTTTTACCGAGGTAAACGGCGCACGGCGATGATTTCGGCGCCTTTTTTTCTTGTTCTGAACTTAGTTGGGATTTAGCCTCGTGGTAGACTCTAACGACCAGGCAAATAGCTAACGACAGTCTAGCTTACTGAAATTCAGGAGCTGTGAATGTGTGGCTAAATTATTCCAGAGTAAATAATATTAAGCATGTATCATAACGTATATGTTACGCTAATTAGCAAGGGTTTTAGGCGAATACCACAGCTGGAAAAAAGGCATCGTTTTTCTCTTTGCCTTGATTTGCCTATTCGTTTAAAACAGTTAATTTTTAACATAGTTCATTCCTTTCTTTTTAAGGTTAGCGCTTTTGTGAATATAATTGCCTTTACCACGAGTCTGTGTTCGTTTTTAAGAACAACGACAGGGTAGGGCGGGGTGGGCCGTTTGTTTACCATGCAAACACAGGCTCGCTATGCTAAAGATGAATGGTTTCACTGAGAATAGGATCTAAAGTAGAACGTACAGAGAAGTACTTCATGGACAGAGTGAATTATGAGTGTGTTTTGTTCTGGTAGTGCAGTGTGTGAAAGTGGTGATTCAACGACTCAGAAGGAACTGCAGGTTTTTTCATGTCCCTGCCACATTACGTGGGAGCCTTTTTCAGTTCTAGGCACTGAGACGCTAACGGTGTCACATGACAAGAATTCCTCGGGAATGACAACCTGTAACTGAAATTTCCACCCGTTTCTGGGAGCCCGCCAGCGAAGTGTGTAAACTTCTGTTAGAGTCGTTTATACAATCAGAGAGGTGCTCTGCATGAACTGACTGCAGTGAGTGGGGGCTGATTGCAAAGTACTTAGTGGAAAAAATTCCCCATGCATGATATATAGGTTTGATGTGTTTTGGTATTATATAAAAAAAGCTACATTTCAAAAGAAATCATACACACTCTACAAAAATAAGTAACTCAAATGAGATATATTGTTATTAATTAAAAAATATTTAAATATGTTTGAGTTCTGTAATTGGAGACTTGTATTATGTATTATAGGCCCATATACACACAAGTTTATGTTTATGGATATATCCTCACATTCAAAAGAAAAACAATTTGTCACTGTTTAAAGTTTAAGTTTAAAACATATCTTGAATACAGCAGCTGTTGTTTCACATTTGGTGAAAACTTCATGATGAATGGTCCAAAAGGAATTATCCAAAGCTCCTTGGGATATAAACTTTTTAAAGCATTCACTTTCGTTGAAAGATATACACACACACAATGGAACCTCTACCTACGAACTTGATCCGTTCCGTGACCCGGTTCGTAGTAGTCTACCTTGAAGACGTGACGACTGGCTGGAGGAGTAACACAGGCCCTGGCTGTATGACGGGAGGTGGGGGGTGGGTGGAATAACGGAGAGTAGGTGGGTGAATGTGGGGAGACGAAGCGTAGCTACGGCTTAAATTAGCACGAATTTCGATACCTGTTATTTACACTACTGCTAAATTGCAAAAACTACAATTTGCTAATCTTAAAAGCTCACTCAAGTCTGGGCGCGCTGGGAGACTCGCCTACTGGGGCCAGTGGTCATTTCCAGACGCCGGCTCGGCGAAGGCTCGGATTCGTTTCTAGAGTCATGGTTCGTTGGTGGAGGCAAAAAATATTCAAATCCCCGGTTCGTATCTTGGAAAGTTCGTTAGTAGAGGTTCCACTGTATATATATATTATTTTTTCCTTCCCCTCATCTCCTAAGAAGTTACTATTTTAGCGATACATATCTTTCATTCGACAGCGACAACATGTAGATTGTGCATGATGACATTATTAATAAATTACCCATGACATCATTAAAAAAAAAAAAAGCTCATCTTTTATAAATAATAACATATTGAGATATTATACATATTTAAATTTTTTATTAGATGTGTCAGCCTTGGATAAAGCACACTGTCCAGTGTGTGTTCCCACCTCGTGCCCACTGATTCCTGTTAGGCTTCAGACACACTGGAACCGTGAATTGGATAGGGTTTTTTTTTTTTTTTTTTTTTTTTTTTTTTTTTTTTTTTTTTTTTTTTTCTTCCTCCTCCCCCCTTCCCCATCCAAAAATATGTAAGCCTGGAATTATACATTTAATGACTACTATTTTTTGTTTACTTAGAAACTCTTGGAGCGCACACGTGCACGCAGAGAAAACCTTCATAAAAAGATGGCAGAGAGACCTACATCAGCCAACAGACAAATGGTCAAACGGGGAAGAGAGCCACTAACAGATACAAACAGTGTAATTGCAGAACCTCAGATTGAAAAAGGTAACAAAACCCAGGTTTATTGTAATTGTATTGTTAAATAGTTAAACCACAGTAAACAGTTTGTGAACCATCCTTTAGAAATAATTAAAGACCTGTATTGACTAGGGTGATGTAGAGGTCAGATAAGCCTGAACTCCCTGGAGTCTAAGGCCTTTCGGCCACGTCTAAGGTGATCTGACATGCCTTGGTATTTTAGCAAATTTCACCTACCTAAAAAAGTTTGTTCCCAAAAAGCTACTCATGCTAATATTCAGTACAAACTCAGCAACAATAATGAGAGAAGTCTGTGTATCCGTCATCTGTTTTTTTGTTTAAATTAACTCTAAACATGGACTTCCCAAAAACCTATTTTCAAAGGTGCTGATATATATTGAAAAAAAAAAAAACCACATTGTGAACGTTTATGAAGTTTTATTTAGAGTTCTGAACTGTGTAGACATTGGTGTTGCCTACACACTGGTGTTTAGTTTTCTGATATTTTAAATAGTTTTGCTCTGAATCTAATGTGAAAGTGTATTTTTCTATACCTGTGGCTCTCACATTAACTATTCATGAGATAGGTGTGAAACACTGGTAAGAAATCCCCTCGCCGCTGTCAAAGATAATGGCCCGTTAGCCCCCACCACATCAGAGAGGCCAACTGAATCGTTTGTAAACTGTGCTATTTATTTAGCAAAGACAGACTACTTTGGAAAACAAAGCCTTACACATTTACAAAACATTTACCGCCATCTTAATTTTTCCTTTGCTAGATTATACTGCTGAACTAGTGTCAACCAGCACCAAACATGCTACAGAAAAATGAGTCGAATATATTACACTTACTCATCACAAAATGAAGATATTCCTCCTCAGGCAGCTGGAATGCATGGCTGCGCCATCTTGGAGCTCAGTGTGAAAGCAAAGCCATGTGCAAGTTCTGATTTATCCTGCTGGCAGAAGCGCCAAATATAGAGGGTTATAGCCCTGCTCTTGTTTTCTCCATCGGTCCAAAACACACGTTGGTAGGTGGATTGCTGACTCAAGTGTCCATAGGTATGACTTTGTCCCCCTCTAAAGGAGTGACACCCCCTCCAGGTTGTGGTCCTGCCTTGTGCCCAGTCGTTCTAGAAGAGGCATATGAGCTTACTGATTGACTGACTGACAGCGAATGTTGAAATGCGCGAGTAGGAACTGTTAATTCAGCCGTATATTGATTCTCGAGCAGTTCTCATCATAAAAGGCTTGTTTTCATTTTATTTAAGCTACTAAACCTGAATCTTTATTTTAGAAACAACTGAATTTGTGTTTGTAATATGTCATCCAGTTACAATGACTCTTAATGAAGTTATTTTAAATTTGGATATAACTTGGTCTTATTTTAATCAATGATCGATTTACAGGAAATCTTATTTTAAACTTCTTTAAACGTTTTAACAAATTGTCTTTTTCTGTACTTCATTGCAGTATGTCCCTCCTCAAAACCTTCTCCTTCAAAGCGCCGCTGCTCAGAGGAGAACACCCTCTTTACTGGGGAAGAGAACAAGGAGCCAGTTGCTCTTCATTGTACAGCCTCAGAGGCTATAACAGAAAAGAAGCCTCCAATGGTACCAAACAATATTCGCTGTGCATCAGTGGAAAATACAGTTGTCACTCCAAGCTCAGAGTCAACTGCACAGTATAATTGCCCTCCTTCAGGCACAGAGAAGATTGTGGCTGGTCCTTCACAGGCCATAACTATAGGCAGAGATAATGCTATGGAGCCTTCTGTCTTGGAGAAAGACAGCAAAGCTATTAAAGATGCTCCTGCTCCCATGCCACATCCCACTAGCATGAAGTCTCGTCTGAAAAAGCTGGCTGATCAGAGACAATACTGGGACTCAGAGGGTAGGATGAAATTTTTGTTAGTTAATATATTATTTATGATTGTAAACAAACAATATCCCTCTTAATTCCCAGAGTTAGCCATGTGAATTATTTTCTATTTTGTGTCATTTTAACCAAATGTAAACGCTGAACTCATGTTGAAGCACACTTTCACTCATTTTATCTTTAGTTTGGTCTTTTAGTTTTTGATCTATTTATTTTTTAAGTATTTCTAATTTTCACAACGTCATGTGATTCAAGATTACTTTGTTTCTGCAGTATTAATATTGGGAATGTTAATAACTTTTCAACTCTATATTTTAGGCAATTTGGAACCTGGACCCAACAGCATAGACCTATCTCCTCTTGTGCCCCAGAGAACAGAGGTTGCTTCAATTCCAGCTCCAACATTCACATCATCAGAGACACCGCTGGGCAGAAAGGGCAGACTGGCCAACCTTGCTGCCACAATTAATTCCTGGGAAGATGATCTTGGGCTTCAGCCTACATCCCAGGACAAGGCACAAGTTCTGCCTGCCACCGCTCATGCAGAAAAGAGTAGTAGTGGCAAGACCTGGGCTGCCACAAAGCCACCTCAGCCTGTCCTGTCAGCTAGCAAGTCTATCCACAACACTCAGCAGGTCAGTTGTAAAAACAAATGAGTACATTTTGGATAAACTGAGTCAGCTTTGCGAAATGATAATTGTACTACTTTAAAAATTATTTGTTTACAGATATTTCATATTTGATTTTTTTTTTAATAGCTGAAAGTTAATTCTCCAGTAAAATCATCCAGAGTGACTCCTCCCAGCCCTCAGAAGACTGAGTTGACCAAACACGTTAAAGGATTAGCCAGCCCTGTGTCCAGCCCACAGAAGATTTACTCTAGTCAGCCTTCCAATGCTCCCAAATCTCCAAGGGTACCTTCTAGTCCACGGACAATCCCATTGTCCAATAGTCCACAGAAGGCACAGGTACAATGCAAAAATCTGGGAGCTAACAGTATCTTTAATTCTAGTCCAATAAAGCCAAACTTCCTACCCAAGCCATCTCCAGTTGTGGGTCCTGCTTTGCCCAGTGAAAAACTGGCAAAGGAACCAGCACCTTTGCAGCAGAGAGGTCCGGCTGGAACTGCTTGTGAGTAAAACTGGAATATCCTTGCTTTTTTGTGTGATGAACACTGCAGAATGGGAGTAGTATGACCCACACAGTGAACAACATGCTGTGTAGTGAAACATATGATTCAGCCTCAGTTTAGCTGTGGTGTGGAAACATATCTAAACATCTCATGTTTTCAGACAAGGAGAACTATTTAAATGACCTTTAAGCCAAAACAGAGAACTTTCATAAACTGAACTACATTAATGTATATATTTTTTTTACTTGCATTTTTAGGTGGCGTTAAGTCATTTTTGGAACGTTTTGGGGAACGGTGCCAGGAACATAATGGTTCTCAGACAACATCCTCTACTGCTATACTGGCTCAAAAGCAGAAAATGGTGTGTTGTGTTATATTTTCCCTAATGTGAATTATTTTAACTTGAGGCAGAAGTTTTAACTAATGTCTTTTCATTTCAGGAACGTGAAGCAGAGCTTGCACAGATTCGCAGTCGGTTTCAGAATGGCAACACAGGGAAAGATAAAGAGAATCTTGAAGATATCAAGAATGAATCTGAATATAAGGTTAAAATGTTTTTTTGTTTAATTGTTGATGGTGATATCAGTTTGACAACAAATGTTTTAAAATGTGATTTTACCACCTCCTTGTTTCTACACTCCCTGTCCATTCTCTCAACTCTAATGTCCACTATATTAGAAATCACTTCCTTGATATTTTTGGTTTGGTTGACTATTCTAATTCCAGCAGTTACACTGAGGGATTTAAAAATTCCAGTAGCAGTGTGGTGTATGATCCACTCTTACCACACTAACCACCACATTAGTATCACTCCATTGCTCAGAATGATCCTCTACTCCAAACATACCAAACTTGCTTACTTGTTCTGAAGGAAATTGGCCAACTCCAGATCTGTTGTGTTGCCTCAAACTTTCAAGCACATGGCCAGTATTTCTTTTCATTTTACACCTGATGGTGTGTCCACTGTCAGTTCCTGTGGTCTAATGAGTTGCTATCGGCGATTCTCTTCTATATAAAGTTTGTACAGAAAAATCAGTAAAACTAGCCGCAAAGTCATTAAAGGAGGGAGAGTTGGCAAAATGTTGCAGGTGTACACTGCACCCCTGCCTAGATCTCAGTTGAAATAAAGTTCAATTTCTAAGTCTGAATATTTCACCATCTCAGTTTTAAAATGAACAAAGCAATCTTAATGAATTTATGAACCACCCCATTAAAGGTTTATTAATGCCTAATTTTAACTATAATACAAAGTGCAAGGACAGCGTGACTTTATTGGAACTGGGGAACACTACAATTTGTAATTTTAGATATTCTGTTACGTTCAGAATGTGGAAGAGACTCCTGAAAATTCAGACCCTGTGCTTTCCGATGAGTCTTCAGCAGTAGGCTTGGGTATTTTGGAGACTTCATCCAAGCTCAATGAAAAAGGTAATATTTCTATCCTGAAAATATTAAGATCTTTTGTTGTAGATTGGCAACATTTCAGAGTTTGTTAGGAGTAACTCTGTTTATACGTGCATGTGTGTAAATGCAGTTATATTGCTTTGGTGCATTACTCCCCTGCTTTTGGTCACTATCTTTGACAGTGAATTTTCTTCGATGAATCGTTTTGGTCTCTACTCGTATGAGCATGTTAATTTACTTCATGCCCTCTGTCTGTTTTGATCATATTTACATTTAAAATGTGTTTGCTTAACTAAATCGTTTCTTTTAGCAGAATGTGCAGTCCTGAAGCCTTCCCAGTCAAGTCCTTTGAAAGAAGTTCAGGTTTCTGTAGAAAAACCAGAAATCGCTGAGCAGAAAATAATAGAAGGTAAGAAAATAATAGCTTTCGATGTTGCTTGTATTCTTATGTGTTTGACAAAAAAAAAATCTTTTTAAACAAATGTTTTTTTTTTTTCCCTTCTTTCCAGAAGAGGAGATTCGTGAGATTGAAATGAATGTGGATGGCTCCATTAATTCTGAGGTCATTAACGATCTTTTCGGAGAGGTATTGGAGGAAAACGAAGGGCACAGTGCTGAGGAGGAGGATGCTCTGAACATCTCTTCTATGTCTTTGCTTGCCCCACTAGTAGAGACTGTGGCTGCTGTTGTTAAAAGCCCTGAGAAGAAACTCATGGTGAGTATATCACATTAAATTTTTTGCTTAGAGTACTTTAATCCATTCAATCATGGAGAATGCTTATCTTTGGACTTTGTGGGGGAGGGAAAAAAAAAAGGTTCTGTTTCTAAACTTTTTTTTTTTTTTTTTTTTGGGCTAACTTTTAGACCTCTACCCCAGCCAACTCATTTAATCAGAAGTCTGGGACACCTGATGGTGTGTCTAGGCCCACAAGGTTCCAGAGAGCACGAATGCAACAAGCTGGTTCTTCTGACAGTATTGAGACCTTAGAAGAACAGAAACTGCTATATAGGTATAGTCAAACAGTTGAATAGATATTAAAAAGAAAGTTGGGGAGATGGGGTGATGTTTTTATATATATATATATATATGTGTGTGTGTGTGTGTATTTTTCTATTTATTATTTCTTCTTTTTTTATATCAATTTCAGCATTGATGCATACAGATCAACTAGGGTAAAAGAGACAGAGAGACCACAAGTGAAACAGGTGATAGTGAGAAAAGAAGATGTCGCCAAAAGAGTGGAAGAATCCGGAAGCCCCAGTCACATTAACATTAAACAAAAAATGCAGGTAAAAAGAATAAGTTTAATATTTTTGTTTTTCGAAACTTTTTCATGTATAATTATTAGTTTCATCTAAAGAGAATGAATATATTTTGCATTGTGCGTTCAGATTCTGACCAATGAGATGAACCTGCAGCAAACAGTGATTCATCAGGCCAGTCAAGCATTAAATTGCTGCACAGATGAGGAGCATGGTAAAGGCTCTCAGGTGGAAGCAGAGGCTGAGAGACTTCTGCTTATTGCCAGTGAGTAGTGTCCAATTTGACAGCACAGTCATTTAAAAAGAGGGTTAGCAACACCATATAATGTGCAACAGAATGTGTTTTAGTGTCTAATAACTTCATATTCTTCGGTAGCTGAAAAAAGGGTGGCCCTAAAAGCTGAGCTGGAACGACTAAAGGCAGAAGGTCCCATTGCTCAAAAGAAATGCTCATTCATGGCTCAAGAGGATATGGGTGTGCCTGCTTCTAGGGGTTCCATCACACTGCAGGAGCTTCGATTACCTCTTAAGGCTGAGTTTGTCTGCTCTTCAGCCAACAAACCAGGTACCCATTTGTTCAGTAGCTACCAAGTAATATCTGCATTGTGAGAAACCTGGCCTGTCATTTTGTTATTATTGATTTGAAGATAAGTGTTAGTTGGCTTCACATGTGCTTGCCTTTACCTGCCCAGGCTGCTCATATATAAAAATCTATTTATATTCAGAATGACTCCAAGAAACCTCATCAATCACAAGATTAATGGCTTACAATTACACAATTTTTAATAAATAAATCTGATTTTAAAAAAAGCAGTGTGTGGAGTTTTTAAACTTGTAGTAATCTTGTAATTGTTTATTTTCATGATCTTGTTTTATTGAAGAATCTGGAAATCATTACTTTTTTGTAATGATCCGTGCTGGACCTGAGAACACAGTTGCAACTCCTCTAGCCAATACCCGCAGTGTACTCAGTGGGGATGCCTTGACCTTCTCTACCAGGTTTACTCTGTGAGTGTAGGTTTTATCTATTTGAACATCAGTATCTCCTATTATATTACCTCTGTTCTGATCTGCCTTTTATCACATTACAGTCCTAATGTGTCCAGTGATTTTGAGATTGACATTGAGGTCTACTATCTTGTAAGTATGTTTCACTTGGTGTGTGTGTGTTCGTGTTCTCATCCCTGTCTAAATCCATACAATTATATCTTATAAAGTTGATGACGCTGGTGTATGGAGAGGTTTCATAATTTGTTGTGCATACCCGAATAAAATAAATGTATTTTTATAAATGTTTTGTTTTTTACAGGTTCAAAAGCGAGAGCTGCCCAGTGATAAAAGAAAGAAGACAAACAAGTCCAAGGTACTGTTCTTTGGCCTGAGTGTATAATTATAGTTGGTCCATTTTCTTTTTCTTCCATTTTTAATATATATTAAGTTGATTGTTGTATTTTTTTAGGCTATCACTCCAAAGAGATTCCTTGCCATCTCTGTAAGTACACTTTCAATTTTTGTATTTTGTGCTTTTAATAATGTGGTCTTATGTTTAGGGATGCACCGTTTTTATTTTTTTATTTTTTTTAGGCCCAAAACAAAAACAGTTAATTAGCACCTTTGACATCCTATATGATTTAGTACAGCACTGAGTTTGTTTTGGAGAGTGAGGGAGAGAGTGGCATAAAGTATGATGCGAGAATGTGTTTGAGTGTTTGTAATTGTTTATCCTCGTATATCAGTAGCAAATTCAGATGCTGAATAAATCTTTATTTATTTCTATGTGCTTTCTATAAGAAGCCCTTCCTGCACTGTGTTGGTTGAGAGTGTCTTTCTGTCATTTAACCTGCTGTGTGTGTATTAAGCGTCACTGATATTTTACATTGGTTTTCACCACTGAGAAATTTAATCACAGAAACTGTTAAAAAAAAAAAAAAATCCACATGGAAGACGAAGTTGTATATTTAGTTTTGTCAACCATTTATGATTACAAAATTCTTAATTTTAATATTTTAAACTTTCTTCTTTCAGAAAACCAATCTACAAACACCTGGTGGGTATTGTGCTGAAAAATCTGATTATTATATATTTCACACTTGTCAATAAAGTTGCTTTTGACTTCATTTGCATTTATGAGTAAAACTATTTCCTTTCGTAGTAATGGCAAGCCCCGGGGGTCCCAATGCAGTGCGCACCAGTAACTTCATACTTGTTGGATCACACAAGTTAACATTGGCCTCTATTGGAAAGAATAAGTTTCTACTGGAAAAGGTAACCCTCTTGACTAATCTTTCTATTAATCATATCAGTGTTCACTAGTGATCTGTCAATAAAAGTTTAGCATAGAGTTTAAATATTTTTATTAAAGGTTAAGGAAGTGGTGTGTTTTAGTTGGGAAAAGGTAAAGGAGTAAAAGAATATGGTCTTTTGATTGTCCGCTTTACAGATTTGGCAAGCATGGTTTTAAGGTTGTACTCACAATAGGCAAGCCATACTAAGCCCAAGCATGTTTGACTGGTGTGATCACTCAGTATTGTGCCTGGGTATGGTACGCTAATTTGTGTCTAGACCCGGTTGAAGGGGTGGGCTAGGGCAGAGTTTCAGCTGAACACTAACCGGATCTCAGTCATGTGACACTCAATATAAACCAATATGGATCATGCTGGTCTACTGCTGAGGTGCAGTATTTGCTAGAAATGTGGCAATTGTGTTTGGGCTCAGTACAAGGCAACTGGGCCAAGTGTGAGTACAAACCAACACTTCTTGACTTTTGCATGCTATGCTATTACACATATCAGCTCACTTACTTACACTCATTTCTCTCTTTATCAGCTCACTTATATGCACTCATTTCTCTCTTTATAGATCAAATGTCAAGGGAGTGAAAGCAAGCTTCTCTGTGACATGTTTCAGAACAAGGTTTTCACATTTGTTCTACATTCCATAAATTGAGAGTTGTCTGCTTGCTTTTGTCCTACTAAGGTTCATTTATATACTTTGTAGGACAACACATTGTTACTAACTCAACATCCACTGTTTGGGCAGCTCTGTGTTTTGTTTGGTGTTCCCTCTGTTTTGAGCAAATGGTGTATATTGAGGCTGAGTAGCTTCTGTTGTCAAAAAATCTTACTAATTCTCTCTTGTCACCTGGGACATCTCAAACAATTTCAACATTGTGCAGTTACAACAATAACTCTCATTTCCAAATATATTTAGGTGCCATTCCTTTGCCCCATGGAAGGTCATATCTACCTTAAAATGCAGTGTGAGGTTGGTTCTCGTGTGGAAGAAAGGGGCTTCCTGGTGAGTGTTCTGTAAACTTGGTGCATCTTTCATTAAAAAAAAAAAAAGTAGCTTTGGTCATAATTTTCCTGTTACATTTTATAGACTATGTTTGAAGATGTCAGTGGTTTTGGAGCCTGGCATAGAAGATGGTGTGTCCTCTCAGGTTATTGCATCTCCTATTGGACTTACCCTGATGATGAAAAGCGCAAGGTAAAGTATGCAAGCTGAAGCCCATGTTATTATTTAATCGTGTGCCAATTTAATTAACGAATGACATGTCTTAAATAGAATCCAATTGGTCGCATCAATTTGGCCAGCTGTACGAGTCGTAAAGTGGAACCTGCTAACCGTGAATTCTGTGCCCGTCCCAATACCTTTGAGTTGATTACTGTGAGGCCACAAAGGGAGGATGACAAAGAAACGCTGGTTAGCCAGTGCAAGAACACCATGTGTGTCACAAAGTAAGACTACTCTCTTTTTCTTGTTACTTATTTATTTTATTTTCCTTGTGTGACTCTGTATAAAGGAAGTAAGGGTGTTTTTAATATATTGTGTCACTTTTGAGTGTATCAGACACAGCAGTGCTGTAAGAGTTTTAAAAAAATTTTCCCACTCTATATGACACATGAATTTGTTATATGCATAGTCAGAGAATCATCTGTTGCTGCTTTTTTGTTAGTTATCCTATAGTCTTCACTGATCACTGGAAGGACTTTTTTTTTTTTTTTTTTTTTTTTTTTTTTTTTTTTTTTTTTTTTTTTTTTTTTGGTAGTCTGTTAAATCCAGCAGCAACATAGGGGTGTTTAAAATCTCCAGCAGCACTGCTGTTCAGTGGTAATTCTCTGTTGGGACTGACATTCAGAGGTACAGTATGAAATGGGGCTAACAAATTAGGCAGAGCAACAAATGGAAAACAGTCTGTAGTTGTAGACCAACAAAACACATATGGCTAGTTGAGCTGGTTAAATGGACAAAAAGAGTAGAAACAAATGGGGGGTTGGCTTTAAAAGTTATCGCTTAAATATATATGTGAAATGTACAGTTCTATTGCATTTTCTTTTAATGTATAGGAACTGGCTGAGTGCAGACACTAAGGAAGAAAGAAATCTTTGGATGCAGAAACTCAATCAAATTCTAGTGGATCTGCGCATGTGGCAGCCCGACTCATGTTACAGGCCAGTGTGACCACCATCTGGTCTTTATGGACAAGATAATTAGTGGGTCATACTTTCACATAAAATTTCAACATGTTTGGCAGAGAAGTGCAATACAATATCATTTATGAAACGTTTACAGAATTATAATTAATTCTACATTTGGCATAGAGCATGGGCATTTGAAATGTTATAAAGCCATATTATAGACATTCAGTATTGACAAGAGCATAAAATTCTCATAGTGATCCACAGATTTTAGAGCAGCATTATGGTGGTCATATTGCTTAATGTCATGAACCTGGAAAGTATTACCTTAACCTTTAATGTCGTAAAAGGTAGGTGTTATTACCGGAACATGGACAAATAAACTTTCAAGGCTCTGAAAACTTTTATGTACTTTTTTTAAATAGTTGTAGAAAAGTAGAAACAAAAAATCCTTATGTACTGTTT
This sequence comes from Hoplias malabaricus, assembly GCF_029633855.1. Lineage (NCBI taxonomy): Eukaryota > Metazoa > Chordata > Actinopteri > Characiformes > Erythrinidae > Hoplias > Hoplias malabaricus. The sequence goes on along the minus strand of NC_089805.1, from coordinate 34,185,767 downwards.
CAAAATTTAAGAAAATGTCAGGTATGTAATTTATTCCCAGCAAAGCATACTAAGTTTAGTTACTGCTGTTTAAGACAAGGCTATATATAATTTTTTTTTTTTTTTTTTTTAAATGATTCACATTTTATTTAAAACGGCTGTTGTATGTGCTGTTATGAAATGGGGAATCAGCAATTCTGGACTTATAAGGATAATAGAACATGACGTTCTCACTTGTTATAATGCGGAAATGTCACCCTTCATATAATATTGCAATATATGATACAACATGGGGGGGTGAGGTATACATTCTAGCTAACCAAAATATGTGATGTTTACATTTTGATAAAATTAATACAACTGCGCATACTTTCAAATGTTTTAGCCTTCTGGAGTGACTAGTTATAGCTATAAAATCAAGGGTGCCTCCTCTTAATCACTGGCTGGTTTGTTCTCTTTTTTTGTTCAAGGTAAAGGGAATTGATTTTTATTTTTATTGTTTTTTTTTTTTAAATAAACATCTTCATGATGCCTTTTATATATTTATATTTATGTATTTTTAAGAGACAGCAAGTGGGTTAATCTATTTGTGTTATAACAAGGTGATATTTTGGTTTTCTTGAAGACAGTAGAGGGTAGATCCTTATGATAAATGAATTAGGTGTTCTCTCACTTAATTCTCATTTTGCAACAGCATCAACATTTACTTTTGAGAGGCATTTTATTATGCAGTGCTCCACAGCTCTATTCTTAGCATTTCCTTAATCTTGTAGTGGTAAGTCTAGTCCATTACCACCGCCTGTAAGGAAACTGTATAAGTGGTAGCTCTGTGATACTAAACTCTTTACTGTAGATTTTCTGCTGTAGGTGTCTACACAAGTTTTGATGATTGATCAATTTCACACGTTTAGTTGCAGAGATTTATTGACACAATCAGAAGGTTATTGCTTGCTTTCTGCTTTAAAAAAAAAAAGTTTATAGACGGTGTGTATTTATCCATTACAGTTCCATATTTCACTTGTTTGTACTATGTGACTAATACTCAAAAGGCACTTTTTTTTTTGTTTTTTTTGTTGAGTCTGTACCTCTTGTTTGTGCATGTTGTTTGAAACACTCCAAATACAGCTTAGGGTTTTCTGCAGTGCTGAAACTATAATGAAAGCCGAGCTCTAGCTAAACTATAGATATTTGTTTATATATATATATTTAGCACAATTATTTTGTTACCATACAGTCTGTTTAACTTTACCTTCTCCAGAGAACGAAAGCAGAATGCTACTAAGCATGTGCCTCACTGATATACACTGCCAGTGTTTGTAATAACATGTAACCATTTGCAATAAAGGTCTTCAGTGTGTCTGTTCTTTAGTGTTACATGTTGTGTATGATGTAATCAGATTACCAATAGTTTGAAAAAGGAAGCTTTCAGTGTACAGTCAACTACAACATAATATTTTATATGCTGCCTGATGTCAAACATTAGTGTGATTAACTATAATACAGATGGTAAAGACAAAAAATCTACAACATGAAATTGACAAGTCTGAAGAAATGTCCATCCTCAGTATTTACAATTCTTTCAGCTTTAAATAGAAATCTATTGCTCATGTTCCTTAAAGAATAAGATTTTCTATGTTTTACTAGAAACTTAAGAATATTGTGTATCATATTTTAACTGTTTGGAAAATACTAATAAAACAATGAATACAGACCATTCTTGTCTATAACGTTTATAAAGTATGGACAATGCTAGAACATTTACATAATTACTTCTCAATAAGAAAAAATATATTTAAAATGTTGAAGCTACGAAGAAACATTTATTTATTATTTTGTATCAAGCTGGTAGCCACCCTTGTTTATATCTGTTTGTACCCAACCTATGGTTTAGTGTGACTGATTTGAAGGTTTTTGTGTGTGTGTGTGTATTTCCTGGTATGTCTCCTCTTTCATGTACTGCATATGTATTCTGGTGGAGGCTTTTTTCACTTAATTAAACTTATTTTAATATGCTCGTTCTACAACGCGTTCAAGTAAACTACATGTTCCCCAACCGTGATGGCATCCGTAATAGGATGTTACACGTACTCCATGATTCTCTTCCCTCCAGTGTGTGCGACTGGTTTCCGAGTGACTGCCCAACGTCCAATGAAAGAGCGCGTTTTATGAAAGTGGGCCGGAGTTAATACCATTGAAGGGGAAAGGAGGGTGTCGCGGCTTCCTTTTTCCTTTGAGCTGGTGGATAGAAAGTTGTCCTGAGAGTCGCCCTTCTGCACCTGTGTTCACACTCGCCATGGCCCCCAGCACACAGTCAGACGAACTGCTCTCAGGTGTTCGGCGAGGGATCCGAGCCATTCTCCTGGGTCCCCCCGGAGCTGGAAAAGGAACCCAGGTTAGTTTCTGCTTGTGTCCTAATTCGCTCCACGTTCACTGTATGGAGCACCATGAAAGCTCCAAGGACGTGTGTTATTCACTCAAATGGGACCCCGTATGTGCACGAAGAATTGCATACACCTCCACTGTCGCTAACTGTTTTATGTTTTTCAATGTTTGTTTATAAAGGCCGTAATATTAAGATCTATGTAGTGCACTACATAGTGAGTAGGGAGCCATTCGAGATGCAGCCTCCGTGTGCTGGATTGCTAAGCTAGCATGAGGCTGAATTTAGCCTCTTATTAGGATTTTAATTCTCATTAAATTATACAGCACTTGGATCCGAAAGAAGCAACTGTTCCGTTCGTTTAATGTGGATTAGAAACGTTGAAAGAGAAGCTGAGATTGATAACTCCAGCATAAGCCCATTCAGAGAAAGGCCGCATGCTTTATTCAGACTGCAACGTTAACTGACCACACTTTCTTCTGAACAGCTCCACCACTGACACCCATGTGTCCAGCTTCGTCCCGAAGTCCTCCCCGAACGTCGAGGAGAGTGGGAGACACATCCACCAGTCTTTAAAGTTACAGGCTGCGTCCCAAATCGCGTACGATCAAAATAATCTGAATATTTAAAGTAGTGTAGTATGTGTATTATATTATTGTTTAAACACCGTTTGTGTGAATATCTCTCTATAAATCTTTCATTTTATTTTGGAAAGTCCATAGATTCAATATGCCCTAATAATCTACACACGTTTTATGACTGTAGTCGTGAAGTTTTATGACGTGGCCCCAGTCTTCAGTGAAATATTAAGAACTGATTGTCAAACCCTTAAGGTCAGTCAGTTCTCTAGGGGAACTGGGGTTGAGAAACACCTTTTCCATTTAGGTTAAAATTCAAGGCTGTGTCCCAAAACACATTACTACACATTATAGTTGAAGTATAGGCATGCAAGCATCTACAGCTCTCTCTTCCAGCATCAGATCTGACAGGATGGGCAGTTGGTCAGCGCAAGAGATACTTACATGTAGTTCATTTTAACGCACTAACTTGCATAGATCTAATTACCAAACGCTTGAATGAGATTGTTAACCTCATGTGTATGTTCATGTTCATGGGTATGTGTGATACAAGCTTAATTAAGACACAGTTTTGTCCAAACTCCTGGAATTAAAATGAAGATTTGAAATATATCTTTAGTTTGATAGCTCACAGGGATCAAGACTTGGTTTCTTGATATACGGCCTCACCATTGTTCATTTAAATGTTTTACGTACATAGCCGGTGCTGAGAGAATAATTTACTATTGTTAAAATAGACACATTTCTTTCTGTTAACATGTCCTTGCATAAACGTGTAGGAACAGGGCCTAACATGCCACATCATTTTGAAGATAAAATAAACGTATCTAGCTCAGTTGACTGAAGTAGACTGTGTCCAGCCTTGGTGCTGTAGTGGAACTCCATAGAGGTTAACTGTGTGGTCACTTTTTATTTATTTATTTATTTTTGCATGTCTAAAAATGTCTATTTAATGATTGAATAAATAATTACTGCTAAGTGCAATAGGTTTTTGATGTTCATTCATTGTCTGTAACCGCTTACCCAGTTCAGGGTCGGAGTGGAATCATTGGGCGCAAGGCAGAAATACACCCTGGAGGGGGCACCAGTCCTTCACAGGGCAACACACACACATTCACACCTACGGACACGGTGTCGCCAATCAACATGTGTTTTTTTTTTTTTTGTACTGTGGGAGGAAACCAGAGCACCCGGAGGAACACAGGGAGAACACACCACACTCACAGATAGTCACCCTGAGTGGGACTCGAACCCAGGTCCCTGGTGCTGTGTGACTGTGACACTACCTGCTGCGCCTCTGTGCTGCCAGGTTTTTTGAGGTTGAGTCACAGTAAATGTATTACTTGTGCTATATATCAACAAGGGTTATTCATGTTTGAGATGAATGAGCCAATGCAAGTGCCCTTCTGTACTCTGAGGCTATTCTTCCAGTCAGATTGGAATACTGTTGGCTTATTGGTGGAATATTTTATGACTGCCGTGATATGTTAGATGGCTATACACTTTTCTATCATTCATATGCTAAAGTTGGACAAAGTCAATCTAATCATTATGACCCTGATTTAACAACACATCGTTATCAGTGCACTGTGTCAGTTTCAGCTCAAGTCTCGTGACAAATATCCTAATGTCATATTTCATACTGTATATTGCTAAAATATTCTACAACTTTTTTTAAAAGAAATATTAAGTGTCAGAAACATACTCAGCTCCCTGCTTGCTAGCTTGGGTTTCACACTTTTTTTTGACTTGCATATTATAATTTACAAGAAAATATCTTTCTCCTCTTCTGGTTGTTACAGGCTCCTAGGCTGGCAGATAAGTTCTGTGTTTGTCATTTGGCCACTGGGGACATGCTGAGAGCAATGGTGGCCTCTGGGTCTGAACTTGGAAAGAGACTAAAACAGACCATGGACGCTGGCAAACTGGTAATGCTGATTAATTACTTTTCAGAAGAAATCAACCCCCTGTAGACCACAGCATGGTGTTTAATCTCTTGAATGTTTGTTTCCTCCCCTGTTGTCAATCTTTAGGTGAGCGATGAGATGGTGGTAGAGCTCATAGAGAAGAACCTGGACACCCCTCCCTGTAAAAATGGATTTTTATTGGATGGGTTTCCTCGCACTGTCAAGCAGGCAGAAATGGTGCATATGACCTGTAAAATTAATTAAAATTCCTTTTTAACATAAAGGAGGTATCTCACTGTCAATATCCAATCTATATCTGTTCTTCATTAGCTAGACGATCTGCTGGAGAAACGCTCAGAGAAGCTGGACTCTGTTATTGAGTTCTCTGTGGATGATTCTCTCTTGGTGCGCAGGATCTGTGGGAGGCAAGATTGTCTTTTTCATAAGCAACATTTCAAACCCCTTTATGAGCAAAAAGTATTTAATTTTGTATGTTACTTTCCTACATTTTTAATTGAGAACTTTTGTGTAGCTTCAAAATGGTGGCTTTTGTCCCTGTAAGTGTTTTCCAGACAGCGTTTGTTGATCAGCAAAGTAACATGTTAAAATGATAAAATGTTAAAGTTTCTTTAGCAGGTTTGATGTTGCATCTTTGCTGTAATTTGTGTGTATCTCAAAGCTGTGTTAGGGAACTGCATAGTTGGTGATTCTAGGGCTTGAAATAACCTAATTCCATGTAGGTTTTTATTAATCATTCACCAGCTGAATCAAACAACAGGACAATAATTATATTAATATTAACCTGCAGTTTCTGAAGTATTGCACTCAATACTTGCATCTCAATCCATCTTTAATTTTTCAGGCTCATTCATCAACCCAGTGGCCGTTCCTACCATGAGGAGTTTAACCCACCCAAAGAACCTATGAAGGATGATGTAGGTGGCTTGAAATATTACTTAATCTGTAAATTGAAATTAGAGTATCAATTCTAGGCCTTACTTAATATAATCTATAAGAAAATGTTCAAGTATTTCTAGAAACTCAGACTACAATTGAATTTGGCCATTTCACATACCATCTCTGTACTTTTTCAATGAACAACATTTAATACCTGCAGATTTACACCAGCAGTGTAATGGTGTTATGCATAATTCCTCTACAGAACATCTGTATCCCTGTATCCTTCTTCAAGGTACCTAGGGCTTAGACTGAAGAGGGAATTAATACTCCTCACAAGGGTTCAGTTTACTCTGTCACACTTCTCTCTGAAATATCATTACATGACCAGCAAAACATTACTTGGAAAGGCAAACCGTGCAAGTTCAATTTGAGTGGTTACAAAACATGTTTTATTAACAGTTCTTGAATCCACTTCATGCATTGCTTGGGAATATTGACACCGTCCCCCTTGTGGCAATAGGTGACTGGTGAACCTCTGTCCCGCCGTAGTGACGACAACGAGAATACCCTGCGCTCAAGACTGGAGGCCTATCATAAACAGACCTCCCCACTGGTGCAGTACTACAGGGCCCAAGGCTTGCACCATGCCATTGATGCTTCTCAGTCACCGGACCTCGTCTTTGCCTCTATCCTCGCTGCCTTCTCAACTGTCACCTGTAAAGACCTTGTGTTTTTCATCTAAACATTTCCTTCATCCCTCTGTTTTTTCCTTGCCTTTAGAGGTTCTACTCTATTCCACGGTCTGTTTTTTTTTTTTTTTTTTTTTGCAAGGTTTGGGCTATAACTTTAAAACAAATGTAGTGTGGGTGGTTGTCAGCGTACGCTTGATTGAAACCATGGTTCTGAGTTAGCCCCAGTGCCTCTGTTAATGTGACATCAGTCAGTCAACGCTTGAAGTGTCATGATTCACTCCTCACTGTTGGCTAAAAATGTTGTATCTTCATAATTATTGTATAACGTAGTGTATATCTGTACATACATGAACATGTATTTCAAGCAATAGTATTCAGTTATTCATGAAAAATATAGTAAAGAGTAGCATTTCCAAATTGCATTTGAAAATGAACGGAACAAAGAAACAAGCTTTTGTTCTGACAGTAACTATATTTATTTTACCTCTAGATTACTGGGTATCTAATGTACCTACAAGCAATCAAGGGCCCTTTATGTTTCAGGTGTTCACCTACAGGTACTACCAGGTCCAGACAAACCAGCCTGGAGAGAACTAAAACTGAGTAGTCTCATACACTGGGCCAGCTTAGCCAACAGCAGTCTCTGTTAGGTTCATGCACTTTTCCTGGCAACAGGTTCCTTTTCCTTTACTTTCCTTTGGATTTATCCTTTTATCTTTTTTCTTACTGCATGACAAATTATTATTGAATCTATGATTTAATATTTTAGCTAATCTATGAAGCTTTTGTCTGCATTTAATCCTCTTAACCATACTATTCAAATGTGGCTATAATTGTTTTTTTTTTGACTGTTTACATGAATATAAGCTTTGAATTAATTGCACTGTATTCTGGTGAAATGTAAACCTAATTGCACTTTCATTTGGGCTGGATCTTGTAGTTCTGCTCTTATCCACCAGAGGGCATGAGATTTCAGTTCATTTTTATTAAGTTTTTGTAATTGCTGCACTTAGAGCCAAAACTGAGGTCATAAAGGTGTGTTTCAGTGCATGTGTCCTGAACTAAATGCTTAATTACTTAAGGCTTCTTTTTCCTTCTACAGCTATTTGAAACTCCTCATCCACCATCTCGTCTGATCCAGATGATACAAAAATGGGAGGGTGTCTAATAGTGTGTAATTTAAATTTGCAACTATTTGGATAGTTGGTTTGCTTTATCTCAGGCACTCTACCAGGAATGAAACACAACAAAGTGGCCCTGATAATGTTTCCAGTGAAATAAAAGAACCTATTTTCTACTACCTTCAACTGCTTTGTAATTTGGGTTTTTGTTGGTTTCTGTGAAATGGTGAGTAAGACATCTGCTGAAATGGGTGAGGGAAAGACACCTTGTATAGCCCTCTTTTAATGAGTGCTTATTACGAGTGACTATTGGAATTTTCTAAATGTTTAACATGTATTTCAAGGATATATATAATGTGTGTATGTGTGTGTGTGTATATATATATATATATATATATATATATATATACACACACACATGTAATGTGTGTGTTTTAAAAACAAAAACACTACCTAAAACATTCTTTCCAAACTTGACTAAATAATGATTTCTTGATATGAAACCTGCTTTTATTTATTATAAATATATATTTATTTTGTGTGTGTGTGTGTGTATATATATATATATGGGAAATTAGAGGATGAGGCAAATTTAGAGTAACTCGTAAGGCTCCTGTGGAAAACCAGTGATAATTTAAAAAAACAAAAACATTTAAATTATTCGCAAATCATTTGTTTTTTTTTCCCCATTTGCTAAGTATATATCTGATAAAATGGGGTTTAAGGGACATGCTTTATTCGTGTCCTTTATAACGCTGTTAATGTGGTATGTTGAGAGGACTGTTCTGAGTAAAAGTAAAACTTGATGGTTTTCGGTTTCGGATTGTGTCGGTTTATTCCCATTCACACCGTTTTCGGGATCCGCGCGCGGCCGGGTCTTTTGGAGATGACATCAGACTGGGCGGGGTTCAGAGTAACGTCACTGGACGGGGCTTTCCTATATGACGTCAGTGGAAAGAAAAGCGAGCGGTCGTCGTAATCCGGAGCCTCCGTAGAAACACTAACGCCGACAGAGTTTCTAAATCAGCATCGTAAAGGGTCTTTAACGTATTGGCGTCCTGTTTGGTCCCGAGGGAAGGACGTTCGGGTTGGAGTCGCCTGAGAGCACAGCGTCCAGGGGCTCGGTTTTCCCCCAGTCACTTTTACTCTGCCAGGGTAGGTAAGGTACAAGATGTTCAAATTTTACTCTTGTCATCGTGGCCACACCAAGAAAACAGTCGCGGAGATAGATTTAGGCTTATTTTATGTATGGCTGGTCCAACGTATGAAGTGACAAAATGGAAGAAGGCAGTTTCTAAAATAGCCCAAACTCTGTGGGTCTTGTTTTCAGTGCCGGGCTTCGCCATGTTGAGTTAACGGTTGTGGCCATGTATTTTAAATATGATTATTACGCTCCGCATTGAGGTCCCGTAGCTTTTAGCGTATTGTAACGGCAAGTAGTTTGTGGTATGGGCTGCTGTAGTACGTACGTAGGCCTTAGGCGGGGTCTGCTTAGCCCCCGCACAGTTCATCTTCACTAGGGGAAGGGGGATTCGGGGAGATGGGGTTTAGTAATGTTGGAGTTAATATTTTGAGGGTGCCCTGAATGTGCTTATGGGCCCGGATTGGGTAGAAGGTATTCTCTACAAATTGTAGGTAACAAATTGTCACGTTTGTGTCCAACCGATGTTACATTTACATATGTTTATATGTATATAGATAAATAAAAATACATTTACAAATAGGCAAATCATATAATTCACAACCACTTAGGTATCAGTATCATTATGGCACCTATTTGAACTGGCTTTTCCTTTTAATCACTCACTGTAAGCATTAAGACATTGTATTCTTACATTAAAGTATGAATCCATGTGCTGTAGGTTCTATATTATAATCTTTCTTATGAAGCATCTAATAGGTTAAGAAAATTGTTCATTTTGTTTTCCACGACAATCAATCATCAACGTTGCCTTAAATAAACTTAACTGACATTCCTGGAATATTCTACCAGTCACACGTTCAACAGGAACTGGCACAAACTGTTATTTTGTTTGTTTTAGACTAAAAGAAAAATATGAATTAAAAATATATAATGAATTAAACATTTATATCCTTGTATTTAGACATTCCCTCACCTTGGATGCTAGTTAACCACATGTTGATTATAAACCCAGCATGGCGTCTCAGAATATATCATTAAAATATATTTTACTTAGATGAGTTACCACTTTTTTTTAAAATGGAGAAAGAAAATTCATGCTGCAAGATTTTAAACAATATTGCCATATATTTTCAAAGGCATAAATTGCACCTCAATGATGGAATCACCCTTATAGTTATGACACTGTATCAGGTGACCTTAACCATAGAGTAGGCTGTCGGTAAATTAAATATTCAACAGCTCAATAATGTATTCTCACTATTACATCACCACAGACTTTCCAGCATCTAATTGTTTCTCTACTGGACCTTATTTTAGTATTTGGTTTGAAGGCCACCGCTTGAGAACTTATTCCACTGAAACTCAAGTAAACACATGATTCTACTCTCTGTTCTATCACTTTCACTTCTGCTGTAGCTTCAGGGTAAATTCTGTGGAAAATTTCTTGTTCTGCTTTGTTGCAGTTTTTTGTAATTCAACTCAGGACTCCCGGAATATGTTGGAAAGTTGCTGTTCCCATGTAAGCTAATTTTTTTGGAATTATTGGGGGGGTATTTTATTTTAATATTCTATGCTCATATTTTCTGGCTTGCACCATTTACTGCATATAACTTGAAATTCAAACTGTGGAATCTTTGCCCCTGGTCTTAATTTAAAATCTGAATTTACTGAGAGGAATTCTCAGTCTCAGTCTGTGTCCTAAGTCTCTCCCTTCATAGTGAACTACACAGCACGGCATGGAACCTGAGCCTGAGAAACTAGCTATATTCTGTAAATGGTTTAAGTTTATGAAATACAGGAGCCAACTGTAAAAGATCCAATGACTCATTCAGAAATATTCTGTAACAAAATCAAAACAAAATCTGCAGCAAAATCAAGGCCCCTTACATAAGTAACACATTTGGCACTGTCCTTCAATATGTAGGACAATATTCCCTCAGTATGATACCCACTGCTCCAGGTGTGTTCACTACCCCAGCGTGTGTGTTCACTGCCAACAGTGGGTTAAATATGGAAGACACATTTTTGTTTGTCATTGTACAATGACAAATAATTGCACATTAGAACATTGTCCCTTTATTTTTTTCTCAGTTTATGCTCTGTCTGCTGTTGCTGGTTGTTGTTTTAGGCAACGTTCAAGATGAATTCATGAATATGCAATACAATAATGCATGCAAATTAAAAAGTCATATGTCATTTCATTCACTGTGTATAGCCCAATATATATATATATAATTTTTTTGAGCAAAAAGAACAATGGAGAATATTACACAAATCTTCTTAATATAACATTTTGAGTAAGATAGAAAACTACAGGACAGGGACTTATCTTAATTTTCAGTGTATTGTTAACCTACAATTGTACCCCAGAGGGAATAATGAAAAAATAATGAAAACAAATTGAGTTTTTATACAATTACATAAACACAACATCTAGCCTAAGTGCCTTAGAATTAGATAATTAAATGAGTCATTAAGATTGGTTGTTGTTCTTTTGTTTTTTGTTTTTTTTTAACAAATTAGTTTTGTGTAACTGTTACAGCTACTCTTTTTATTCAGAATTAGTTAGGATCCATGTTGCTTCTCAGCAACTTTGTTTCAGTGAAACTGGAGACATCTTCATTGTTTGTCTTCCAGCTGAATGAATTAGTGGCTTAAGAATGTGTCAGTGTTAGTCATGCTACACCTTAATGCTCTGTAAGCTATCCCTTCATTCACTGTGCGAGACTTTACAGGAATGTGACTGAATTAATATCAGTGATTTGCAATTACAATCAAATGGTAGTCTGGAGCTTCTTAAGAATTTTACAAGGAAGTGGATCTACAACAGGAATGAGTTACGGGTACATTAATCATGCTGGTTTTGCGAGAATGGCATCGTGATCAACAGAGCCAACTGTTCCACACAGTCACCCAGCTTCGCAGCTTAAAGGGATTTCAATAAGCACAAACAGCCTGGCAAAAGGGTTCGTTAGTCTGTCTGGTCTTGACAGATCTTGTGCGTAAAATATTTTGTGAAAGAAATGACCATATCAATGTACATCATAAATTTGACTTCTGAAATCAACGTGACATATATATAGTAATTCAAATTATATTTTATGAAGCCATCAGATAAATCACTGCTACACAAGAGTGTGCTTATGTAAGCAAGACTCTAGTCAGGTTGTAATATGCTTGATCCTTTCGGGTAATCATATATATGGTCCCTGAGAACAAGTCTGAACACGAGTGTGACGTTTATTGAACATATGGAGCTTACTCAGCTTTAAATTTGAATAAGATTATTGTGTAATAGCAGGCAGATCCAGTGACCCACCTGTGCACCAGTCTTGCCAAGTAATCAGTGTGTATGTGTGTGTTTGTTTGTTAAGAGGAGTTAGCGGAACTGAGGCTGAGCCATGTTATCAAGTTGCTGATGCATGGTTTAGAACTGCGGTTGTTCCTGGGGATGATGCTGAAGTGCTGAGATACTTTTTCTGGGCATGCCGGCTGGAAGTGCTGAGACTAAGAACTAGCCAGCCATGTTCCCTCTTATCTGTCCAAGGAGCAATGAGTATATCAGGACAGGCTGTATTGACTTGAAAGGTATTTGGAAGGCCAAGGAATTTTTGGATGTGTTTTCACTACAGCTTCTGTTCTGGCAGTGCTTTGTTGCTTGGCTCTTTTGTTTGTTTGATGTTAAGTCCAGTCAGAATTTATTACAGATTTATTCAGGGAAAACTCTGTAATCAAGAGCAGTCTCGGGAACAAATAATGTTTAGTGGAATCTAAACAACAAAAGGTGAAATATATTTTGATCACCTAATTACAATATGCAGACCTACCTTAAAATAGCATTTTATTTAGTGAAGTATAAATTCATTTTGACGAGTAGTAGCCAGACATCAGTAGGAAATGCAGATATGAATGAATGACTAAATAAATAAATAAGCAGTCTAATCTTGTAACAGATGTAGACTACTATACTTCCTCCTGTGGGATGGTACAGGTTTTAGAGTTTATAGGTAGAAGCTCATCTTAGCTCTGTAAGTGAATATATTAGGGCTGTCAAATGATAAAAAAAAAAAAACACTTCAATTGTGCTTGATGGATTCAGTCACAGCCTATAGGACTTCACAATACTTCGCAAACGAAAATAAATTGCACAAAGTTGGCCTTCATTAAAGACACATAGTGTCTAACCACAGTGATGCAGCATATTAAAATCTTACTTAATGGAAAGTGCATATCAAAACCAACTCCATCAAACTTAATAGCTAAACTCAGTGTGACAATAACTGCAAACAGTTTGTTTTGTCAAGTGAGCCATCTGGCAAACATATGAAATGAAACAGAGCTTTCTTCATCACTCACTCACTCCTCTATTAGATATAATTTATTGAGAGATGCCGTGCACGGTCATGTCACAACATCAACTAAGGAGGACTCGCAAGGCCAAATAGAATTTGCATTAATGGCACTTTCTTTTAATTGCATTAAATAGAGATTGTGTTGGCGGCACGGTGGTGCAGCAGGTAGTGTCGCAGTCACACAGCTCCAGGTGGATTGGAGGTTGTGGGTTTGATTCCCGCTCCGGGTGACTGTCTGTGAGGAGTTGGTGTGTTCTCCCTGTGTCTGCGTGGGTTTCCTCCGGGTGCTCCGGTTTCCTCCCACAGTCCAAAAAAACACGTTGGTAGGTGGATTGGCGACTCCAAAGTGTCCGTAGGTGTGAGGGAATGTGTGAGTGTCTGTGTTGCCCTGTGAAGGACTGGCGCCCCCTCCAGGGTGTATTCCCGCCTTGCGCCCAATGACTCCAGGTAGGCTCTGGACCCACTGCGACCCTGAACTGGATAAGTGGTTACAGATAATGAATGAATGAATGAATGAATGAATGAGATTGTGTTAATGCGTTATTATATATATTTAATACACACACACACACACACACACACTCACTCAATATATCTGTATCTGGAACAACATTACATTATATCATTACATCTGGAAACAAACAACATTATACCACTTCTGTCCCCAGTCCAGTCTTTTGATAATATAAAAAATGCGAGACAAGTACAAAACTCATGTCAAAAATACATAACTTGTAGAGTAGCATGTCTGAATATCTCTATACCATTATTCTTAAATCTTATCAGGCACGTAGCCATTCCTTCAGTTCATTCCTTTATTCAAATTTAGAAAGCTGGCAACCGTAGATTGGGTGGGAATGCAAGGCATACAAGAAGGAGATGCTGCGTAAAGCACACAGAGAAAGATGTGGATTTGTAAGAGATCTTGTGGCTTTCGCTATAGGATCAAGGTTCAAAATGAAAATCACAATTTATAGCAGCCTGTGATATTGAGGCATTGAAGAAATAATTAGAGAAATTCTGTTAAATATTGTGTGGGAATTCAGACTCCTCTCCTAGTTGCGACTGTAAAATAAAATACTAACTGCTGTAAAATAGGAATATGCAAAATTTTTAAAGACCGTAGTCCTCGCTGAGTTCATAATTTTAACAGCTTTAATCAGAGACTTTTGTAACTGATCACCAAATAACGACTAGATTGGCTGTGCCCTGGTTAAAGAGGTCATGGAATATGTCTCAGTAATAATATATCATTTTTAACTGGCACGCTTCTACTCTTCTCAGCTTGCAAGTTAAATGTTTCCTCTTATATCTCCTTCATGTAGACTGAAACAATTGTTTGTTGCTGAGCGGTGAGGTAGACTTTGTTTTATAACATGCACACATGGGCACATTCAAGTTGCACTCTGTGTTGAGATGTGACACATTTTTTTCTTTCTTTCTTTCTTTCTTTCTTTTTTCTTTCTTTCTAGAGAAGACTTGTTGTCCGCCCACATGCGCCTCACATACCAAACCTCAGAGAACACAGATGGTAATTATGTGTCATCAGTTGCATTAGCAAAGACTCCTACCTCTTCTGAAGATAGGCTAAAGTGGAATGGGAGGGTTATTACAATCCCTGTTGGTCCAGTAGTTATATATAGATAGAGGATTCTTCCCCCCCCCCCTCCCCCCCAACACATATGATTCAACACTATCACTTTAACTAGTTCCAGTTATGGAAGTGCCATGGTAACCTTAGTTATATACAATGAGAGAGAAACAGTGATATTCCTCTCTAGGTGATTATACAAACCTAATTTCTAGAAAAGCTGGGACACTCCCTAAATAGGTAGTTAAACCTGAAATCTGTAATTTTTTAATTCACTTCCTTTATTTTATAGACAAAGGATGACAAAGATATATATGTTTTCAGTAACTAAATTAATTGTTGCAATTTTGTAAGTGGAAATTTAGCCTATTAGTGTTTAAAAAAGGAGGGGGGTGGGGTGGGGATCTGCTCAACTGCCCAGTGTTTCGTCTAGGTTTTTGTTTTTTCAGCAGCTGCAGGAATGGGCCGCTGCTGCAAATTGAATGTAGCAAAATCACTGCACTCTGTGGTCTTCATTGCCTTATTCTCTTCCTTATTATGTGCCATGCATTTTCAGTAGGAGGCAGATGTGGATTTCAGGCACAGAAGACAATTAAATGCACTCTGTCTATGAAGCCATGCTATTGTAACTCATGTGGAATGAGGTCTGGCGTTGTCTATATGAGATAGACATAAAGTTCTTGGCAAAAGACAACCTTGTCATTATGTCTCTACAAAATATCAATAAATATTTCTGCATCAATTGTACCTTCACATATCTGCAGATCACACATGCTGTGGGCACTGATGCACTCCCATGCCATCACACATGCTGGTTTTTATACTTTTCACTGGTAACAGTCTGGATCATCTTTTTTCATCTGTGGCACATAGACACTTACGTTAGTTTTTCTTTCCCCAAAAACAAGCTGAATTGTGGACTTGTCTGTTAACAGAACATTTTCCACTTTCTTTCAGTTCATCTTCTTATATGATTTTGGGCCCAGAGAACTCGCTGGCATTTCTGTGCACAATGAATATATGGCTTCCTCTTTGCATAGAATGGTTTCAGGTTGCGTTTCTTGATGCAGCAGCGGACTGTCTTAAAGGAGTGATTTTCCAGAGTAGTCCCAAGCCCATGTGACTATGGTAGCATAACAATTTCTCATACAATAACATCTTAGGGCTCAATGGTCACACACATTCACCACCCACCCTTGCCTTTTACACACAGAGATTTCTCTTGACTCCATGAATCTTATTAGTTCTAGATGATGAAAGACTTTAATTCTTTGCAATCTTGCACTGATTAACAGTGACTTGGGGCTGACCGATAACTATCTCACAGAGTAGTGAACCATGACCCATCCTTGGCAACGAAGCTAAATATTTAGTGGACACTTATTTTATACTCAGTGTTATACCTGTTCCCAGTTAAACTGCTAATAGTGGACCCTTCCAGCATTATATGTATAACATTCAGTCTTATTAGTCCTCTGTTCAACTTTGTGCCTTTTTAATATTTATAAAATTCAATTAGGTTTGTCAGTTAAATAAAGTTTGAAGAAATCCAACAGATGAGAGTCTTGGTTGATTTAAAGCAGCAGTGTGTGTTGGACTGTATTATGCCGTAGTATGTGGACATGCCTTGCAGTATTTGTTGCATATGATGATGAGTGGGCAAAGGTTTCAGGTCACAGTAATGACTGTTAGCTATTCCAACAGGTCTGTGGAAAAGTGGGTCACTCTGACTCCTATCACAGCTTGCCTTACCAAGCCATTAAAAAAGAAAAGAAAAAGAAAAACAGGGCTGCTGAACTGGAAAGAGATCAGTAGTGCTTTCTGTCATGGCCTACTCTACCTTCTTACTGTTTTGAATGGCACTGGACCAGACGTGTATGGAAGTTTGAAAAGCAGCTTTTCCAGATTCTAAAGAAAACAGAAAAGTCTGATTACAAAACAGTTTCCTTTACTTAGTAAAATCAATAAAACAGTAGGCAAAAGTGAACATGAGAGCCATGCCTCTTTAGAGCACAAGGTACATACATGTCCTCACATGACTGTGTTGGCATGGCACTCAATGTAATATAAGAGTTGGTTAGTTGTGTTGCCACTGTGGCAATTGCTCATCTCCCCACCAACACCCCACCCCCAGTTTTCTCCATTTTGTTTTTGCCCTTAACAAATTTGCACAGTGAGTTCAGTTGTCCAAGGGTCAACGGAAGAGTAAAGCAAGCGACATCTGGATTAAGTGTGTGTGTGTGTGTGTGTGTGTGTGTGTGTGTGTGTGTGTGTGTGTGTGTGTGTGTGTGTGTGTGTGTGTGTGTGTGTGTGTGTGTGTACATATGCTTGTATCTTTACATGGTGGGTTTATGTGCACCAGTGAGGTTCTTTGGCCTCAATATCACACTTCTATATTGCTCTCCTTTCTCCTCCCCAGCATATGTTCTCAGATTCTTAAAGTTTTCTCTCTATATTGTGAGAATTATTCTTTATTTCTCAATCCCATGCCACCAGGCTGTCTTTATTACATTAGGTAATGTTAATATCATCGTGTGTGGGTGGCGCTTATGAATGCACACAGACTCAGACACACACAGAGTCAATGTCAGGGTCATTTTATTGTTATATGATGTACTGGTATTGGGGATCACCATGGCAACCACACTAGCAGCACAGTGCGGATTGGAGAGGGAGGGCTCTAGAGTGTGTGCGCTTGTGTGTTTGAGAGAGAGAGAGGCAGAAGCTGTCAGCAAACGTGAGATAGAAAAGGACAGATAGAGGAATTAATTTATTAAAAATATATGGGAAATGGATGGAATAAACATGGATGCTGTATTTCTGGCTGGGGGATGTAGGCACAGAGCTGTCAGGATTACTCAGTTAAAATCAGTCAGAGCTTGAGGTGCAACTTGAATAATGGACAGGGTGTGCACATGTCATAAAGCCATGTTTAGCAGTGTGTAGAAGTAGGGAGCTATTATCATTCAAGTACTTTTTTCTGTGTTAAACAACAATATGAAACAACATCAGATGTGTCTCTCTCAGTGATGTTTGTATGTTACAACGGGTTTATACATGTAGTAATAGTGTATTAAATGTTTAATGTTTTACTCAGGTGGGCAATGCCTGAACAGCACAGCAGATGTCTAACATGATCCTCCAATAATAGTTAGACTTTTTACATTTAAACAAACCAAACAAAGCATTTTACAATTTGAATTTGTTGCAAACTTTAAGTGTCTCAGGTTTTTGAAAAGTTTTTAAACCCTGCAGGGTGGATGAAGACCACCATTGGATGAAAGAGGTAGCTAGTTCTCAGGCCAATTGTAAAGCAAACATATTTGCAAGTAAACCCTTCTTTATAATGAGTTTCATCACCATCCTGTATTTACAGAAAATGCCGTCGAAATGAAAATTAAGAACTACATTTTTCAGTGGTCCTAAATGATTTCTCTATTAGTAAAAGCACCTTAATGATCACACATTTTTTTACATGGGGTTTTGGTTTGTGTGAAGTATGTTTGAAAGCTGGAGGTTTTGAAAGGCTGTGTGTTGTATTTTATTATTCAATTAAAGTAACTGTCTACTCATCAATATACCCCTAAAAACCTCATCTGGTATTCTGAATTACATATTTAAAACCAACTTGCAAGGAGAAAAATAACTTAATGCCTCACAAATAGCTTAGATATAACTCTACACTCTACTCTACTGCCCTTTTTCAGTTCATGTAGATCTATAAATATGCAAATAATCCCCACCTCTATCTCAACTCTCCCCTCTAAGACCCCGTTCACACCTGACATTAACATGCCTCTGTGGTGTTCCAATCATCATATAGTCAGTCTAAAGTACAGGCGTGAACTGGGTGATCACCAAAACCACATTCGGAGGTGGTCAGAGACACATAGGAACACATTATTCACGTGGTGTGGACATCATAGCATTTTGATAGTATGCTCTGTCCACAGAAACCACACTGCTGCCAGAGCTACGTTTTTTTTTTTTTTCAATAAAAAATGCAAGTTTCAAGCCATAGCCTAAATAGTGAGAGGATGTGTGTGTGTGTTAATTGTTGGACCATCACGGCTAGAACTCTGAATCTTAGACTGAAACCTTTTGCTATTTGAGCTTCTCTCACAGTGATTTAAAAATACATTCAATTTTAATAAAAATTTAATTTCTGTATATATTTGAAAAATAGATTGTTTAAGGTTTGTAGAGGTATGTTCATTATGTTTCTAGAACAAAAACTTGCAGAGTTATATAAGTGTTTTAGAGAAATCTCTGTTTAATCCAAACTGTCAGCACCACACCCTTCCTCCAGTGGAAATGATGTGATAAGTCTGATCACAGTAGACACATTTAAATGTCAGCTATATTAATGTAACGACTTTGGCAGTCACTTGTGATCTGAACCTTTGAGATGCATGTTAATGTCAGGTGTGAAGTTTACCATTACCAAATTAAAATTTGTATTTATTAATACATTCATTTATTATTCAACTGTGTGTGTTTAGTGTGTGTGCGTGCTTGTCTGTTTTTCTTTCCTCACTGACAAACACTGTTGAGCATGAAGAGTTAAAAGTGAAATCGAAAGAGCAAGAGTGAGAGGAGTGTTGTGTGTGTGTGTGTGTGTGTGTGTGTGTGTGTGGGTGTGTGTGTGTGGGTGTGTACTGGGCATGCTCCTTTCACAGACTCGCTGCTCTCTGAGCTAACTTCCTGTTCTGTGTCTCTTTCTTGTAGACTGGCCGATTCAGAAAGGAGAGAAGAACAAACTGGAGCAGCTCGGCTCAGCTCTGTAAACAACAATTCAACTGCAGGAGTAGAGGACATTAAGCAGAGGAGGAGCGCTAGGATCACCTGAGACTGTTCCAAACCAGAGGACAAATTTTCTAGCTTTTTGATTTATTTATTTTATTTTAATTCGTTACATAAGGTGACGTTTTAAGATCACTTTCTGCTATTGCAAGTACTTTGGTTTCCATTAATTATGAGTATACTTAAGAATCCTTAGGAGTGTGGCTAATTTATATGTTTATGTAATTGGTAATCAGCCTGTTTGACTGTTACAAAACAAACTTGTAGCCCGGTAAGGGGATTTTCACTTTCTCTTCACTTGTTCTGTGAAGGATATTTTTCCATCAGTTGTTCTGTTGCCTGTTCCTGGTTAAGTGCGGAAGGAAGGTATGACTGTATGACTGGAATCTTTCATCAGTGTTAGTAACTGGAATCTGCTTAATTTGGGACATATTGTGTGGGTTTTATATATTTTTTTGCATTTGGAGTGCATATATGCTCTTGAAGATCAGGGCTTTGTTGCACTCAGAAAATTAGAAACCCAACACAAGTTTTTGTAGACATTTCTGCTTTAAACTCAATAAGCCTTACAAGGATACAAGGTAAAAGACTCTTATCAGGTCATCTCTGGGCAATGGGATCAGAAAAAGACTCTGAATCACCTCATTCTTCTGTCAGTGGCATTCCCAATCCCAAATGTCGTGGACCGGGCAAAAAGCAGGGCAGGATCTCCTTCTCCAGCCTCTTCCACAGCAAACGGAGTTCCAGGGGAAGTAAAGCGAATGTGGCTACACCTTTAGCCCAGCAGCTTCACCAACAACAACAACAACAACAACTCCAACAGCAGCAACAGCAGCTTCTTCAGCCTCCTACACCTACTGCTGCATCCCCAGACCCCCCGGCCACCAGCGACTCGGCCGAGCCCTTGTCCTCCAGCCAGGCTTCTCTGGGTGGACAGGATCTTCTGGAATGCCCGCTGTGCCTGGTTCGGCAGCCCAGAGATCAGCTGGCTGAGCTGCAGGGCTGCAGTCACCGATCTTGCCTCTGCTGCCTACGTCAGTACCTGCGCATTGAGATCACTGAGAGCCGTGTGCAGCTCAGCTGCCCTGAGTGTGCTGAGAGGCTGGCCCCTAGGCAGGTGGCCCTCATTCTGGACGATGCGGCCCTGCTGGAGAAGTATGAAGAATTTCTGCTAAGGCGATGCCTCGCTTCGGACCCTGATTGCCGCTGGTGCCCTGCCCCGGACTGCGGGTAGGTTTGGAAGTGACACTGAGCAATTTTCAACCATGGGAATATTGTTTAAAACTGTTATATTCATTGTTTTATATATTTGATTTGCATTATATTAATTAGTGTAAAAACTCATAAAAACAAATAATAATATATAGAATAGGTAATATCCATATAAATATTCAAAAGGTCATTTGGGTTCATTATTTTAATTGTAACCATGACCTTCACATTATCTTTGAGGAATTCTTAAATGGTGTATATTGTCCTGCAAAAATGACCTTAATCACCTCAAAGTGCATTCATTAATAAAACAAAAATTACTTAAAATTACAATATTGCATAGGAGTTCTAAGGGTTAATTATATCTGTCACCCAAAGTATATGTTTTGGCTTCTGTAATGAATACATAAGTAGTTGTCTTGTCATGGAACTCGTATGTAGGTTGAAAATGTTTATGAAATCGGCCCTGCTTTCAGACCTAATTTATCATGTGTAGGGGGCACTTGAAAGGTCAGAGAGATATTGCAAGTTGCTGTGCTCTTTGTGGGATGCTTAATTCAGCAGATGTGTCATTTGTAGAATATGTGTTTACTGTGCAAGACTGTGGCCTGTTAGAGGTTTGTCAATCACAGTAGTGGGTTGTTGACCTACATGCTGAGGACATGTCTGTGTCTTTTGAGTCAGTCCCACTCCTTTTCAAACCCACAGTTGTCATCGCAGACGGGAGTTTTCTGGAAGGGGCATTTTTAAGAGGGAAAATAACAGCCAGTAGTGTTTGTAATTCTTAATTTGTTTGCAGTTACTCAGGGTCAAAGTGAAGTTAGTATATAATTTTTTATCTAGTTTTCATCTAGATATATACTGTATACTGAATGCACTGTATTTTCTGTGTCACACTTAAGTGTGTGAACATGGATTAGGCTGAGAATTGTCTAGCTGTTGCATCTAATTTGTCAGAGTATTACAGCATCCCACACTTGTCCCATTTATGTTCTCTCTGTCACACACCCATGCACTCACACATACAAGAATACTTTCTTCCTGTCAGGTTCCATCCACAGAGTAGCCATTTAGAGTAGTTTAGCTTGACTGAAAGATCCAGAAGACCAATCAGATGAGGCAATGGTTTCTCCCCCCCCCCCCCCTCCCCCCTTCTCTGTCAGTTGCTATGGTGACTGGGATAAAGCATAGAGCCAGCGTTGCTAGGGGTAACAGAGGTTTAGATATAATTAAATTGGTCGTTACTTCATTTCTGGACGGTGTGTGTACAGAATTGTTTGTTTCTGTGTTTCCATTAAGTATGAATTGCAGCGTTTTATTTCATACATAGAAACGTTTGAGCAAGTAAGAGCATGTTGAATATTGAAAGAGAGAACACAGCAACTGTCAGGGATTGTTGGGTATTGCTTTTTGACGATGTGCTGTAACCATAGGCACTCTGCATTAGACTTTATGTCCCTCTGGTACTATTATGGCAGCTGTATGAAAGCTTTGCCTTCTGTGTATATCAGCTGTAATAACTTCTGTTTTGGGGCAGTTTGGGAGGGCAGTTTCTGAGCTTTGTTAAAATTATATACAGAGATGCCATTCATAATTAGTGACTTGGTATATTGAGAATTCACCTACTGCAGACACAGAGTAATGGATGAAGAATGTATGTGGACTTAAGGTAGTTCTTGGACAATCCATCCTTTTTAGGTCTCACTTTGTAAACTGCTGTAGATGGACATCATGCATCTGCTGACACTTCACTGACCTCTATGGCTTATCCTGTTCCAGGTTTGCAGTCATTGCCTCAGGTTGTGCCAGCTGTCCCAGGCTGGTGTGCCGCAGGGAAGGGTGCGGCGCTGAGTTCTGCTATCACTGCAAGCAGGCCTGGCACCCCAACCAGACATGTGATTCAGCCCGGCAGCAGAGGGCGCTCTCCCTGAGAACCCATAGTAATCACTCACCCAGTTACACTGCTGAGCAGGGCCCGGGTGAGTATATTTTGACTTTTATTCTGTCACCATGGCATGAATCTTTTCATCTGTACCAACAATGTCAGACTGTGTCCTGCAGTGCAGCACTTTCAAGAATTTCAATACCTATATATTACAGTCTTAAACACTGAGATAACTGAGACGTGTCATTTCAAAGGGATGCGACTGGTTGCTTTGCATAGAACGGATAACGTATATGACATATATAGAATACCTGGATATGTAATGTGTCTTGAATTAAAACACTTCGAGAAATGTGATGTAGCACAACAGTTACAATAACAACTCTAAGTAACATAAACACTGCACAGGGTAATGCCTTTTTCTTATTATTAAATTAACCATGAGGTCAGTTTGAACAGGACTGTGATCACTGAGGGAATGTTCAGCACAGTATTTCCCATCAGACTTTAAAATGCTGTGGACATAATACATTAAGATAAAAAGTCTTTAATACTCTATACCACAATATTGGAAAAAAATCCTCACTCAGTCTTATCTGCAAGCTACCCTGCTGCTATTACATTTCAGTTGGTGCACAAACTTATCACACAGTGCTGAGAGTTTCACTCAGCTACATATTTAACAATGGTGTATTGCTTCGGGTAAAATACATTAAAAAAATTAAGATTGTGAAATTGAGTTTAGTAATCTTATTAGCTAAAGGGCATGTACTCGTTTTAATGCACTTCATAAATATGATTTGACAGTGACAAACGTGCGGGATGTTTCCGAGTTAGAAACTTAGTTTATTTAGTTTATTTAACAGACAGCTGCAAAATGATGTGCTGCCTGACATTCAGAAAGAGCTTCCTCAGCACTGACAGGAGTCTGTGTATGCCACTCCTTATACTAAACCCGAACCCATTAATCCCCACTCAGCTGATGACATCAAGCCCTGTCCTCGATGTGGAGCCTACATCATCAAGATGAACGACGGCAGCTGTAATCACATGACCTGCGCTGTGTGTGGCTGCGAGTTCTGCTGGCTCTGTATGAAGGAAATCTCTGACCTGCACTACCTCAGGTATGCTCTGCTTCCAGGCCCGTTGCCATAAAGCTAAGAGTATCACCATCTGTTCCACAGTTTCCCTTAATGTTCCAGACATAGTGAGTCAGAGGATAATGACCTCTGATTACTTGATGTACTTTCCCTCCTTACTTTCATACATTCCGTCTCATTCTGTGCTCTTTGTTTCCCACAGCCCATCAGGTTGTACCTTCTGGGGAAAAAAGCCATGGAGTCGTAAGAAGAAAATTCTGTGGCAGCTGGGCACTTTGATTGGTGCCCCAGTGGGTATCACATTAATAGCTGGCATTGCAGTGCCTGCCATGGTTATTGGCATTCCAGTTTACGTAGGAAGAAAGGTGAGACTTTGTATTATCTGTGCCTTTATGTTGTAGTCATGACTAACTTCACTGTAGAGTTCAGGGAAGTTAGAA
This sequence comes from Hoplias malabaricus, assembly GCF_029633855.1. Lineage (NCBI taxonomy): Eukaryota > Metazoa > Chordata > Actinopteri > Characiformes > Erythrinidae > Hoplias > Hoplias malabaricus. The sequence continues at coordinate 34,161,683 of NC_089805.1, read as the reverse complement.
ATCGTTAACAGTCAAATAAGGACAGGAGGAAGACTTCTTTCATAGAAATATCTGGGAACTTCCCAGCAATTCGTCCTCTATAAAGAGAGGCTCGGTTGCTTTTGATCCTATCACTTTAACTTTACCATCTTTTTCTGTTTAATGCGTGACACTAGGCAGACTAGTTTCTCAAAACTGTTGTTTTTCAATGCAGTACTTCAGAAGACTGGTTCCGATATAATCACTCTGTATAATCCTTAATCAGTAAGATGCTCTTTAATGGAAAACTTCAAATCAAACGGTTCCTGAAATTACATTGAAATCAGCATCACGTTGATACTAAAAAGTCTTGCTTGTTTTGAATACTCCATTATCTTCAACCCTTTTATAGCACTCATAAAACCACAGAATGCAAAACTGAATAAATAAGATCTCTCTGAACATTTCCAGCAAAATGCAAATTGCTTAGAATAACACCTGAGCTTCCAGTAAGGAAAACGTGTTAAAACAAATTTGAACAAATTCATGACTCACTGCACGTCTTGCAAGTATTTCCTTGTGTGTTCATGAAAATGCATTTTAAAACCTTTTTTAGAGAGTACCTGTGTGGCAAGAAACATGACGTGGCATGTCTGAAGAAAGGGAAAAACAATCCTTTTTTTGACATTATTGCTTTCCTACTCTCTGGTGCAGATATATGCCCACTATGAAGGGAAGAAGACATCTCAGCACAGGAGAAACCTGGCCATCACAGGGGGAGTTGCACTGTCTATCATCACTGCTCCTGTTATTGCAGCTGTCAGTGTGGGTAAGTTGGCCTGAAAACAGATTGTTTTAAAAAATAGTTAAATAGCTAGTATTTTTAAGTTTACAAAGCAGAATATAATTTTTTACCCATCCTACCAGGTATTGGTGTACCTATTATGCTGGCATATGTATATGGAGTAGTTCCAATATCTCTGTGCCGTGGAGGGGGCTGTGGTGTCAGCAGAGGGAAGGGCCGTGGTGTCAGGATTGATTTTGATGAAGATGATGGACCTATTACAGGTGAATTTTTATCTGGTTCTTATGTGGAACAGAATTGTTAGTGTTTTCATTTGTATAATTAAGCATTTTAGTTCCTAGAAAAGCACTCTATAAAGCAATAAATTGTTTTAATATTGCATTATCTCTGCTGTGCCATTTATCTTTTTTTTTTATTTTATTTTTTTTTTAAATCTAGTTGCTGACGCATGGCGAGCACTGAAGTCCCCTAGCCTTGGTGAAAGCAGTCTGGAAGGAGCAGCCAGTGGTCTCAGCACCACCTCTCCAAGTGAAGGACTCTCCGTAGCCCCTGGGGTCCTGGGAGACACGCCCCATTTTAACACGTTGGCTGGAGGGGCTCTTGGAGCTAGAACAGGAAAATACAGCAGGTATGACAAATAATCTAGATAGTAAATATATATATTAGATATATAAATGGTTTATTTGTTATGCATGCAGATGTGAGCTAAGTGGAACCTCTGTCAGTTCATGTCAGTGTCTGGAGCTGTGCTATAACTTGTCTGTTTTATGGTTTCAGGCTGGAGGTCCAAGGAGCTGAAGTAGGAAAGGAAGGTGTCTGCAGAGAAACAGGGAGCTTGGGTGCAGCTAGTGACTGCGCAAGCACACGAGGCATGGCAGGCTCCATTACCTCCTCATACACCTTACCTGACAGGTATGTATATGTATTATATAAATATTACTGCTGACCTTCCATCTGCCACTTTAGTATCTCGTATAAGTGTATTGTGGTAGTTCTGAGGCATGGGGTAACTGGAGTTTAACTGGACAGTGAATTTATTCAGAATTTTTTATGAAAGCTGTCAAAGTCTTTCTCTATCAACTCATGTTTTGATACAAAATCTGTGATTGAAGCATTACATTTGTAAGGAAGAGCTAATCATTTAAAACCTAAGTAGGAGTCAAGCAGCTTTTACCCCAGAAAGAAAAAATACTGCATAAAATATATAGAAAGAAAGCATATACAATGGAAGAAATAATGCCAATAATGACAACATGTTAGTGCTTAATAGTGAAATGACTGGGATATGTAGTTTATCTTTTATAACACTTCCTTTGTTTCCTCTGCTGAATATTTACATTTTTCCACAACATTGATTGTACAAAACAAAGTGGCCAAAGCTTACCCTGATTGGTTGAAGAGCTGATTATGATTTTAAATTCCAAATATAACTTGCCATGGAGCAGGTTAGGTTTGCAGCATGAAATTTTCAAAAATTTACAATAAAATTGAAACTTAAAGTGAGCTGGCAAGAAATCATTCTTAGTGAAATGTAATGCAAAGTTTAGGACTCGCTCCTCTGTTCATTTTCATTTGTTTTCCATATGCTCCTCTTTGCATATCACATAATGTTTTTGGAACGTTGCATTTCAGGGAAGGCACAAACCTAGAGATTCAGGTGGACATTGAAACCAAACCTAGCCATCTGTGTCTAACCAGTGAAGAGGATCTGGCTCCACCCACTGCTGCCATGGCACCTGGCTCAGGGGAGGAGCCTCAGGACTGCAGCTCCCGTAGAGGCGGGGTTTTATCTGGTTCATCTTTGGGCCTGTCACCCAGGGGGTCACTCAGGGAGGGTCTTCGCGACGTTACACTGGCTCAGCCGGAGAGTATCCGCAGCGATCTGGAAATGTCTGACACGCAATCGGACGACATCGCAGAACTCACGTCAGATGACTGTGACTCCCCCCACCCCAAGACCTCCCGTCCTCCTCCCCCACTGCAGCCCACCTGCCGAGCCTTGACTTCCACCGACGGCCTGCACTGTCCCGATAACGTTATCCTTTATGTGTGAGAAGCCGAGAGCTCCTGCTATTGCACAGAACTAGCTGTTTCTGAGCGTTCCATTTATTATTGCTTTCATGTTATTTTGCTGCTTTTTTGTAATAATTAAACACATTATATTTCGGGCAGTTGTTTCGGCCTGGCGCTCTGTGTTCTGTTTGTACGTAAAGAACTGACAGGGCTCTACCTCTACAACAATTCATACTGTTAGTGATTCATAAAGTTGTTTACTTATTGGTGCAAAAATGCCTTGGCTGTTTCAGCAAAAAAAAAAAAGAAAAAAAAGTTCAACCATAGGTACTACCATAGCCACAAGAATTCCTGTGAGGGGGGAAAAAGAGAAAATGCTACAAAGTGGAATACCAATCAAGCACACATCTACAGTATGCGAGGAACTGTGGGACAGGTTTAGATATGAGAGTGTATGTTTTCTTTCTATTCTTTTTCCTTATTTATAACTAATATGACCTGGAAAATGTATGATTTGCTGTATGCATGTGTATGCATGACCTGTGCTTGTACATAAGGATACAAGCCTAGTATGTAGTGGTTGCACTGACCAAGTTTGCACAGTGATCAGTTGTTAATGGACCTGCACTTGAGTCTCACCTGCACAGAAAATGGAATTGATGGAGAGTCATTGTTAAAGGAGACTGATCACATTCACATGCAGACAGTTTTACCACAATCACTGTCTGCCTGCCTTAGAGACAGCACTCAGCTCTCAGTCCCCTTCTCCCCACTATCTGACTCACTGACAACACTGTCTGTGCCCACATGTGTCTGCTGTGAATGTTTGAGGGTGAGCGTTTGTCTTTTTATTTGTTTGTATTAAAACATTACAAGCATCAGCAGTGGGGCGGACCACCAGATGCACTTTTTCCCCTCTTTTCTGGAACATGTATTATTACAGACTCACTGCAGCGTGTTTGGATTTATGCATTTCTGAGTAATAAATTGAATTGAATGGATGAGCTTTCTGCACTTTATCCCAGTATTTTGCTAGCTAGTCTGTCTATTTGTTTATCTCTCTCTCTCTCTCTCTCTCTCTCACCATTCATATCTTAATGGATGATGACTCAATTTATTTTATTATATCCCTTTCGGATGACAAAGCATTGGAGTGCATATCATACATTTGTTATGTTTTGTATATGTGATGGACTATTTGATCATCTCTTTATGCTTGTTGGATTTCTGAGGCTATATTTTGCATTTTGATTTCCTTTCAGTTGTATGGGAGACAGTTCTTTGTAATATTCATGGTTGATAGCCTTGTTTGATGATCATAATAACAGGGAATCTCTGTAAGAAACAGCCCTGGAAACATGATCCAATCAAGCAGTTATGCTGTTGTGTGGCAATGTGCTTTCCATAAGAAAGAAAATAAATATGGTTAAATGAATACTAAAAAGAGTATATGAGAATGTCTGCTCTCTTGTGTTTTTATTTATTTTATATAGAATTGTTTAGTCTAAATTATCCAGGACTGACATTTAAGTAGTTAAATAATATAATAATATGCTACAAAGATATGTTGTTTTGTATGCAGAAATACTATTAACATAAAAATTGTATCAATATTCATTCATATAATAGTCTGTAACCGCTTATCCAGTTCAGTGTCGTGGTGGGTCTGGAGCCTACCCGGAATATATACTTTGCATATTTAATTTCTGTATGGATAAATCTAGCCGTCGATAAACGTAGGGTGACCAAGCGTCCTCATTTTCCCGGACATGTCCTCTTTTTTAGACTTAAAAAAATGTCCGGGCGGAATTTCACAAACGTCCGGGATTTTGTTTTTCTAGAGCTTACAAAGAACTTCGAGAAGCGTTTCGTTCACAAACTAGTCCCGCCCTCCCCTACTCCGATTGGTTCGCTTGAGTGAGAAGGGGGCGTGGTGAAGTAGCCTAAAATCTTCTGATTGGACGATCTGACCGTAGAGCTACCGTTATTGGTCAAAACCTTCTCTGTAAACATTTAATTGGTCAGTCTGCACGTCGGTAGTCGTGCAAACTGCCCCCCCACTCCCGGAGACGTGTCCTCTTTTTCACCATCTAAGATCTGGTCACCATATAAACGAAACTCTACATTCAAAGGATGAAAAAAAAGGAAAGCAAAAGGAATCATTGCACCTCTTATCAGCTCCTTAGCTGAATATACCCCCTGGAACTAAAGTCATGTTTAAAGGTTATGGCGCTGCTGAAGCATTGTGCTGAGCCACACTGCCCTCTACAGTCAACATTAAGTTGCACTGGCTGTGTCCCAATATGCTGACTTAAGTAGTGCGCTCATCCAGGAGTGGAATCCTGGACCACAGTTTGTGTCCTAAATCCCTACTCCAGTTTAAGAATCACTAGGTGGAGGACCCTAAGTGTCCGCGACACTGCCCTCTAGCAAAATGTATGACCAAAAATTATTTCTGTCTACTTGTTTTTTTTGGGCTTATTTTACCCAAATAGTTACATATTTTTCTCTAAAGGCTGTTTACAGACGTATTTGACCCAAAATATTAATTCATCTAAATAGTTAGTTTTAAATATATTTTTTCTTTTTTATAAACCCTTAAACGTTGCTGGCTCATTCCACTGAAATATTACTAATGTGTCTAATTACTTGTAGTGAATTAAATGTTTATTCCACCCAAATATTATCAATACAACTAAATACTTAGCTTGAAATATTTTTATTTTAAAAAAAAATAAAATAAAATTACTTTGTATAAACCCTTAATGGTTTGCAGGCTTATTCTACTCAAATATTATTCATTTATCTAAATACGTGTAGCTTATTCCACCCAAATACTAGTGGAACTAGTACTACTAATACTTGACTCAACTAGGCCTCAACCACACATTTGAGAGTCAAGGGGACTTTAGAGGGCGAGGAGTCGGATCAGTAAAATCAACCGTCCGTTCTGGGCGGATATAGGGACACCGCCAGTGACGTCGGGTTCCGTTTTACGGCAGTGTCGCTGAATCCCGTCAGAGTGCTCCGGGAAGGTTAAAGAGAGCGCGGTGAGAGCCCGGACTTTGTTATTAATCCACATCTGTTTGATTAGTTCTGTGCTGTAGTAGTGTATCACATCCACGGCGGAGTGTGTGTTGATTGGTAAACCCGTTTGTCGAGCAGGAGGGTCTCCGTTCACTGAGTTAGCGTTAGCTCTGTGGCTAACTGTAGCAGACGAAGCTGGATTCGTCATTCCACTATTTAAAAACAACACTGTTAACATGTAACTAATATTACACTATTGACTATATAACATTACATTATTATAATTATCCACAGTGTCTGGCTATAATAACGATTGCATTAAAATATGAAAACGTCTTAATTTGATTTGATTGGTCTGATCTGATATTTTTGTCAACACTGCTGCTCCGTTTAAGGTGGAACCGAAAATTCAACTAAAAAGCTACATTTCCAGGATTAGACCAAAGTAATTTCTAAAGGATAATTCCACGAATGTCCAAAACACCCATAGGAAATTAGTTGAGACCCTCCCCTGTGAAAGGGTTTTTACCATGTGTCGGTGTGTTGTTGTTTATAATGCAGCGAGAGTCTCAGACCAGCGGATTCAGACAGACTGCTTTTTTATGTCACACACCTGAAGAACCAATCTGTAAATCGCGGGGCGAGGACTATTTGCATATTCCTATATCTGCACATACTGAGGCAAACGTTTACATTTATGTGTAGAACAGTTTTAATGCATTAGGGAGTTAGTTTTTTGTAATAATACCTAAACATTTAACTTTGACGAAGAGAGAAACCGTTTTTAGAGCTTTTAAACAATGATCAACACAACGGCAAATTAAAAGAAATGTAAACATTATTGTTCACAGAGAGGATGATATGAGACATAATCTGGTCATGGGTCTGATGCCTGAGGCACTGTTTTATAGCTTAGTGATAAACTTGTCTTTGAACAATTATTAACATTAAATATTAAAACCATTATGGTATAAATAAATTATGAATATAAAACAAATTCTCTATAATTTTTAAGCAAAGACTTTATGAATGAAGTGTTTTTGTATTTCAGTATCTGAGCTATGCAGCAGTTTTTGAAAATTCCATTTAAATTTGAGTGTTATGGTAGTGTTGAAGTCTTCTGATTATTCACTAAACAGCTCACCACAAACTAATCTAGTAAATGCTGAGAAATATTAATAACATTGTGTTTATTTTTATTTTATTTTTTAGGGTCAACCAATATTATGGTGTTAATACTTACTTCTGCTTATCTTAACATTTCAACAAAAATAACTTCGTGTTGTCAGTTAACCAGACACAAATCACAGCCCCCAAAAAGGAAATTTAATGTTAAAATATTCAGAAAGTTAGTGGTCCTGGATATAAGGACCTGCCCAGCACTGTTACTAGACTACAAGAGGTCTACTAGAGGTCTACTAGAGGACTGCTCGGCTGAATACAGTCAGAGCTGGAGATGTTGAATACCCTTGTTTATTTAAAAAATAATAACATTGATATTGAATCCTTTGTAATTGTTCATGCGTGTGTATGTTTTGTAGAACTATGCCGTTCATTGACCTTCAGTCAAAGTTTGGTATCAGCTTGGACAGGTGGATCCTGGCCCAGAGTGCGGAGCAGCCCTATAGACGAGCCTCACGCTGCCATGCCTTTGAGAAGGACTGGATAGAATGCTCACACAGAATTGGCCAAACCCGAGCTAAAAAGGAATGCAAGCTGGAGTTTGAAGATTTTTATGAATGCATGCATCGTGAAAAGACGGTAAATAAATGAATGGTTTTGTGTGTTGTGGCGACCAGTTGCTTTCACTGTTATTTCATGCAAATTGTTTGTTGAGTTTTAGAAATGACTAAACCACTTGTTTAATACTACAATATCTTTATGTAGTTCCAGCGTTTGCATGAGATTCGGAAGCAGAAGGATAAGCTGATTAAAGAGAAGTCCTACACACCTCCTGCACATCACACAGGCAGCGAAGAAGCACGGCCATGAACCCAGTCATTGGAGCACAGCCCACTCTCTCTTCTACAACAGCATCACTGTTAGATCGTCAGGGGGCTTACTCACATGTGTATTATAATTATTGTTGTTTATCTGCTCTATTTAGAGTTAAATAAATATTATTGATCATTAAATGTATTTTTATTAATTGTCTTCTTTCACAATCAACAAATTTATTTATACCCTTTTGGAAAATGATCAAAAATTAAGAAACATCAAATCAAATTTTATTTATATAGCGCTTTTCACAACAAAAAGTCGTCACAAAGCAGCTTCACAGAGATCCGGGTCCAAGCCTCCTATGAGCAAGCCATAGGAGCCAAGACTCATACGGGGAACCCATCCTCCTCGGGTCGACACCGGAGACACAACAGAGAACAGAACAGAAGTAAAAGTGAACTGATGACAGATGAAGGGGTTATAGTAATGTGAATGTAGAATGTGATCAGGGATTCTGTGTGAATTAAAAGTAGGTGCAGAGTTAATTTGAGATAAAACAGCATAGACACGCATGATAGTGTAGATGAGACAAGGCCAGGATCTTGTACAGGACACGGGCTGGATCAGGGCGACACCTGGAGAGCAGCAGAACATCTCAAAGCATGAGAGAGACAGGAGAAAGAAAACCAGACCAAGGGAACAAATAAAAATACAGAGATTAGTAGGTTCATGGTAAAACATCTAAAGAAACTCAGGCAAAGTGTATGAAAAAGAAAATGTAAACATTTGAATATCTGATAAATATAAGCACTGCTCAATATTTTGACATTTAACTAGAAGAAATTAACAATGAATATTCAGAACTGCTAAGTTGTGTTAATTAACCTAAAGTGGAAAACAATCTCACTGCGTGAACTGATGAAGTCTCAATAGCTGGCTAATCGAATCAACCTCAAGCGTAACTGGATTAGGCAGCCATTGACGTTGCAATTGACTCCTTAGACTTTGCACTTTCGTTCACTAGGTGGCGCTACAAATCCACTAATCACAGTAAATGTAACTGCACCGATTGAAATTCTATGTATGAACCTATGAAATTCTCAATTCATTATAAATTCTAAATTATCATATTTTATGCTATGACTTTGAAAACTGTATTGTTTACACGTAGAGTAGTTGTTGCTACGATGGACTGGCTCCTCTTCCAGAGTGAGTTCTTACCTTGCTCCTCCCGACCCATCACAACCTCAACTTTATAAGCAGTTACAAATAGTGTATGAATGATTGAAAGAATTAATGCACTGCTGCTTTTAAAATGTTTATAACTAATACGTTTACTTCTGCCTATGTACATAAGCAGGGCATAGCTTTTATTTAGGTCATGATCTAGAAATGCCAGCTGAACAGATGGACCATCCCGAGTGCCCAGTATGGTTGGGATGAAGCCCTGTATGCGTTTGCTCTGTTTTTATATGTTCACATGGCTATCATGAAGTCGGTCTGGGGCAGCTGAGTGCTGTTCAAGGTTTCGCACAGTACAGCCAGCACTGATCTAAAATATATAAACATGTTTTATTGTCCTTTGAGTCTGGAAACCTTGCTTTTAGGTCGGGTGCATGGCATAGTGAAATGTGTTGGATTAGACCACAATCATTGGATTTAGTTAATCTTTGGCTGTCGTTTACTTTATAGTCCATTGGGAGTATGGAATACACAATGTATTTTATATTTAATTTTTTGTTAAAACTGTTGGTCAGTGCAATATCAGTATCACAAAAGAGTGCATTATGCTAATAACCAACCTATATTATGTTATTTACTGTTCTCCCCTGAAAAACAACTGCTTTCTTAATTCAGTGTCGCTCCAAGGCCCTGGGGTTGTCATCATCTTGTCTCTAACAAACACACATTTAGACATTTTACTGATGTTCTGCATGTTTTATTTTGTTTCACAGCACAAACAAGTGAAATCTTCCTACTTACTAAAGCCAGAACACTAGAGAGCTAGATGTTACTCAAGATATCAAATGAATCTGTGATTGAAGAGACCTACATTACACACAGCACAATTTCATATATCTATATAAATTAGTGTTTTTTTTTTATTATTTTATTTTGCAGTAATTGAGATTTGCCATTCACGGGTCAGTCACAACGTAATGACCACTGACTTGGTTCTATCTACATGATCATTTGATAGGTTCACTAACAGGAAAATCCACCATGCTCTTAACTACATATATAATTTTTGCCAGCTCTCAGACAAAACTAAATAAGTTAAAAAATAAAGAATACAATTAAGGTAATTTTGTACTGACAGAGAGAGAATTTTCAACAATAACGGTCACTCGCTGAAGAACGGGACTCAACTTTCATATTTTTAAAAACATTTGTGGAAGCAGACCTATAATATAACAAGTAAAATTAAGAGTATCTGCTAGCAGGACCTTCACTAGAGATGAATGATGGGGGGGTCTGGGGTAATTGCCTCACAGCAGCAAATTTCTTTGACGAGGTACAGATTAAGCAAAGCCACAAGTAGCTGCTGCTTTTACAAAATAAAAGAAAATGAATATCCATCGACAGGTAGAAAACCAAAACTGAGTTGTGAACAGCTATTAACTGATTATAAACAGGTATCTGTAAAATACACGGTCATAACGTCAAGAAAAAAAACATAAACATCAGTTCAGTCTGCCCCTAAATACTGCAGTGTTTAATGAACATTTTAACTGGCTTTTTCCAGCAGGTTTACTTTACCTTCATCAATAATCAGGTTTCCTCTGATGCATGATGTTATTTCATCATACACCGTGTACGTAGGGTTGCCAACTTTCTGAAATTAAAATAAGGAACACAGACCAGTATGCACTTGTAAATCCTTTTCGACTGTAGTAAAACAAATAAAACATATTTGTTGTCAGACATTTATTAAGCCAACTTCCATCAGCAGTGTCAGTACTGAACAATGGCAAAGAAGAATCTGTCCATTTATTTGTTGTAACAATGCTTCTTAGCAATAAATCTTATACCGTTGGAAAGCCTGCTAATCTCCCTTTTAAATGGTGCCACATTTGTAAAGAACATGCATTTGTGGGATGAACAGTAGAGCTGAGTATGTGGGTTGCGCCCATGAAAAATTTGCAAAATCTTCTCTGCCAATGACAAAAGCTTATTTTGTTAATGTTACTGACACTTGTTTTGAGCTTCTGGTCCCCACCATGATTGGCAGCACCTGTGAGCATGAGCCCTGCTACAGTGGTCAGTAGGTGTCTGCTCCAAGAATCGGCATGCCACGTTTGACTGATCTGGACAGGGCCTGTGATATAGGGCAACTTCAAGCTGGTGTTAGGCAAAACCAAGCTGCTGCATTATTTGGAGTGAGCCAAAGTGCCGTCTCCAAATTGCCCTTCACTGTCAGGCTCGTTTGTGCTGGTGCCGCCAACACGTGCACTGGAACCTGAACATGTGGATGATTGTTATATTTAGCGATGAGTCCAGATTCTGCCTACGGCAGTTGGATAGTAGAGTAAGTAAGTGTAAGTGTGTAGAAGACACGGAGAACGCTATACTGACTGCTGCACCGATAGAGTAACATCTTTTGGTGGAGGCAGTGTGATGGTGGGACCGAACCAAAAATGACAACGCCTCTCCACCACAGGTTTATCAGGGACTACCTCCAGAATTTGGGAGTGGAGTGGATGGAATGGCCTCCCAGCGTCCAGACCTCAACCCCATTGAACATTTGTGGGATCACCTTGGGCGTGCTGTTCGTGCCAGTGACCAGCTTAATTATTCAATTAAAATAAGATCTGAAGTGAAGAAATGTGAATTGTCATTACATATGTCAAAAAGTCATAGAATTACTTTCTTTTTCTGAATCCAAATGTTAATTATTATTTTTTTTATTTATGGATGGTGCTGCCCGCAGCAGGTAGTGTCGCAGTCACACAGCTCCAGGGACCCGGAGGTTGTGGGTTCGATTCCCGCTCCAGGTGACTGTCTGTGAGGAGTTGGTGTGTTCTCCCTGTGTCTGCGTGGGTTTCCTCCGGGCGCTCCGGTTTCCTCCCACAGTCCTAAAACACACGTTGAGGTGGATTGGCGACTCAAAAGTGTCCGTAGGTGTGAGTGTGTGAGTGAATGTGTGTGTGTTTGTGTTGCCCTGTGAAGGACTGGCGCCCCCTCCAGGGTGTATTCCTGCCCTGCGCCCAATGATTCCAGGTAGGCTCTGGACCCACTGCGACCCTGAACTGGATAAGCAGTTACAGATAATGAATGAATGAATGAATGAACTACCTGCTGCGCCACAATGCCGCCCTCAAAGCAAGGTATTAATTATAACTTGTTATTTGTTCACCAATGTATTATATATATATATTGTTGCACTATAAGAGGGTAAATTAACATGTGCGTAATAATTATAGATACTGTAGACCTTTTCTGTTCTAATCTGTTATACTAGCAACTGTACATTACACAAGTGGTAATATTAGAACAATTCAGCAATGTGTCTTTGAATAAGAAACCCTCCGCAAACCATCCACGACCACCACAAAAGACATTAACACATTGACACCTACAGACACTTTTGAGTCGCCAATCCACCTACCAACGTGTTTTTGGACTGTGGGAGGAACCACAAAAGGCAGTTGAGCAAACATTTCCATTAAAGTCACAAAAACATAGCTACAAAAAATCCCAGAAAACTTCCTACAAAGTTCAAACAAAAAAGTCTAAACTAATATTTAGCAAAGTCACCTCTCCCATGCTTTGGCATGTGCTCTATCGCTTCTCTGCCAGCTTCACTCTTCTGAAAGACTGCAATGGCCCATTCTGTACCATCGCAGTGTCCATGAAACTCCTCTCTTGCACCTGCCTTGCCACAGGTGCAGTTCTCTCCTGCGCCTGAGCCTTTTATGTTAGACAGCTCTGCTGAGGTCAGACGTCCACTCACACAAAGGAAATGTCATTGATGAAACGTCACATCTGACGGCAGGTTGGTGACGTGTTGTCAGCTTCCAGTGGAACTCTGTAAAATCCTCTCTGCCTCACTGCTTCTCCTCTGGCAACTTTGCAACCAAAACAATACACATTTTAAAAATCATTTGAAAAATGGGTGACTTAGTATTGTATCCTTTGGTTCTTCACCATAGCACTATGCTAATGATAATGAAATCAGGCCACCCAGCTCAAGACGACATGATTTATTCCGTAGTTTCGTGACATCAGGAACATGTGCTGTGTTAATTCACCTGTTTGAGAGGGTTTGTGGGATGCTGGTGTTTTAAAGCACACATTCTCAACCGGCATAAACACTATACAGATGTTAACAATTAAAAAAACTCATTAATGAGAGAGAGAGAGAGAGAGAGAGAGAGAGAGAGAGAGAGAGAGACTAATTAAGATAGTGTATCACATGTAGTCGTCCAAATCATGAACCCTAAAGCAATTCATAAAATGAGCTGGAAGGCATTCCTGGGCTTTTAGGCTCCACCTAAAACTGAGTACGAAGCATTTAAATCACGCTTTTTTTTGCAGCTGTGCCAGACATGTGCCATGACCCAAATGATGTGAAATAACAAGCCTTCAGATTGGGACCTTGTTTCCTATTCTGCCGTCCGCTGGCTTTCACGGCTCGTTAAGGTGTCTCTTTGAGTGTGTGTGTGTGTGTGTGTGTGTGTGTGTGTGTGAGAGAGAGAGAGAGAGAGAGAGAGAGAGAGAGAGAGAGAGAGTTTGAATGGGGGAGAAGGAAGAGGAGGAGTAGGACTGAGAGAAAACGAACGTGAGGAAGGTAGAGGAGGGGGCAGAGAGAGAGAGAGAGAGAGAGAGAGAGAGAGAGAGAGAGAGAAAAGAGAGAAGGAGGGATATGAAAGGAGGGGAGTAGCCAGCCATTAGCAGGCCCTCGGTGCCCCGCTCTTCTCTCTCACGGCTCGGTAGCGCTTTCAGGCCGTAGCTGTTGCTGATCGCCGCCGGACCAGCCGTCCGTCTCCGCCGTTTTCCGGTAAGAATCTACGAAGGCGGCTCTTACCCGCTGTCCGTTTGCAGCTGTGTGCATCTGCTCCATCTTCTACTCGGCTCGAGGTGGTGGTAGTGTAGCCCAGCGTAACGTTCATGTTCTCGTGTGAGAGGAGACTGAGATAGCGGTAAATCAGGCTGCTGTTCGTCAATGGAGGCGGCAGGAAATTAAATTCGTGCGCCGTTCCACAGTCGAAACCCACGCTCTCTCGCAGGAGCAGGTCTCGTGCACTCTTTAAATTCCATTCAGCGGAAGTGATTTTTAGTGAGCATCAGCATCTTGGGCTTCTTATGGAACACGTTTAGGGTGTTTGGACAAAGGCTCTCTCTCTCTCTTTCTGCATGCTCACACTCGCATACTCTCTCACCCGCGTTTACGGCACACGGAGGGAGAGCTGCTTCACTGGTGCCAGGGTCAGATCACTCTAGCAAAGAGAGCCTTTTTATTGATTTTTCCATCATCTGTTTCAGATGCCAGTGCACTCCTGTCTTACAGAAAGCACACGGTTAATGTGTAAAATAGGGGTTTACACTGTGCTTCCTCATCTCTTATAATCCTGACAGTAAGAGTCAAATCATAAAGGGGTTTTACAGAGGGAATGAGGCCATGTGGGCAGCACAGCTGAGGAGTTTTGAGAATTTTCAGCGGGTTATGTAAAGAAAACCCTGATCCATGTAGAGCCTACCACACCTTGGATGACAGCTGCTGACAGGTGGGAAACTCCACCGTGTTTTCAGAATTTCTTCATACATCAGTGGCATGAGAAGTATGTATCCGTTCAGAGTGGTAGGATGTGAAATGGTTATTTGTGGAGACACTTTCTGACCCTTTTTTCTGAGTACCGACACTGCAGTTTGTATCTACTTTTTTTCAGTGTATGTGTATGTGGTTTTGATAAAGGCAAAACAAATATATTTTAATTTGATTCTAGAGCATTTGCTCCAGAAATACACTGCAAACTCACATCTCTGCAGGTTCCTCTAGACTTCAGCTTTTCAAACCACTCAGAATCACTGTCTACATTTGAATCATTAATGCAGAAATATTGAAAAAAATCTGGAATTCCCAATTTAGATGCCATTCAATTTCCCTAAAACTGGACATTGGCTTTTTAAAGGAAGTCTCTAAGCAGTTCAGGACTAAGCTATATTCCTGTCTGAGACTCAGTGTGATGATTTGGTCTTCATGGTTCCTTCTGCTGAGTGTGAAAGGTATAAAATGAATCAGAGAGGTCTTGTAGTTCACTTATACTCCGACCACTTTTTTTGCTAGTCTTGTCCATCAACTATAAACACAGTCTCTAAAATGTTAGATTAAATACATCAGTGTATGAGGTCCAGTGTTGGTGGAACAACTTGTAATGCCAGTTTTGTCTGAGTGAAGTATACCAGATTTATATCTCTGTTATACTGAGATTAAATGCTATTAACTTAATGAGAAATAATCCTTCAGTGAGCCCAGTGCTTTAATTGATGCAAGTCCAATTCTCAGTGTATTCATGAGGTCCCCTCCCTACTTGTTTCCTCTCCAGTGAGTGCTAGCATTGAGGGAATGTGTTGTTTATTCAGAGTGCTTGTGTTACTCATAGCTGAGGCCTCTCTACATATGACCCCAGTGAGAGATGAATGGCCATAAGTGCGTCTGCCCTGTGAAAGAATCATTTGAGACTGTAAATACCGTCAGCTTCGGTTCTATATTTTCTCTCCCCTCGCTAGTGGCAGAGGATCTTTGGGACAGTGGTGTTGAGGTTTGTTGTTTTGCACCATGGTTTTGGCAATGCCTGCGGGAAGCCCACTGCTTTGTGGAAATGCTGAGCCAATTGCATTGAGACTTTAAATCAACAAAACGACACTCTGTCAGCACACTGTGCTTGCAACTTCCATGAGCTGTCAGAGTGTGTGGTGAGACTGAAATGATTGACTCATGATTTTTTGACCAGCATATTATAAAAAGCTGTTTTTTCCTTTCACACAGTGCCACACTAGCATAATGAGACAGTATGGCTTTGAACGGTGCCTATTTATAAACGCTGGCTGCCGCAAAATAAAACACAGGCAGCAAACAAGCAGGGTGACACACTGATCGAGCAGCAGTCACACAGAGCTTTCCTTAAATCGTACTCTTCAGAATACCCAAATAAACAGAGATTGCATAACAGGATGTAGATATTGGTCACAGATCCTGGAAAAATGTCCTTTCTCTCTACATCAAGCTAATAATCAGACTACTTTCCATAAGGGACGGAACCTCAGATGCACTTCAAATCACATTAGTATTTAAGTATTTCAGTAGATGCAATAAAACCTTGTACAGGCGTGGAGGAACGTATTCTGCATCGAGGTTAGTGGTATTGATCTTTAAGCTTACATGGACATTGGAGATGGACAGGTCTCTAGTGTGACTCCCGTGGGCCTTATTCCTTCCAGCTGATCACAGAAGAAGGCATCTCACTGCTAGCCAGCCAGATTGCCCAATATTGATCTGGACCTGAGCATAAATAATAGCATTTCGATGAGGCTCTTCAATCACTCGAGCTTATTTCTTCTCCATCATCATTCCGTGTGTCTTCGCTGATTACCTGGTCTCCTCCCGCTCAATGTCTTCTTTTGGCAAATTTGTAGCCTGTTGATTTATTATAAGATTTTCTAAGATGCGAGAGCACTATATTGTATCTGCATAATTTATAGGCCCTATTTACTAGGGGCTTTAGCAGTGTATTTTCCCATGCCTTAAGTCTTTTGGTGAAGCATTGGTGACAGTCTGTGATTTTGTTCCAAAACTGTGCTTCAAAAAGATTTAAGTTATCTTTGATTAGAAAAGCACTAAATCAGCCACTGGTGAGTGTGAGAAAATAAGTGTTTTAAGACGGCCCATAATAACTAGTCACAAATATATATTTTTTAATTGATATGATAGGAAATGTGTTGGTGATTATTGGTATCTGCATGATGTGTTACAGTTTTTAAGCAAAGATAAATTATTATAGTTATTCATGTATAATTAATATGTGCAGGATTACCCCATGGATTATGAATTATAGATTGGTGAAGTTCTGTTTTTATCCTGACCTTATTTCTATTCCCTTCTCCTTGTTCCACAAAAACTCTTACCCTGTGATCTTTTTCAGGCCTCTGGTGACATGTCTTCCTCTGATGAGGAGAGTCTGAGTGAGCGTTCATGTGTGAGCGAGCGTTCGTTTCGTAGTGAGCGATCGGGGGGCTCCCTGTCCCCATGTCCTCATGCCACCACCGGTCCTAAAGGGGACACCCTGCCTTGGAATCTGTCCAAACACGAGAGACGCAAGAGGAAGAGCCAAGACTCGGTGCTGGACCCTGCTGAGAGAGCTGTGGTTCGAGTGGCAGGTAGGAGCAGGCTGGGCATCTGTCATTTAGGACAAAGCACGGGAAAGATTTGGTGCAGTGACTTTATACGCTTTTTCTGAAGGAAATGGAAAGGCATCATAGTACAGGGATCACAGAGTGGTTACTAAAGGAATTCATAACCAATTATCCAGTTAATAACATCATGTGATTAGTTGGAAGCAGAGGACAGGGAAAGGGCATTCTACAGTACATATGATATGATGAAGTGAAATGTGTTTTGATTTTTCCGAATACACATGTGATACAGCTTTACTTTGAGTGCATATCTGAGAGGTTTTGGCTCCGCAGAGAAAGACTGAGCATAAGTGGCCTTATAGAAAACAGTGAGGAGCTGAACTGTCTTCAGAATTTTTTGTCTTTGACAGTAGGCTATTTACTATAAAATGACATACTGTTCCTCCTATTCTGTGTTCTGCACTTATCAGGAAATAGACAAAGACATTGATTGTAATATCCATCCAGCAAAAAATATAGAAGGCTAAGGACTGAGGAAGAATAATTTATTGTACCCCTGGGTCTGGTGAGGCAGTTGGAGAAGAGTGTGAGAAAAGGGGCCAAGCATTAGTCACAGTTCACAAGTAAAAACAGATTTCCAGACATTTGCTTCACGTTCAAGTGCTGCTGAGTTTGTATTCCACAGTTACATTTCCATATGTTCACTCTGTTTCAGAGCATGTTTGCTAACGCTTAGTAGCATCAGTCGAAGCCATTGGGATATTTAGTAATTTCATTATGAAATATTCCAAGTTCATTGGTCATTGTTTGAGTAACTATGTTCTTGCATTTTAAGGTTAATTCATGTTTTATTTATTTCCTACTGTGGGAAATACATGAACACCACCATAAATGTAATTGAATGGAAAAACGATGAACAAGCAGAATAGGCTACAAATGGTTTCATACTCATTAGCATCCCAGACAAGACGGTCTGTAAGCAAGTGATGTGTCCACAGGCTTGCCTACATCCAGTATAATTTATTACATTTTTTTCAGGCGACTCAAAGGGCGACTCAGCTTGGCCGCTCCATTCCTGTGTTGCCATGGGGACACACACATTCGTTTCCATGGCTATGAAGGAGCGGGAAAGACACTGGGAAGTAGAAAGAGCAAAAAGGCCCAAAACAAATAGTGAAATACAGAGAGGGAGAGCATTTGAATTTTAATTTGAGTTTGAGAAAAGAGGGAGAGGTTGTGAGTGTTAGAGATGACGTACTGAAATGGAATTGGGTAAAAAGGGAGAGGAGAAAATAATTAGGATCAGATAAAGCATAAGCAATCAGAGGGGCTCAGATAAAGCCAAGGTTCAAAGTGGGGATGCTGGAGACAAGAATAATGATGACATGGATTGGATAGACAAGCAGCATGAAAATAGAGATACGTATTGAGGACGAGAGTTGTGGATATGTGTTCGTTTATGTCCATTCCATATTAATCACCCACATCCTCTATACACTGAAAACATTGTGCTTCTGTGTTAGTGCATAGTGGAAAAGCTTCAGGTCTCAGGTAATGGGAGCTTTAATTGTAAACCTTGGGCCGTCAAAAAAGGTTGAAAGTTTAGAATATCACTAAAGTCAGAATACGAAGAACAGCAATGGAAAAGTGCATTTTGAATAAATGATGACTTTTGGCTGGTTGGTACCTACTGCGCGCATAGCACAGCACACGCGCCTGATCCCAGCACTGCACAACCACAGGGTTTAAACGGGCTCCCCGCGTGTGCTTCCTTTTCCGTCCATGCTTTAGGACCAATCTGTTTTTATTCCTCCACCCCGAGCTTCTTATTTTATGGCATGTGTAGATAACTGTACACATGTACTGCACAATGCATGTCAGAGAACACTAGTTTGGTAGTTTGTTATGGTAGTTATGATGATAATTCACAGCAATGATTAAATTGGTGATGTGCGTCAGGATGCAGAGCTAACAGCAAAGCCAGAGAGATGCATGACTGTGGTCTGAAAGCTGAAGTACCTTTATCTACTTTGGAACATAAACAGAAATCTATGGACATGGTGCATTATATGGCCAGACATTAAACTGTGCCAGACATGTGGTGGATTTGTCTAGATCAGCATATTCCTTGTCAGAGAAATTGAGGTGCTGTCCAGTGCTGCAAATCTTGGTTTATTTGCTGTATTTTTAACCATTTTACCATATGATTAAATATGTGGTGTTCATAAGTTTATTCCCCTATCATTGTGGTTGGCATTGTGTCCAAAGTATGGAGTCATGGTTAATTTCAAAGCAAACTTGATGGGCAATAGTACTAATAAAATGGAGGGGTGCTGCATCTGAGTCACCACTCCTTGTTGTGTTTAATTATCATCAGCTCAAGGCCTCCTTCACCCTGCTGTGTATAATGAGTCTGTGGCTGATGTGTACATAGAGACAGTGGGCTAGAAGCAATATTAACTTTCAAACTGTGCTATCCTTATTTGACATTGTCCAAAGTTGTAACTGCAAGGCTGTTTCACATAATTCATAAATTCATAATGCTCTGGATACAACCGAAAGACAAATGTGAGGCAAAGGCAGTAGATATGGGTATTTATAATAGGTAAGTTTCCTCTGTAACTTTCCTTTGTATATAGTTTTGAATGTGTTTTAACACCATATAATTTAAAGAAAGAGTATGTATTTTTAACATTTTAAACCAGGCACATCAAATTTAATGTATCAAACTTAGCATTTTTTAGACTTGGACCAAGTATTATATTTATATTGAGTCTGATGACTTTTGACAACACTAGTACTTTTTCCACATGTTTTGTTCAGCTAAACTTGTTAGGTATTGTAATATTGCACTAATTAGAGCCCTATAAGGGACGGTCAATGGATGTAACTACACAACTCTGCAATCGTTTTGCTGTGTCATAAACATCTGCCCGCTCATCTTTGGTTTTCATCAGATATTATCCCATTTTTTTCCTGTCTGGAGAACTGATGACTGAGGATAGATTTTTCAGTATTAACTACATCCCTTGCAATGTGTTTAGTTTTTCTTTTCGAATACGTCTGCTTTTATCAGTAACAGACATAAGTAGTAGTAATCTTCAAGGTCTGCATCCACATTCCTTCTTCATAAGTAAAACAATTAAAGGCCATTCACAAAGACAAATAGCCCATCAGAAATGATCTAATGTTTTTGCACAATCAGATGTTTGTGGCTCTGCTTTCAACTGAACGAGATCTTAGTCCAAAGAATCATTCACTTTTCTTGATAACAAATGTAAAAAATAAGTTCTTGCTCATTTCAGATATCTCTAAAGATATCTGCTTACCTTGTCTTAGTTATGACCCGGTATGTTGCAGGCCAGTGCCAATGTGTATTTTTCTTGTACTATACCAATACAGATACATTAAAATCTAGGAAATGTTGAGGAGAAGCAAATCTATTAAAACATTACTGAACACAATATACTTTGTAATTTTACAGTTACAGACTGTAGTCCATCTGTTTCTCATCCCCATTTTACCCTGCTCTTCAATGGTCAGGAGCCCCACTGAGCAGGTGTGATTTGAGCAGTGGATAATTCTCAGCGCTGCACTGACCTTGATGTAGTGGTGGTGTGTTAGTGTGTGTTGCGCTGGTACAAGTGGATCAGACACAGCAGTGATATTCAAGGTTTTAAACACGGTGTCCACTCTCTGTCTAATCTTTTATACACACCCATCTCGTTGGTCCACCTTGTAGATGAAGTCAGAGACAGTAGCTCATCTGCTGCTGCACAGGGGACTACAGTCTGTGACTGTAGAACTAAAAAGTCAGAGTAATCTAGCATCGCCTAAATATATATATATATATATATGTATGTATGTATGTATCTGCTTATTATGTCTTTGAAGGACAATAAGAGCATGAAAAATGTAAGTGTATCCACAGATTAACTAGCCACACGTTAAACAGCTTACCATAAAATGAAGAGCCAAATTGTGGAGAACAAGCTCAAACAAGAGCTGTTTGTGGCCATTAGGTGGCAGAGACTTCATGGATCCTCCAGAACAAAAGCTTTCTGTTAAGCCATGTTGAAATGGACTGTGCACTGTCCGTTTGCGTCGCTTGACTTTAACCGGCAGGGGGCGACACAGGCCACGAGTCAGTGCTTGTTAGCCATGTCATCGAAGGCCCGGCAATGCAATTTCCAGCGTTGGATGTGCCTGGCGTGGCTCTGAGGGAAGAAAAGAGGAGGGAAGGGAGGGATGTGTTAGAGGCACTGCGGGAAGAACAGAGAAACCCGAGCCCCACTGGAACGGGGGGGCGGACGGAGGGAGGAGTGAAGAAGGACAGGCTGGGAGTCGCTTTACAATTCGAGCAGCCATTATACCACTATATTAAAGCACAAGGAAAAGGGCGCCGATGATCCAACAGGAACTGGCGACGAAGGAGCGCAGGGACAGGGGAGCCGGGAGCCGGCAGCAGGATACGATTACACCGCGGCGTCGCCTCTGATTTCGGAAGCCAACCCCCATCGACCGCCCTCTCCAACACACACACACACACACACACACACACATATATAACCACACTTGGGCTTCAGGATCACTAGCGGATAAAAGCACACACACACGGAATCTATTCGCCGGCTCGAAGAACGACTTTAAACACATGACAAGCGATGCACTGTAAGTAGTCGCACTAAGGATGGCTTTATATAACAACACCTCAGTAATAATAATATTTTATAGATAGCGCCTGACCACAATTAAACCATCTGAACTAATGATAGGAACCTATTAAATATTTTGTAACTGAATATTGGGAAGGAACTTGAATTCATATCCCCGGCCCGGCCGTTCAGAAGTCTGTTATGGAGGCATGAACGCACTTGTCTGAAGCAAACACACCGCCTTCGCTAAGGGTGTCCAAGCCTGGAGCCCGAACCGTGGATAAAAGTCGGAGCCGGATCCCCGCGCTGCGCTGGATTACTGCGGCCACCATGGCAGGCTACATGCCGGGTTTACTTCCCACAAACCAGTCACAGGAGAAGGAGTTCGCCAAAGCCTACGAGGACGTACTGGAGAGATACAAAGGTAAAACTGTTTTAGGAGAGATAAACCTGGACCCTGTATCTAATGTGGGAGACCAGGCAGTGTCAGTCCTTTTTGTTTACAGTTAACCTTAAGCTAACAGGCTGCGTTTATTATTCTGCTCATTCTGAAGGAGCATACCCGCTACTGTGTTGTTCATTTGAACTGAGTTGAATAATGAACGTATTTAACGGTCAGTTTCTTCCCAAAGCTGACTCTTCGTACAGTAAAGGGCAACATTTTTGAACATTAAAATTACGAAGTGCGGCTTATAAAATGAGGTTTTCTTATTGGAACTGTGTATTTTCATATTTATACGTGAGGTCCCATGTAGAAGTTGGAAATATGGTGCTATTATATCGCAGTGAACAGAATTTATAAATACTGCTGTTTTTTTAACACTGACGTTGTAGAGAGAACACCATTATGTCTAGATTTTAACAGATTTTAAACGCAGCTACTACTCCTGAATTTTCATGTCAATATATCTTTGTCATGACACCCTTCTCTACTTTTTTTTGTGAGACAGGCCGGTTTATTACTGAAAGAGTTTGTCTTTTGTGCTGAACTGATTCAGCTGGGCTGCCTGGTGCTTCAGTTTAACGGCTGGGGTCGAATTGGTGCACTTCAGCTCTGTGTAGAGTGATTGGCTGAGGCACCGCGCCTGTAATGCAGCCCTAGTTTAGGATTTGAGCCTGATTCTAAGCACTAGCTTATATTTATAGTGATTGTACATGCTCACAAACTGTAATAAAACTCAAATCTGTTTGTCCAATGGAATAAATAGTTGTTTCTGATATGAATATCTCTATATAAAGGCCTGTGAAACGGTGAGGGAACTCAGTTTAGTCATTGAGTGCATGTTATGCATGCATGATGAAAAAGGGGCACATTTAATTATTGATTAGTGTAATGAAATGCAGCCCGTTGGGGGGGTTAAACAGGGTTTGAGGGTGTTTTTGGGAAGAGCTGTGGTGCTGTGTTCACTTCTGTTTGCCAGCGGACAGAGACTCAAAGTAAATGTCTGTGCTCTGGATCCAGAAGGCATATGGTCTACTGATGTTACAATAATAATAATATATTTGTACATTCCTGTCAAAGTATGGTAGCTGTACAACAGGCCATAAAACTCTAATAATCCTGGCCTGCTTCTAACTTCTTGGCCAGTTCTAAATCAAGTGAAGGTGGAATTTACACTCTTAGTCAGCTTAGGTACTGTGTCCATGACCCAACAGCAGTGCAGTGGTGAATGAAGGCAATATGTGAACAACCGGTCTCTCTTACCCTTCCCTTACACAGAAGTGCTTCATCATCCTTCAAGGAATACAGCAGTTAATTGTTCAGCGTTTATGTGCACATTACTAAAAGTACTTTCAGTGGGCTTGCCAAGAGCGTTTTTATTTTGATGGCTGGCCTACTGAGCATTTGTAAAATTGTCACTGATTTTAATCACTCTGCAGCATTTGTATAGTTTAATTATTCTCTTTGCTTTTCTCAGAGTTTTTTTTATCCTGCTTTCTTGGGCCCATGTTTACAATGAAGCAATGCTTGACTGTTCCTTTCTAAGTCATTCAATCCTTTCACAATCCTTTCCTGTGGCCTACCTGAGTTAGGTAACTGCCCTTCTTATGACTAACAACTTGGCACTGAAGCTACCAGTCTGAGCCATGCTGATGGAGTGGTGTGGTTTACCTGTCTTTCCACTTCTGTTTATGACCCTTTATGTATTAATAAGGATTTACAGATTCAACGTTAAATGTCTTCGATTGCGCCATCGTCGCTGTCCAATTTAAATCTTGTATCTCCCAAAACGTCTTAAATTTTGTAAAGATATTTTATTCCAAGTAACTGAGGAGCATTTCTATTGGTCCATTCATCATGACATTTTCACACGTTGTGAAGGACAGCCACAGAGTTCAAATGATGGAGTAAACTAAAAATTCACAATTTTTTTTAAAATTAGACAGCGACTATGTGACAGTTTTGTGAAGACTGGTATAAGGTTTAACGGGGAGTGCTTTGTTGAAATCAGAGAAGCCATGTGATATGGGGTTCAATAATTCAAGGGCTTGATTCTGTGTTCATGAAAGAGAGGGGTAGAGTCTGCACGGAAACTTTATTTAAACTATGATGTGTGCTTCTATGCGCATTGTTTTTTTTTTTTGTTTTTTTGCCTGAACAGTCCAATGCACAGGAAGTTGACGGAATTCAGAACAATAGAAGGATATCTAAAAGAGTTTGTGTGCTTGAGAAAGGGAAAAAGAATATGATTCAGAATGCGACACACACAGGAAACAGTAAAACATAAACCAAGATGGCTTTCAAACAGTAAACAGATGGACACTAGCCTAATGTTTGTCCCCTGCAGTGGGAGATGTAACTGCAGGACAGTGCAGAGGAGTTGGGTTTTTATAGAGCTGTGATAAACTTTAAAAACTATCATAATAGAAGGTCGTGGTTTGAGTTTGTGTAAAAGACTGGTCATATAAGGCTCACATATACGATGTTAATCCTTCAAACTGTAGTTTTCAGCTGCTTTTTAGCTGGACTTCTGCACACACACTTTTTAATGCAAATGTCCATGAGATAATATGAGCATCCTTGATGTTTCCTACTAGCGGAGTCCTGCTGGTATCCTGTGGGCCAAAGGAAGTGACACTGGGATTAGAGAACTGTGCTGTCTGTGCATTATTGTATTCACATGCAGGAAACACTTGTTAGGATGTTTCCACTTCCTCCTGTACTGTTAGAATACATTTTGCTTTACTTACTGTACACAGTTCATGCCTGGTTTTGAAAAAGCTCTGACCGTGTTGCATAGTTTTGGCTGTTGGGGTGGAAAGTCCTGAATCATTCCAAACGTTTTTGTGTTATTCAGTGAGGCGCTGGTTTGGAGTGGAAAGGGAGTCGAGGCAGAGAAGCCATTGCGAGACGGGTCATTACAGCTGCATTTTTCCACGTGGCCTAGTTTCCCCCAATCCTAGCCAGTTCCCTCCTATTGCTGACTGCACCTACCACAAGTGCATGCTCTTTCTCCCTTGACCTTTTCTCTAGCCCTTGCCCTCTCGTGCACTTCCTGTCTCTTCATGTCTGTCTCTGTTTCCCTCTGCCTCTCACTCTCACTCCTTTGCTGCAGGATTCAACACCCAGTGCTTCCTGTTTGGTCACATTCTGCTGTAGCACCTGACTGTGCCAGCAGGAAGAACAAACGCGGCCCCAGCAGAGCAGACTTTCCTTCTTTTTTCTTTATAGCTCCCTCTGTGCCTGCATATGAGAATGAGCTGCTGTAGCACACATTTAGCCAAGAGGCCTCTCCGTGAGGTATCCAAGAGACAATTTAGAAGTATCAGAAGTATTTCATAGATATTTTCATAGCATTGTTTCAATCAAATGTGCATTATTTCCTTTTGCCTCAAACGTTGATCTAAGTACCTAAGGGAAAATATCTTATTCCTCTCAAAACTAAATTTGCATTTATAAAAATAAACAGGACGGTGTGACTTCGCTACACTTCCAGCTTTATATAGTCCAGTTCTTAGTAGCTAACAGTAGTCCATTCATTGGTAGAAATCTCACCCACTCTTCTGTTTGGGATCAGTTTATAAACTGACTATGGGCGTAGGGCTTAGACATACTGTTGAGTGTAAACATTCATCACATGTTAGATGTGTTAGCATCTTTATTCAGAGCTAGGGAAGCAAACGGCTTGTAACAAACATGGCTTAGCAAAGAAACTACATTTAGGGCAAGGAGAAAGTTACATACATTAGATTTTGTATTGAGATATTACTTTGATATTATTAAGATTAAACAGTGTCTGTGGAGTGCATGGACATTTCATAAGACATCATGAGAGAAAGTATGTACAAGTGTACAAGCTTGCCTGGTCCAGTGTATTTCTAATGGTCTCTTCCAGTGTGATTAGTAGCCAAGGGGAGAAGACTGACACTGCTGAACTGTGTAAATTCAAATGTTTGTTTGGTCAAAATGAACTTGTCTGTTTTGGCTGTTGATACCTCCCCTGCTTTTATGAGTGCCAAGTGTTCGTTAATCCTGGTCATGCTCTGCTGGGGCCCTGTGCCATACAGGGGGCAGAGCAATGATCAAAAAGTTAAAGAAGAACTAGAGGAAGCTTCGGTGAAGGGTTTAGATGTTGTTGTTGTTGTTCTGACACCTTGAAAGGAGTAATTGGTAGTTCAGAGTAATGGTAAACTCAGCCATACTTTAGGAGAATCAACAATGAGGCTCCAATTAACTAAAACACCTTGCCAGATACACACATTGCTCAGTGTACTGTCTCAGGCATTGTGTTGTACTGGAAGGATAGGTGAGATGAGGTTTAGAGATGTCATATTAAATCAAGAGGTGAAGCAGGATGGAGAAGGCTCGACGGACAAGTGGAAAAGAGCTGTGTTAATTAATAAATCATGGTGTGTGTGTTAAAAGCTCCAGGACACTGCATCTTAAAGGGGCATTGATTTCAGATGGGTGCACATGAGACCCCTCCTCCCTCTGCTAATCTATAAATGCACACCCTCATGCTTTAGCTTGCACATTTTCACCAGCAACCAAACATTCCCACTTCATTTCCCACAGCACGGACACACGGAATATACTCGCCTGCTACCTACCCTATTTCAGGGTACATGTTCTCCTCTTGTGCTAGAGAGAGAGAGTCTGCAATCCATATGTGATAATGGGACCAGAGGCCATAAAATCATATAATAATCTTTATATTTTTTAACACTTGTGGGAAACACATGTTCCACAACTGATGTCAGTCCAAACTGAAATTAGATTTTTGTGGGTGCGTGTGTGTGTGGCAGTTGCACATGCTTGTGTTTGTAAAGGTGCAGGAGGCCTAATCCATATCTCTTTCCAGACCTCAAGCTAGCTGTCATTCTGACACATCACCCCTCTATCTTCAGCTTCTAAACAATTGACTGGTTGAGCGATTTGCTGTGTGGGGTGGAGGAAGGGAGCTACTACTGCCCATCTCTCACATTCATTTGAGCAGATTACACTGATGTACTCAGTTATAGAGATACTGACCTTTTACTGTTGTTTATGGTGTGGATGTAATGAATTTCCACGATGTATGGCCCTAAAATAATATCATGATATTTCAGGGTTTTTTGGCGATATGGAAAAAAAACAGTGAAAGATGCTTTTATTAATTTCAAGAACACTGTTGAAACAAAATCAATGTTAATTATAGTAAGTTAAATATATTTAATATATATCAATAGTATTACATGGTTATATTTTTAAAACAAGTTTAATTTTGCTACATATTTAACAGACATTTGAAAAAAATATAAAAAATTTGTTTGCTTCTTTTGTAACCTGTAATTTACAAAGATTCTGATTTTGTAAAATCTACCTCACAACCAAAATGCAGGAATATAGTGTGGATATAAACAGTGAACGTAAGTATTCAATCTATCATAGCATCAAATGTTAGTAGCAGAGAAAACACTGTGTGGGGTAATGTGTTGGTAAATTAATTGTCAGTTATTTTTTTGTTTGTCGTAATGTAGTTGCAAAGAAGTGCATGTGCTGTCTGTCTGTCTGTCCAGGCTGCTTCTTCAGTTTCACAGTGCAGTCTTATTTCAGTCTAGGTTAGTTGGATTGCCTTATTACCCACATTTAAATGACAAAACTGGTGAATAGAACTGAGTATTTAGTTCTGCATGACATGTTTTGGTTGTTCAGATTTTTGTTGTGACTATGTGGATGGAGATACTGAGGGCTGTTGTCAGACATACTGACTCTTCTCCCATGGGCTGGGTGCATCTTTTAGCATTAAGCAGCGCGTGATTCTCAGCTGAGAACAGAAGAATGTTGGTCACTCTACTAGGTGCCATCTGCTCTCACTTATCTCATAAGTGCAATCAAACATAACAGGGTCTGCTCTTTAGAAACCTTTGTATTCATCGGTACCATTAGATTTCACACCAGATACTATTTATGTTTGGAACTGGACCATTTAGAATGGACTTGTTTATGTGAATGGTAACATGGCTCATGTATATTTTATGATAGTTTTGCATTTTGATATCTTCAGTGATTTATGAATTTGTGGTTTTTGTGGTAGATAAGAGGAATACATATTCATTCTCAATTTTCTGACTCTTTGTTAGTACCACAGACTATGTGAACTGTTCAGTCAAGCAGAGAGAACATAAACATAAAGAGTATGTTTTAAGGTATGCATGAGGGTGGTACCATTCACATGAGTTTGTATTATACTTTCTAGTAGACCTTCCATTGAGATAATATCTAATTGCATTTGTCCACCAACAATGCATTTTAATTATTACTATATTACATATCAGAGGAGACCCTTATCTCTTAGTAATTCTGTTGCTGTTTAAACCTTTTGATTGTAATCATGGTTTTATTTTCTCTGTTTTCGGCAAGAAGCCAAGTGACTCATTAACTATATGGTAGTATCTGCTGGCATTGATCCAGTCCTTCAGCTTTGGCCTGTAAATGACATTTCCACCTTCAGAATGGATGTAAACATACATGGATGCATTGTGGTCTTTTTGTGACCTTCAGTTGCTCCTCCAATCACATTTGTTTATTAAGTTACTTTTAAAAAACTATTGATATCAAATAAAATATGGAGAACTCGTTATGTGTGTGTGTGTGTGCATCAAATTGTTTTCTAAGGAATTAAATTAATTGCAGCTTTCTTACATGCCCCTGCATGCTCCTTTCTCCTCGTCTGCGTGTGAAAGTTCCATAGACAGTGTTGGCAGATAATAAAATATGTTAACTCCTGAATTTGCCATCTCCACCATTTTCATCTTGCACTGATTTATCTATTTTTCTGGTCTTTCTCTGTCTTGCCAGACATTTCTCTGCTTCTCCTCTCTGTAAATTAATAGGTCAGTAGATACTGTCCTTGGTAATCTCTTTTGGGCTGCAGCGTCGCTAACAATCTTCATGCCTAATTGTGTTGGCTAAAATTGTCGGTTGAGTAGATGGCCATGTCTGCCGAAAGCATTGATACCCTTTCGTCTTTGGGTTTGTTTTTTGTGACAAAAAGGGGAGGGATCTAAGGGGAAAGAGGTAATTTACTCTAAACAAAGTAAATCGTTAATTTAAAAAATGCATTTAAACTCATTAGCATTTTGTTTATTCTGAACATTGGTATTTTAAAAACAGAAAGATAAAATAATCCTAGAG
The DNA here is from genome assembly GCF_029633855.1 of Hoplias malabaricus. NCBI lineage: Eukaryota > Metazoa > Chordata > Actinopteri > Characiformes > Erythrinidae > Hoplias > Hoplias malabaricus. The sequence continues at coordinate 34,132,312 of NC_089805.1, read as the reverse complement.
GTGAAGTGAAGTCTGTGTGTGTCTGTGTGTGTACTGCTGCAGTGGTGAAGGTTTAGGCTGTTATTGTTAGGTTTATGGGTGATGTGGGAGAACACTGGGGACCTCTTTAATGAACAAAACCATTATGCTCTTTATGATAACTGACTCAAACACACATATATCTAAACATTTCTGGTGAGGTTAGTCTGTGTGATGAGCTTTTCTGGTATGAATATCGTTATGAAAAACACATGGAGCTGAGGCAAGAGAGGCATTCGTGGAGCAGCACCGTCACAAACCCAGCAGCATCTTCACCTGCAGAGCTATAGGGAAAATACATATAGAGCAGGAAACCCATGGAAACATCACAGTAATATATAAGTTTAAAAGGTACATAGTGCAGTTTCTGCAGTGCTGAACCCCTGGAAGCAGCAGCTTCCTTAGCTCTATTCTCCCTTTTACCGTTCAGTAAAGCAAGCACAGTGATTTTGAAGCTGTGATTTTAAGGTAAAAGCACTACCTAGTGTTGCTTTATAGTGGAACATATAAACTCTTGTTTGTATGTGGCTAAAGCTTAAATTATCTGTTTTTATTTACTGTTTAAATAACTACAGAAACGAGTTTGGTCAGTCTGTGTTTACTTTCATGTAGCTAGCAGCCTCCCAAATTTAGAGTGGGTTCCCACCTAAGTGATCTGAGACAGCAAAAATAATTCAATGTTACTCACTTATGGAGCATAAATAAAACATATCTCTTTTCATGATTTTCAATATCTGGAGCATGCTTTGATGTTTCTAATCTGTGAGCAGAGAGAGAGGAAGCCTAGCATGTCTGATAAGCCACTTTGTTTGCTTGTTTACTGTCACTAGGGGTTTGTAAACACATTGGACTAGTTTCCGGCACACAAACAGACTGGAGAGCTTGCAAATATATATTTATATTTATTTATATATAATTTTTTTAAATTTATTTTTTTATTATTACGTTCATGAACATTGTATTTAAGTGTCTTAGTATTTTTCTTTGAACTGACCAAATTATTACTAGTTGTATTGTCAGCACTCACAAGCAGTGTAAAACACCTTAGGCCTTTATTACTAAGGAAAAATTTGTTTTTAACACAAGTAAGTAGCTAGTTAAATGAAATATTTTTAGTTTTAACAAAACATAACAGACAATATTGTTCACTTAATTAACAGAAAGTGACTGTGAAAATTGCAATTATAAGTTGCAACAGACTCTAAATTATTTAATAAAATTTTATGAACACATGCTAATTGTACCTTTAAATGAACTACATTGTTTTGTAATGAGTTTTTAGTGCTGGGATGAGGATTTTAAGTCAGAATACCTTCAAACACATTAGTTTATTCTTTCTGGTGTTTGGCAGGTATAGCATTTTAATTTCTAGGCCAATCAAAATGATGATGACATTGCAAAATGTGAGAAAAGAAAGATGTTTTTTAAATAAATATATATATATATATATATATAGTTTCATTGACTTTCACTTTGTATGTTGCCACATCTTCTCTGTGTTGTGATTTCTGAAATTAGGTATCTCCAATGTCCTAATGGAAGCAACTCTAAACATTTGTAATGCTTTAAATGTAAAACACTGTGAAATAGTTCTATAGACAACAATAAACAAGCAAGTACATGGTCTCAGCCACATTCATTTAAGCTTAACACTTTTTATTTATTTATTTATTTATTAATGATTTAACTATGTAAAATCAAATGTTGTAATGCTAAACAAACTGAGGTGCCTACAGATATTCAAGCTTGGTTGCCCAAAACATTTGTGTGAAGCAAACGTTTGATTGAAAGTTTAATGACACATGTGTGAACAGATAATACTTAATTTTGTAAAAAGGTGGGGCATTATAGTATATATGTGTGTGTGTGTGTGTACACGTTGAGCATGTCTGGGCCTGCAATTAGCAGGGCTGCTTTGCCTGATTGAGGCAGCGATCTGGTCCATCTGCCTCAGGGTCTTTACACTAATCAGCCAAATTTACCCACACACCCTGAGGTGTCAGGAGCTGTGCCGCACCAAGTGGTTGTGACATGCACAAAGAAAGCAATCTGGTTCAGTACCACTTCAGTCATATTGCCATACTATTTAATGTTGCTGACTATGTTATGATATGTATGTTAACAAGCTCTACAACAGATTAATTCGCATAAACTTAAACTAGATTCTGCTTGTTTAGTTCACGAGGGGGGAAAAGTAAATATTTGATTTCCTTTTTACACTGCAGTCTGAAGAACTTTAACATTTTCTTATGTATTTATATTTATCTATGCTTTCCGGAGTCTTAAACAAATTGGCAATGTTTATTTTCACTGTAAAGAGAATTTATCTCATTTTGAACTAGGGCTGGGCATTTAATAGAACATTTGGTTTAGACGTGCTGTGTTTTGACTTTAATTAAGACGACACTGTAGAAAAAGAAGTCAAATATATACACTGAGAAAAAACAGTTTCCGCGACCAAAGCACAATCACTCACCAAATATAAACAATGCTCAAAAAAAAAAAAAAGAGAGGCTTTAACACTGGATCATATTTACAATACAAGCCTCGTCACTGAAGTATGTGGGTCAAAAACCCAAAACAAAATATAGGTTCATTAATCATAATAGTGGTAAAATGTACAATAAATTTTGATATTGTTTTGCGCTCATATTGCCCAGCATTATTTTGACCAGTTTGACCAATTATTGTTACAGTTCTGCATATTTAAAGACCACAACAAGCTGATGTATTGATATATTAACATGAATTACATAAGCAGCTGTCAAAGAACCTGTTTAGTTTATGTATCAGCATTCGGCTTAATGGCCCACTATATTAATTATGGTGCTTCCCTACTTCAGAGTTCATTTAAAAAAATCACTGTACCTGATATTTAAGAATTAGCCAAAGCACTACTCATTAGAAACTTGTTTCTTCTGGAAGAGTTACACTGTGTTATGGCGTCACATAAGTGTCAAAAGTAGGGAGCACAAAAACACCAAGTGAAAAATATAAACCTGCAAGCCATGACATTGTGTGTCGAAATATCCTTTTCACAAAACGTGAAACTTGTGAGCACAGAGAGAGGAATTGCCTGCGCACTCATCATACTGTCTCTCAAACTGTCTCTTTTTTTTCCTCTGTTCTCTAATGGTTTTCATCCTCTCGATTTTAAAGATTCCTTGCACAGCCAAGTTTTTTTTTTTTATAACCTCTGGCTCATTCTGTGCTCAAGAGGATTTTCTGCGCTCTGCTTTGAAATGGGTGGAGCTTGAGAGTTTGGGCACAGGGTCAGGGCTGTTTCTCTCCTTGTTCTATGACTGCCCACCTCATACACTGTATGGCCCTCAAACATACGGTTCCACCTTAAAAGACGTGGAGCTTCTTTATCTTAATATAAACAAGTCCTTCATTGCCTTCAAGTCCTTACACAGTATATTGACACCTAGTAATGTTAGAGTTATTATTGATTGATATTGTATGTTTAAATCATGGAAACAGATGATTGTGTCGTTAATTTGTGTTTCACAAGTCAGATATTATTAGTTCATCCAGATTACAGCTAATATAACATTTTACCCTAAAAGTGTAAAGTTGTGTTATTCTCACTACTCACACAGTTAATGGGGGCTGATCGTTCCAATAGTGTTTCAGTGTTCCAGCTAAATGTGGTGTGTGTGTGTTTCTATGTGTAAATTAATAATTATATTATATGACAGCATATGAATCGAGTTTAAGTCTAAATATGGCTCGGGGTAAACTGCAGTGGGTGTCTGAATATGGAAAAGGGTTTTGTTTATTTGTGTGTGTGTGAGAGAGAGAGAGGGAGAGACGCGTCAGCCTTACATTCCTGAAATAACATGGACAGCTCTGGGAGGAATCGGGAAGGAGGAAGTGGTCACCATGTTACTGGTGCGTTAAAGAAACATGTGGATTTTTATTCAGACCCCAGGAATTCAGGATCTGTGTTGCTGGAATAGTTCCGATTAAATGTTATATTTACGTTATAATTTTCCGTTTATGATACTCAATTGCTATTTATATTTTGGTGCCCTAGTTTAGTTAGTTTTGTTTAGTTCTAGAAGTGCAAAGCTAACATTGTTAAGACTAGATGTTCAGCCAAATCTTTTCTGTTTACTCATTCCCAAAACTTGTCTCAAAACTCACATACCACATTCATTCATTGTCTTTAACCACTTATCCAGTGTAGGGTCGAGGTGGGTCTGTAGGCTCCCTGAATTCACTGGGAGCAAGGCAGGAACACACCCTGGAAGGGGGCATCAAACTTTCATAGGGCAGCACATATTCACTCACGCACTCACACCTATGAACACTTTTGAGTGGCCAATCCACCTACAAACATGTGTTCTTTGGACCAGGGGAGAACACACCAAACTCTTCAGACAGTGACCCGGAGCGGGACTTGAACACACAATCTGCAGATCCCTGGAGCTGTGTGACTGCGATACTACCTGCTGCGCCACCATGCCGCCTCAATAAATCTGTACAAAGTAACTGTTTAGACTTTTGATCTTAAAATTTCAAATGAATAAAATAGTTTTTAATTAATGATAACAGAATGTGGGAAGGTATTCTGGTGTCCACATGTACACACTGTGATGTATGAGTTGGTATCTGTGGGAAATCAGTTGCTCCAGCATAATCTGTTCAACATGCTCCAGGTGACCCTTGCTGCATGTGTTGCCTGTATTTTATTACTTTGTGATGGAATACTACTGCTGTTTTGCCTTCATTATTCCGCATTCATTTGTTTTCTGTGCTGTTAATTTTTGTTTTTTTCTTCTTTACGGAGGTCATTAACAAAAACATCATAGCCTCACAGGTCCACCTCAACTGATGTTTCCACTACATGTCTTACTGCTGATAGCTCCTACTGGCACTTGTGTGTCCTGCTTTGATAGAGTTGTCTAATGGAGGCTGTCCAAGTCTGCTGTTCCACCCATCACTCTGGCCCACTTTCAGTTTTGACCTTTCTCTGCTGATGCTTTAGCACCATTTCACATCTCCACTGAGTCTGACAGTGCAAAGCCAGCTACGGAAGTAGTGACCTGTAAAAGCACCCCCCCTCCCAAAAAATATGCAAAGATATTTTAACATGGCTATTTACAAAAAGGCTACTGACTATGCAGTTTGCCAAAGTTCTTACCACTTCGTTTATAGTCTAAATTTAACTGAATTATTGTTATGATGCCCCAGTTTCATGTTTTAAATGCTGAAAGTTTGCTTTAGTGTGCATTCCTATTTGCCTTACAGGGTCTGTTCAATCATTGATGCTGACAGATGCACACTGGGTCTGTCTGGTCTAAAGGTCTATTTTTATGAAAATATTTTAAATATTAAGAAGCTTTATGCTGTTGGTACTGCCTGTCCTTACTGCTATGCTGTTCTTGCCTCAGCAAGTACTAGTCTTCATGAGCCTGACAATGGCACCTGGATTCTGTACAATTTCACTGTGGAATATGTAGTCAAACCCCCTCCAGGGTGTATTCCTGCCTTCCTGCCTTGCGCCCAATGATTCCAGCTAGGCTCTGGACCCACAGTGACCCTGAACTGGATAAGCGCTTACAGATAATGGATGGATGTCATGGATGGGTGGGGTCTATCTACGTATAGGGTTTGTATGGTATACAGATGTGTACAGAAAGACCTTGGAACAGTTCCCTGGGTGTTTCTCTTATGTGAGTGCAAGTCCTGTGACTCTAAGGCTAGGGGACTGCAGTGAGTGAAATAAAGAATGTCTATACTCCTTTTAAACTGCAGAGTTGAATACAGCTCATGCTAACAAATGAGAATTTAGAACGGTAGTTTTCAGATTATTATGATGTTGTGTTCACTGTGTTAACCTCCTTTCTGACTTCTGACCCATACCATTTCTGTTGGTGACCTGCACGCATCTGTTTCTCAGTGAGCAGGGCACATGTGCATGAGGCTCAGATCACAGTGCGTTAATAATCTTCCATCAGCAAAGAGAATTTTCTTCTCTTAATTTTTCTCTTCTGCTTTCACTGTGTCCTAATACAGTGAACTAATACATCTGAGGACACCCCTCCTAACTGTTGAGTTCAGGTGTTTTAGCCATTTCTATCATGCACCTAATCATCTCCCCAGATGCATTGGCAGTAGAATGAGTTGTGCTGAGGAGCTCATGGACGTCAGAAATACAATATTCTCCATAATGCAGCAATTGTACAGACCTGGGGTGTACAGACTAACAGATGAAGATGGGTAGGTTTCAAATTGAGTATTTTTTTTATTGTATTTTAAGACATTTGCTATCAAATAATTGAATACAACTTTAAAAGGATGTCAAGTATTTATTACATGCCCTAAAAATTATACCACATATGTTTATTCACTCATTGAGTGAGAGGGTGGTGTTAAATTATCTTCCGTAGGGATCAGATTTCCTCACGCAACTGTAAATTTTGTAGGCCCTCTGCTTAAAATATACACAAACCACATTAAAAAAAAACCAAATAAAGACAAACCCAAAACTGCAGCCTTTGCCAAAATCCTCACTTTGCTGTGCGGCTGTGTTCTTGTTCACTAACTCTGCTTAGGCCTGCACCAAATAAGGTCATCTGGCAAGCTGCTGTACAACAAGATAAATGAAATTCAGCTGTGTAAATAGCTATTTACATGCAAAATGTTGTTGTGGGACATCCCCATCTGTACTCTGAAATTCAGACTTTGACGTGATGTATGCTGTCTGATCCTCCGAGCCCACAGACACACACCGTCCGTGAATTGAGATCTTCCTCCTCATTTATTTCCGCTGGACTGCTTTAATGCTCAGAGCTGTCCCGAAACAGCCCTAAATTCTCATCCTCTGCAAGTTTATAAAATATGTTTTAAATATGTAACCTTGAATGATGTGATATTGTACATTAATGCAACCTAGATAACAACATTAGCTTAAGAACCCAAAATAGAATTGTAAATTTGATTTTGTATTAAATTAATGAAGTGGTATCCTGGCATTACTCAGGGTAACATTTTGGATGCCTCTCACTCCTCTTGGAGTTCTCACACTACACTGTTCTGTATGTCTTTTTCCAAGCTTAAAGCCTTGCTCCAGTGAACCACAAGAACGTGGAGTGGGCAGACCAAGCCCACTCACATCACAGCACTCCCACCGCCTTTTACTGTGTACATGTCAATAGAGCGAGAGGGGGAGCAGAGGGAGGGGTAGCAACAAAAGCTGAGAGGGGGGGGGGGGAAGACCCAAAGGAAAGGGGGAGGAGAGGAAGAGATGCAGAGATGTGCCGACGCCTTTGGTGAATGAATGAAATCTTTCTCCTCTCTGTCTCTCGTTGTCTGTGCACACACATTCAGCCACCTTTTAAGTACCCTGTCTGACGATGTCAAGTGTGCATGTGTGTGCACCAGTGTGGGAATTGCTATTGAGATAGAGGTCTTAAATAATTGATGTTGTTTTGGCTGCATTGCATGACTGTACTAAGGTACTGTGGACTAAATATCAAACAATTTAATTTCATGTTGGATGCAATTGGCAGCTTGGGTCCAGTTTGTATATTGCACCTTTAACACTGTTCAGTTACTCTGTCATTTTACAGTCCCTAAGATATTGATATCAGTCTTTAATACAGGGTTGACCTACACTCCCACTAAGCAAAAGACTCTAGAGTCCAGTAAGTGGCAGTGCTGTATCTTTTGAATTAGTTTGATTTTTTCTGTAACCTTAAATGAAATCGCTAGTGTGTGTTCCAGACGATGGGTGATGGTTCATTATTGGCCCCAGAGGCCACCACATCTTCATAACAAGCTTTATGCAAGATCCACTTTTTGCACATAATTGCTTTAACCCTGCCTTTATTTGCCCAATGAGAATGGAGCACAAAAGGAAGAGTGGATAGAGGGGGGAGCAAGTGGGAAGAAAGAGTGTGTGAGACAGGTGTCTTTTAAACAGAATGGGGTTTCAAGAGACAGGAAGGGGACAAGCCTCTATGGAGTACAAATGTTGAAAGAATGGAGTGGGGAGTGTGTGAGATGGAAATGGAGATGTTGATTGATGTAAAGTTGAGTGTTTGGATGTGTATTGACATTGGAAGGGGGTTAAGTACATAACCTAACTGTATTAAGAGACGTCTTTCTCTTTTTGAGGTTGAAATTAAGGGCATGCCTGTGGTTTAAGCAACAGCTTGGTGGGGCATGCAATCTGTGAGGCTAGTGCATACAATATTTGGAAATTACACCCCATACTCATCATCATGTGAACTACAAACACGGATTATTGTCCATGTTGCTAGGCCACGTGATCGTAAATTAACTTGGATGTAGGATTTCTACCAAAATTGCACACTACGGACAGACAAAATTCAGGCTTTTAATCAGGGCTTCAGTTAACAGTTTGTCCCGTTTGAACTTGCTCAGCTTCACACGGTTTAAGCCAAGTTCATGGTAATCTGTCGAGTGTTGTCTGCTTATGTTAGTATCGATCTCCAGTGCAAATTTAAAAATCAATTTTAAATGTTAAACAAGTAATCTCGTGACTGGTTTTTGCAAATTAAATTTGTAGCCTGTACAGTATTCTGAAGTGGACTGCACAGTTGTCAGTCATGGGGTGCACACCCACGAGTTTAAGACAACAGCTGCAGGAGAGGGGGAAATAAGACACAGTGGGATGGACAGGGCAGGGTTGCTAGTAAAATGTTGCTGAGATTTGCTTCTTTATAAGCTCCAGTGGAACCTCAGAGAGTGTTAGGTCATGAAGATGCCTCCACTCCATCCAGAATTGATCTGGGAAAGTGGGGGGTGGTGGCCGGGGCTGGTCGATGTGTTCCGCTGTCCACTCTCATTTATCAGACCTGTGTTTGTATTGATTATAAAAACATAAATGAGGTGATGAGTGGAAGGGATATATTTGAAATGTTTCAAGAAGCCTGGTCAGCGCAGTTATTGGTACATTTTATTTTTACTTGTCGAATGAGGAAAGAAACCTTACCCTTGCTATAATATTTTGTTTATTATTTAATGGCAAACACACTCAGAGAAGACAGCAATGTATCATTCACCCACTGATTCAGTCAGCATTACATAATAAACCTGCTGGTGTTCTTTTCAGCTACAATATCTCTGTTTAAATGAGGATTTTGTCATAAATGAGTGATGGACTCCACAGGGTATTTTACTTACACACACACACACACATGCACAGTTGTGCAGTCAAATGGGTGATACCTATGATACAGCAAATGTTTGTGTGACTGGCCTGTGTATTTATATAGATGACTTATGTGCGTTCTTTTAAACAGCTGGTGCTTCAGACTCTGCTCCTGAAATGTGCCGTGTCATTTCACTGAAATGGAGAAATTTCCTCTCCCGCATTGCTCCCTGTGCGGAGGGGGTTTGCGATCTTGTCTGGTCCTGTTTTGGGTGCATGGTATGCCCTGACCTGCCAATGCTCTGCCCACTGCTCATGGAAATGGGTCAGCGTTCCTTCAGAGTCTTGCTGGCATCTCAGGCATGTGTTTGAGACCTTCGCTTGGGACAGGTGTTTCCCTTGTTTGTAAAAATGCCTCAGGGCAGAGTTTCATACACAGTTGAGATAGATATCTGATAGGAATTGCGAGTACATGTGCTGCATTGGGTGTGTAGAGCAGGTGCTGAGTAACAAACTCATCGGCCTACATTTGTTCGGTTAGTGTCAAGAAACTATGGCTCTAAAGTTCCATTTTATGAATTGCTTCCCATTTCCAGTGCACTCATGTTTCAACATTTAATAAATGAGAGTGAGAGCACTTTTGCTTACAACAGTAGAGGTAGGCAGAATTAAGGTTGAGTCTTAGGATAGAGATATACTTGCTGTTACTCACTACCCTTAGTCAGTCAAAATGTTAGTGCTGGTGCATCCCATTGTAGTATTTAAGTGTTTAAATACACGGGTTTACCAAATGTATTTGGCTGTCTGCCTTTGCATGGATATGAACTGGATTGACATCCCATTCGTAATCCAGAGGGTTTAATATGATGTCAGCTCATCCTTTGCAGCTGTAAAAGCTTCAACTCTTCTGGGAAGGCTTTACACAAGGTTCAGGAGTGTGTTTATGGGAATTCTTGACCATTCTTCCAGACGCCAGACACTGATGTTGGATGAGGATCTCTAGATATATATACATACATACAATGTTACTGCTTAGAAAAGCTTTTTTTTATGCATTTACATGAAATTTCAAATAATCTGGATTTTAAAACTACAAGACAATTTGAGCACACATGCACTTAAGCCAACTTGTCTTTCAGTCTTTCTAAATTTTCTGTGTGGCATCATATCAATGTCAAAATTAGAGAACACAAGAACCTGCTAGTTTTAACATGTCTAAATATCCCTCTTACGATTGCAAAGGTGAAATTTGCGAGCACAGAGAGAAATTCCATTTGCACTGATCTTTAGTTTTCTTTAATTCTTGATTTACTCTCTTGATTTTAAAGTTTTCCTCACAAGCCAAGATTTCTTAGCTTGAGGGGCTTTTCCACACTTGGGTGTTTGAGGATGGGGTTGAGGGCTGTTTCTCTCTGAATGCTATTGGCGGATGTCTCCTGATTATGTCCTGCCTCATACAGTTTGTATGGCCTGCCTACTAGGAGAAGCCTTCACGGCTCATGGAGCTGCTGTTATCCCCAGGACAGCACTAGAGCCATAGATAAACAGAGTCAGTTTAGGGTCATAATACACTGTTTATAGCAGGTTCAGATCATAGTAATATGTGATATATACATGTATGTGATAAAATGATGTTTGCTGCAAAGTGTTAGAAAACTGAGACTGAGTCGACTGAAGTTTGACTCTCTGAATCATTTGTCAATCCCTACTTGCAGATACTCATAGAACTGATTAGTTCAGGAGTCGACTACTGTTCGCTAGCTACGTGTACTTTGTATTTCGCCCGCTCTCACTGTACAGAGATGCTGTGGGAAGGATTGAAACCATACTCTGAAAATAATGTTATACACAGAGTAGTCTCCTGAATGACCATGAATCAAAAATGACCATGGTACATGACCTCCATATTTGTTTTTCTGTAGAAGGCTTCTCCTAGTAGGTGGGCCATATATAGTCTATATACAGAGGTGGGCAATCACAGAACCAAGAGTCATCAGCCAATAGCATTCACTGAGAGAAATGCCTCTGAAACCACCCTCAAACTGTCAAAACCCCTCCCATTTGAAAATCTGAGTGCAGAAAGAGTCAGAGGGAAAATAATTTGGCCTGTGAGGAAAACTTCAAAACTGTGAGGGCTAAAATAAAAAAAAGACTGAAATTATGATCAGTGTGCTCGCAATTCTTCTCGCATGTTTCATATTTGCGCTCGTGAGAGGGATGTTTACACACGTGAAAACATCCTGCAGATTTATATTTTCCACCTGGTGTTTTTGCGCCCTCTACTTTTGACATTGATGTGACACCATAGTTCTGCACTGGGACCCAAATCCTCAGCAATCTGCTGTAAGGGATTTGGGAATGGACCTGGTGGTTGGCTCAAAACAGATTTTCCAAAATGCTTCTGCATAGAAGCCAGTACTGTTGGCTCTTTGTCTGGAGTATGTTAAGAGATCTTCCTTGGTTCAATCTGTTAAACCCAACTTTTTCTCTCAATGGAAAATAAATCCACATGAACTTCAGCATTTCTCAGTTAATAGTGTCTTTCTAATTGTATACTTTTGCTTATATTCATGAACATATACTTGGCTTCTGTGTGTGTGTGTGTAAGATTATAACCTAAGAATATGTATTAAATTTCACAGAATCCATCAACTCCCTTCAACAATGGTTATGGAATATGGCCAAAATACAATGTCACAATACTTAATAAAGTTTATTGATAAATGATAAATATTATGGTATTTAGTTCTGAGGCATGAACATTTGGAAGAGACATTCTTTCATTTTCATTCTTGGGATTTAAAGTGTGAATATACTAGTTTGCCTTTTCTCTCACCTCTTAGTCTCCTGCTCTTACTGGCCTCTCTTTTATATCCTGCCATTCCTAATCAGTATATCTCATCTTCTCCTATCCCTACATCTCATTGCGGTGTGACCTACATTTTGGTGTGTCTGCAGATCTCTGTGTCTCCCTTGTTTAGCTACTGGGGAGGCTTCAGCATTGTCTTTGCATTCCTAATCTCCTCACTATGATGTCTGAACAGCAGCAGTACCACTTTCTCTCCTTCTGTCCATCTGCTCTGTTATGATGTTTTCATTTGGCTTTTTTTTTGGCTTTTTATTTGACTGCACTCCGCTTCCTACTACTGAATTGCCCTCTGGCGTTTTTTAGCTGAAAGTCTTATTGTTGTGTGTTAATGTGTGTGTGTTAATGATTGTGCATGTGTCTTTAACCCCAGTGACCCTGGCACACTCCTTTTCACTGCCGTCCATGTGTCTCTTTATGTATCATTGTCATGTGGTAGTGCAGTTTACTTGGCACACCCCAACCATCTCATGAAATCAGTTGATTAACATAGAGCATAGTTGAAATTGTGCTGGGTTTTGAGTCCCTAAGAGCAGAAGTAAGGAGCAATACAGTTACTAATGGATTTCTGAGAGCATCATGATGTAAGGACCATGTCTTTGATTATCCATGTAATATGCTGCCTCCTACAACATCAATCTCACTCCTTATGTTCTTGATTTGGCTTTGTGCCAGCCTGCTTATAATTCATGTGTGTGTGAGCACATGCGTATTCTCTAAGTGGAAAGAGGACAGATTGTGTTTGTGGTCTTAACCCACTGATTACATGCTAGTGGTTCTGGCCCAGCTGATGCACCTTTGTTGCAGTGGAATGCGCTTGTCCGCAGCAACAACAGAGGCTGCTGTGTGTGTGTGTGGGGGGGGGAATGTTTCCCAGCATCAGCACTGTAACACTCTGCAAGGAAGCTCTGAATTGTCTTATCACAGGCTATGGTACCTGAGTGCAGTATTCATAACTTAAGCATTTAATCACATCCCATTCATGAAGTGACAGATTAGCAGTCTTACTTCCTAGCTCTTGACACTGATGACACTCTGGTCTGTCTGATATTTAATATTGCCCACCTGCTTTCTTTCTTTACATGCATTGTTCTGAAACCTACGCAAAAGCCAGTCCCCACACTGTACATACTGCTGTAAACATAATAGAAATGTGAGAGTTATGATTCTGTATGCCATATCCTCATGTCTAAGTTGCTGCGTAATATTCACAATAATGTTGAACAACAGATGAGCATTTTGGTGTTTAGAAGGACTTAATTTTGGTTTTAAAGGCAAACCCATGTAAAATTTCAGGTTGGTTATATTTAAGTACACATTCTTTTCAAAAACAGAATGTCTCAAACTTTATAGCCCTTTAGTGGTGGGCGGTTTTATTTCCTTATATACAGTCAGACATTTTTGGGGTGTGTGTGTGTCTGTCCCTGTATGACCTTTTCTCAGTATTTTACTCATGTATTATAAATGAGAAACTAACCCCCCCCCCCCCATCTTTCTTTTCCATGTTTGTGAAACACCTATTGCTGCTCTGGTACATTTTACAGGTAATGCTAACCAAGTTCCAATTTACTTTTACATTTTTTGCTTTATATATATATATATATATATATATATATATATATATATATATATATATATATATATATATATATATATATATATATATATATATATATAATATATATAAATTATTATTTATTTATTTTTTTTTTTTTTTGTCATTTTATATCTTTTTTCCACCATGTAAACATTGTACGTTAGTATCACAGTGTCTTAGTTTTGATCTGGATTAAATCTTTAATGGGTTCTAATATCCTGGAAGGATGAGCCATGACAAAAGAAGTACCAACGTCTGTCTCACAGGACCCTCTGGCTTCCATAACACAGTCCCTCAGCAAGCCTTTTCACCTTTAGACATTTATTTGTGCAATGTTTTATATTTTTTAATTTTTTTTTTTTACCTCAACTCAGTTCTATTTACAACCTGTACTTTAAACACATCAAATAGTTTATTCTCAACGAAATGTTCCAGTGCTGTCTGTATTTTATTGTGCTTTGGTATGTGTTTTGACTGGGAGTTAACAGGTTCTGTGTTGCACCGCGACTTGTTGTGTCTGGGGAAACTGACTTTTTATGAGAGTTGGTTAAATGGATTATGAGTGGCTTACACACACAGTACATTATCCACATAGGTGCTCATTTGTGGCTGCTCTCTGAGGTGCAAGGGACTGTCACTTTTGTGAATTATTATGGGTTGTCTTTTGATATATGACTGTGTACAGAAAGTGAGATTAGAGGGTACAGGTAGTGTTAATGATTCTCCAGTGTTTACTGTCATCACTAAGGAAAGTAAGGGTTTCCCCTCTGAGTAATCGGTTGCACCAGCCTGGTTTGTTTGTTTATTTGTTTGTTTGTTAATTTATTATATTTATTTATAAATCAGCATGCTCACATGCTGCCCTGTGTACTGTAGCTATTTTATCTATTTTGCGTAACTGTGCTCTTTCATATACAGAGAGAGAAAAGGGGGAGACTTTGTTTGCTCAAAGTTTACTAACCGAGTGAATGTTCAGTATGAAATAACATGGATAAGCACTCCCTTACATTTTTATTTACCCACAGAAATCACATTTTCTCCAACAATAGCTAACTTAATTGTGCATTCTTTCTCAAACACACACCCACACACACAAAGCCTGAATCATGTAAGGAGTAAAGCACATGGTCTGGCTGTAGCAGTGACATCACCTGTCTTGTGGTCAAAGTACAGTTCCTCTATCCGGCTCAGAGCTCGCAGCTCTTTCAGAATTGCCAGGCTGCTGACTGGTACACACGCGCACACACTAGCGCATACACCGCCGTTTGCAAGATATTCGCTCGTACTCCAAAGAGACAGAAAAGAATCAAGCAGGAGACAGATTTGGATTTCCATGACCCTGGACCTCTGACCTCACGGATTACACAGAGCCTAAAGACCGTTTAAGGCCTTGTCCTTTTTTCCTGCTTTGACTGACGCTAGTGTATTCATTCTTTTTTTTCAGCTTTCTCGTTTTGCATCTTTCATGGTTTCTGTTTACTTCTCACCCTCCATATTCGCGTTTTCTTAATGAAGTTCAGTTGAAATGAGTGCTGCCGCATCATACAGACAGTTTCTTCAGGGCCTTGAAGAAAAAAAAGGTTGGTTTCATTCAGCTTTTCCTGTTACCAGCTTTTCCTGCTGAGACAAACGAGACTCTTTTTGGCGTCTTTTTTGTGCTTATTCATGGTGCTAGTTGAAATGGACTTGCTTAAATCCAATATTTGTGTTTAACCATAGGAGTCTGATAAGGGCTGGCTTTAGTGGTCAGCTGACGTCAGGATCAGTACAAAGAAGTCATGTCTTTTTGCAGACATAGTAAAATAGTTTATTTGCACTGTAAATGTGGATATTAAGATATGAATTCTTAACCAGACTAAGAGGGGATGCCCTGCTTGGGCAGCTGTCGGCTGTTGGCGCTACAGACCAAGGCCATGGTCAGCTGTGTCCCTTTTATACTCCTCCCCCCGGCACTTGAATAGCCTTACTCAAGATCACAAAGCCTTGTGTTCATGGAACCCCCCACCCCAAAGTCTAAAAGAAAGTTTCCCTTGCGTACTTACAACTTTATTGTTTGTTAATAGTAGATAGAACCTCAACAGAAATATTTATGTGAGGTTATTTTTCATGTGAAAAACTGTGCGTTTGTGTGTTCAGTGTGTCTTGTCATATAACCTTATAATCCTGCATAAAGCTGAGGGAGGAATCGTGTTGAAAGTATAGGGTGTATTCCTGGTGTGGCTGAGGTGAATAGTTTGAACATGATTTGCTTAAAGGGAGTAGCTTACCTTATCTTCTCTTTCCCTTTCTGATGTATCCATCTGACAGCCTTGAATAGGATAACCATTTTGCTCTACCTTGTGTCTGAAACGCCTTTCCAGTCGTGTCAAATTGTAACGTCTCACTTTCCACCCACATTCTATTTTTTATCATGTTAATTGAAAATGGTGTGGCTTTTATTTCTGTGTGGTAATTCAATCCTGGATCATGGGACAGGCATTTGTTCAGTCCTAGAATGGATGCATCAAGCATGTGTGATGACCATATGGATCAGAAGTGGTGAGGAGGAGGCTTGGGGAGGGGTGGGGTATCTGCACACTGGTCCCATTGTCCAAGCCCCACCAGGTTTGTAATGGGCCAAGTACAAATTAAATGGCATTAAAAAGCTCAAATGGAGATTTTCAATTATTAAATTATCAAACCTTACATTAGCTGGATTTTACAGGTTTAATCACACAAGTGTGACACTTTAAGTTTGAATGGTGTTTGTGGGGCAGAGCTGTAGGGAGGGTGTGAAACAGTGTTTGGGTGGGTGAGTTAGTATAGTTGCTAAGATGAAGTTACAGGTAGGTCCTCCTGGGTGGCATTTGGGGCAGATGGTAGGTGAAGGAGTAAGTGCTGGAGCATAAGCTTGGCTTAAGAACAGCAGGTGTATGTATTATAAGTCCTCTATTGCTTTTGTGTGTGTGTTTTGGTTCCAGGAAGTCTTCACTTGGGCTTGACTCTTTGTACGGTCTCCCCCCGACACTGTAATCCACTAACCCTGATTAGTTTCAATCCCCCTCAACACTGGCTCAGACATTTTTACGCAAGCTTACCAACCCGAAGGCAAATCTCTCTATTGCCACTAACCAAACACACATTTTACACACCCACTCACACTTCTATAAAAGTACTAATTGCCATCTTGGCCTCTAGCTTTTCAGGGCCAGTTTCAGGGTTCCAACTGCATACCTTTCACCAAGATGCAGACACACATTTCTTCTTAAATTACACGTGGAATTTGATTGCCTGAATGATTTAATATTGTGCCATATGTTTCCATTTTGACTATCAAATGCGAGCTTCTGCTCACACCCACAACCAGACAGCAGCTGGAGAGTATCACGCTGCCTACCACCATTCTTCACGACTAGAAGGCACATGAATTATGCGTTAATTTTTGACAATCTTCCATAAGCTTGTCATATTTTTTTCCCTTGGGGCATATAACAATGTGAAGTCCGTATGTGTGTACCCCAAATCTAAAGCTGTGGCGTTTGTCTGCAGCAAAGGAATCCATGGGGCAGCTGCCCCTTTGTAATTCAAAGCATCACATTTTCAAGGGTGTTTCTTCATAAAATCCCCAAAACATAAGATGAGCAATGGTTTTATACTCTAAAGTAGAATCTAAATCAAAACAATTTTAGAAATAGTGCAGAATATTATTCACTTAAACTGTGTTCATTAATTACTGCATTACTCAAATTGCAATAAAAAATGTACTTTTACAGATTGAGACCAGCACCAAAGACCATCACTCTGTGCAGATCAATAAGTCTGAAAATCAACCCAAAGTCTGACACCTACTAATCCAGTTAACATGTGGTCTCTCCACTTTTACAGCAAATTCACAGTTCAATAGTTATAAAGTGTTGCTGATCCCTGGGTGTGTTGAATGACTATCTAACAGAGAGCTGCGATTCCACTGAGTGATGGCCAGTGAAATTATTCATCTTATTATATCATTCTGTAAATAACTTTTGATATGTGTCTGGAACACATGGCCAACATCTCACAGCCATTCAAATTCAGGAAAATGACCATTCACCACATCCTTGATGTCTGGTCTTTGCCATGCCGTTCAGGTTATTTCTACTATGATCTGTGTATATGTTTATTATTGAGTATTGAGTGAATAAGAAAGAAAAAGGGTAAAGCTCAGGTATGTTAGCAGCTCTCATCAGCATTTTGGAAGCTTTTCATGTTTATACATGTGTACTTGAAACTTGCCCCTGTGTGGGCCAGATATTTGACCCTTTCACTGGTCTTAGGTTTGCCTTTTATAATCTAAAGCAAATGGACTACTGTAAGCGCGGGTGAGAGTAGGAGCAAGCCTTAGACAGTAAAAGTTCAGTGCGGGCAGGCAGATGCAGCGGCAGAGATAAGACCAGAGGCACGGGTATCTCCTCAGCGCCAGCAGGGTGTGGCTGGCTCCGTACAAGGACACAAACAAGGCAAAATGCCCAATATTCTATGGCTTTATTGCGCCTCCTGTGGTCTCAATAAGCAGTGGCCTAAAATCTGTGCAGTTTATCTCCATTTACACAATTTTCCTATTTGCACTGTATGTCATGCAGCTGGGAGATACATTTTTTTAAGTTTCTTCTTTAGTTGCACTAAAGCTATAAGACTAATGCACTAATAGGTAATAGAAGCTAAAAGAATTCACTTAGCAGTAGCATTTTACAAACTGCATATCTAAATCAAAATACGTTTGGTTTGAGCACTATTGATCTGGTGAGATATCTCGTCTAGACTCATGTGGTTCATTACATTTTATGACTTGGCCACACCATGAGGTTTTTATAGATATCAACAGGCTTTAAGATGTCTGCTAATGCTGTCCTCTTACTGTAGAGCGCATTTATTTATTTATTTATCAGACTCTCCTTCCAAACAAAGGCTAATAGCCTAATTTCATGGCATTTTCTAAAAGTTGTACTACAGAAGGCTATATCTGAATAATCAAGGACATCTGAAAGTTAAGTGTTAACCAATGGTTAGACGTTAGCTAATGCTTGGAGTTAAAACCTCTGGAGCTGGGGACAGGGTTGGACATGTGTCAACTAGAGAGAGTAGGTTTTATTTAGCTAAACCTTTCATCTTTCCATTCAGTGCTGGTTTGCCCCACCATATTGAGGCTTTTATAAGGCTGGGTAAAAGCTGTGTGGCTAAAGTAGTTGCAGTGTGCTATCTTTATAATGACAGAGAGCCTTTACCATGTAATTATGCACTGTAGAGTGTGGCAGGAAGATGTATTGTTTCAGATGTGTGTGTGTGTGTGTATTTTCATTTGTGTGGGTGCTTGTGAGAGCCATTCCTTGGTTACTGAGCCCAACCCAGCGTTACGCTGTAAGCCTGTTCTCTCCCTGCTGACTCAAAAGAGACAGCAGTGATGTAAAATGTCATATGCAACTATGACTCTCTTACATTTTGTCACGCTATCACCCAAACCATGTCTTTGACACTTTTCCCTAGCAACGTGTCATTTTCCTTTATGTGGGCCATGTCTTTTAAGGCCATTACCCTCAGTCCCTTCCAACAGGTTAAAGCAAACCTATGCATTATATTTTTCATGAGTTTAACGCAGTTCATACTTTTTCTTGCTTCTTAGTTCATCAGACTCTTACAGGGTTCATCAGCATTCAGTTTCACTTCAGTTTGATCAACTTCCTTAGGTCTGAAATGAAATGTGCTGATCTGAGAGTATTTTTAGGTATGAAAGTAATCTGAAATTATGTCTATTGTTTTGCCTATGTTTAATGGCCTGGGAGAAGCAATCACGTAATTTATTTAAGATACAAAACAAATGGTTTCAGTAACCCGAATTAACGAAAAAATGAAAGCATGTTGGGGACTCTTCTGTGTGTGAAACACCCCTCTTTGTAGGTGAGTGATTATTTGTAGCTGTCTCCTCTCTCTCTGGATAATTTCTTTATCATGGGATAGATTTAGCAAATTTGCAGTGTTGCAGTGGGGGGAGTGGTGACCTGCTGGCTTCCTGTTTGTTTTCAGGCCTCAGTGGAGCAATGGCCTCTAGGCTCCCTGCTCTGAGTGCCCTTCATACATTAGTGTGGGAAAGCCAGATTTACACAGTATGAAGGCTGTCCTCTGCTGCTACACAGTATATGGAGCACAGCACTGACAATGTACTGGTCTTGAGTGAGTGTAAGTGTTCAATGAAGATAGGAAATCATTACAATTTAATAAAAATTAAATCTTTAACTGAGCAGGTACTGTAGATATTAGCAATAGGTCTGTTCCATTATGGTGATAATCATAATACCAATTATGTCGGCCTGTTTTAAAACAATTACTAATTTTATTAAGGCTTTGAAGACTTAAACTTTAAAACTTTAAATATAATTGGACTGGAATTTAAAAGATTACATACAAAATCAGTAACAATTTTATATATATATATATATATATATATATATATATATATATATATATATATATATATATATATATATATATATATATGTGTTTGATGTAAATTGGACACATCATCAGTGATGACCCTGGGGTCAAAGGTTGTTTCAAGTCTTAAATCATCAGACACTATCACCTGATTACTCCCAGCTTGTGTCCAAGTAGCCCCATACCCCATGGTCAGCCCCTCTTGATTAGAGCTGTGACAACAATACCCTCAATACAGAGCTTACATGATGCATACCACCAAGTTGAGATTATTAAACATTGTGACACCTCGCTGTCCACTCTATTAGGCATATTTTCTTTGTTGATCCACCTTGTAGATATAGTCAGAAACAGGTATAGGACATTCTCTAGTCCTGTTGGTATATCATAATGAAAAGTCTTATAATGTAAAATAATGTTGCATTGTGAGTATTTTTTTAAGACAAAGATATACAAAAAAGCTAATTCACCCAGACAGTCTCCTCAAATGTTAAGTTACCAGTGTAGGCTTGTGTGCATATAACAGTGTGTCTGATATATTGATCAGATACTTAATTGTGAGGCACGGTTTCTCTCTACCATCTCCATTTCTATGCCTTATATCTTCTTGTCTACATCGTGTCCCATTCCCACAGTGTTTTTGTACACATCATGGGTGGTTGATTTAATTTTGATACTGACAGTGTGTGGCAGTAAAACTTTGTTGGCACTCTTCATTGTCTGCTCCCTTCCACAATCTCCCCTTGTCTGGTTTGAGATCTTACTCTCTCTTGTCCACCACAGTTAGCTCTTTCAACTTTCTGTAACGAACTTCAAACAAGCCGAAAACATCCAGGACCTACTCTTGCCCGGCTGCTCCTGGCTTGGACTCTCGAGTGGCTCATTAAAAACGGATTACTGCTCCTTAACCAACCTGACTCTAGAGCACTCATTAGCACAGTGATTGATCATTTAATAAATGTAATACTCTCTCTCTCTATGTGTGTGTGTGTGTGATATTTCTGGCCCAGAGGACCACCTTAGAATGTTTGTCCCGTTCTGTCACTTATTTTAGAGAGCTGGTAGGAAAGTTGAGTGAGTGGTTTTGTCTCTCTTACTTTAAATCAAGTGTCTAGTATTATTTGTTAAATGGGATTACTTGGCACTGCAGGTAATGGCCATTCAACTCTGAGACTCCCATCTTAATGCTTCGAGCTCAGAATGGCAGTGCGTTACTATTATTGGAGCCTGAAGAAGCCCTATCTTCATAGCTGTCTTTCCCTTGATTTGATGTATTCAATAATGTAAAAAGCAGTATTGACATTTTGACCATTATTTTTGCAAACAAAGTGATTAAGCTTAGTTGTTTATTAGGAGGGGCCTGTCATAGAGGCCTTGTGTATTCAGGAGCCTTTAGGAGGTCGAGGTCAAGTGGCTGGGTCTGATGCCTAATTGCTGTGTTGCTATAGTGAGGAAAAACAGCTGGAAGAAAATGGTGGTTCCGATTATGAGGAGGTGCACCCTTTCTGTCTGCCCTGTGTTTGTGTAGCCTCTTTCTCTACTGTCTGTGTCCTTTCCCATCCCCAGACCTCTTCTTTAATTTGTCTCTCTCACGACCCCTTTCCTCCCTCTCTGTCATTAACCTGTGATTGAGGAAGCCTTTCGTCAGTTTGGCCCTGCAGCTGAAAAGAGAGGAATGAGAGCCTGGCACTCCTCCTCTGTGGCGGTATGAGAATAAATCTTGCTTTGTCTCTAGTTCTTGTTGTACGCAGTGGCTTCTCTCTGCCATCTCAGTGAAAGCCTCCCTCACCTCATTGCAGAGTTACTGCACCAGTGAAGTACCACAATAAATTGCCCTTTTAAATCTCCTAGAATCTGGAACCAGTTCCAGAGGCTCCAGTCATTATTGCCTGTGACGCAACTGCGGTGTCAATATCTGCACCTGTGCGCACACATCGGCCCACACACACACACACTCTCTCAAACAGCTAATGCCAAATGGATCTTTAAGATTATCCTTGTGCTGACAGTTGTGAATGAGCTCTGATAATGGGCCAGGTGATTTTTATTTGTCTTTAGCAATTCACACTGGTAGGGAAGGCTTGGTCTTGGCATCAGCTCTTACCCCTTTCCTCCCCCTGTTCCCTCTTTATAACACTATCGCCCAAACACATAACAGAATATAAAGCTTAGAGTTGTTTTTGTGTATTTATGGTCCTCTGACATGTTTGGTTTTCAGGTTTTTTTTTTTTTCTTTGACCTTTTAGCAGCTTAATCCCAGCATTGAGAGAGCCTGGAGTGAAAGTGCAAACAAAAGCCATATTTACTGTAAAGAAAGTCCTTGAATGTCTGTGTTAATCAGTATATGCTCAAGGTACTAGTTTTCAGATGTATATTACTCAAGACGTTTCCATGACTTTGTTTGGCCTATAAACATCCTACCTTTTACACAGTTTTAAGATCGCTGACAGGTGTAGGCCTTTAATGCAAGGACTAGCTCACACTTTTTCATCATGTCTTTTTCATGTGTGTTTTGGACGGGTTAAGTCAGGATGCTGTGTGACCTGTGTGAGGTCAATGTTCAGCTCAGTCTGCTGTAATCTCTTAATGGCACCTATGGGCATGTTCGCAAAGATGTCCATTCACCCGGTCAAAACACAATCACACCCTGTCTGTTAGCAGTGGCACTCCAGCCTCCTCCTTTACTCTTTGATATACCCAGACTCTTTCCCATTTTTCGTTTATGCATTTCTGCATTGCTCTACTAAAGATGAGGAAAATAACCGATGTCCCAAAATAAAATAGATTTTTTGTAGAAGCCAATACAATATATAAACACTGTTAAAGTCATAACTGTTCTCATTCCTTAGTAGAGTATATTTTTAGTCAAATTCCAATTCACTGTTGTCTTTGTAGACAGAGAGTGCGTGTGCTATACTGACCTGCCCACAGTCCTGATCTGTTTCATATAATGCAATGAAGAGGAGAATGAGGCTAAGGCAACCACAGACTATTGAGCAGCTGAAGTCTTCAAGAGAATTGACAAATCACAAATTCTTGTTTTTATTGTTTACAAAATGCAATATAAAAACCTATTTCAGCCAGCCACACTTCAGGTCAGATCCTCTATACTAACATGTTATATTCAATGGGAATTGTTCTTAAACGGTCATGTTAAAACCAATATTTCAGTTTTGGAACATAAACAAATATTTTAGCAGGACTTCAGGCAAAAAAAAAAAAGCTCAAACTTATGCTATGGGCCTTCAAATTCGAGATTGCATTGCTATCTACTGTATGTATTTTTAGCAATAGTTTTGTTGTTCTTGGGTCTGTACACATGCCAGAGGCCTAAATGAGGTAATATATGGGCAGATAGTAAGCGTCATGATGTCAGCAGTCCAAAAACTGATGTCAGCACTTTAACAGGTATGTTTGCTTGCGCTGATATCACTTCCTGTGAGATGTACTCATAGACTTGTGCTGCCACTTCTCCAAATGATGGGAATAGAGTCACGTGTTACAGTTAGGTTACTTCTGCTGTGTTTTCTTGACTGTGAGACCAGACTGCCCCCTATCTGATTGCAGAGGTATTACTGTGAAATGTCTGACCATTTTTTTGGGAACCAGTCAAGGAAATAGTTGATTTTGAATGGTTATTAATTGAAAAAGATGTGTTGGCAGGGCTTATGTCCTGTTTTGGTTCACCCCACAATGAGACATGTCTGAGACATGTAGCTTAATTTTACTTTAGCAGACTGCGGGACAACAGTTTTCTCTTTCCTGTTTGTGGATAGGCTCAGTAGAGCAATGGGAGTAGCTTTGGGCTGTGATGAAGGAGCTTCAGCATTGCACAGTTTATTGTGGGTTGAGTGTGTGTGTTTATTTTGCGTTATCAGACACATGGGATTGATTATGGATTTATGAAATCAGCGTTTGGAATTTAGCCTTAGTTTCTGCTATACACAACACTGCTAGAACAGCTGCACCTTGCAAACAGACAAGGCAAAGGAAGTCTGGTAAATTGAATGTATTGAGTCAGTATTTCTGATGAAGAGAGAGAGGAAGACGGACATGAATAGGTTTCCTCTGTCTTGTGCAATGTTGTCAAATCCTATTGATTTGTCACTCTGATTTTGTTCCTGTCATTATTTCCATTGCACTCTCTCTTCTCCCACTTTTTTCCATCAGCTTGTTTCCTCTAGCCTTCCCCTTAGTGAACAAAGAGGGAATGGAGCACCACTCTTTACCTCTTGCATTCTTAGAGTTTACAATATAGCACTGTTATAAACTATGTACAAAAATGTAGTGTGTGTTGTTTTGTGAGCTATAATATCAAAGTTGGGGTAAAACCATCTTGCAAGTTATAACAGAAATATTGAATATACACTGAAGTGTGTGCGTGCGTGCGTGTGTGTGTGTGAATATCAGTGTGACCTTGCCTTCGGCCTCGGTTCATTTAATATTGGTGCTGACTCATGAGACTGAGGTTAGTAAATAGAGCTGACAGTAAAAACATGCACATACACTTTGAAACGTTTATATTTACAAGACAAATTTATTGTGCTAATTAGATTTACACAGGTGTAGTTTGCTTCTATGATAATGTATCATTTTAAAGAGCCTAACATTTTGTTGACATAGTGTTTCTGAAATATAGCACCAAAGATGTTTTGTATGGTGATTATCATTATACATTTTTTGTCTGTTCAGAAAAAATAAAGGCATATTTTATATTGAGTCAAGTCTAGTTGAATGTATATTATTTTTACAGTTTTACACTCACACGATTTATTTGACCTTTTCTTTGCTTTGTTTGTTTGTAACTCTCTGTGAGGAGTTTGGTGTGTTCTCCCAGTGTCTGCGTGGGTTTCTTCCGGGTGCACCGGTTTCCACCCACAGTCCAAAAACACGTTGGTAGGTGGATTGATGACTCAAGTGTCCGTAGGTGTGAGTGAGTATGTGTTACCCTGTGAAGGACTGGTGCCCGCTCCCACCTTGCGCCCAGTGATTCCGGATAGGCTCCAGACCCACCGCCTGTTGGTGTTTACAGCAAACAGGAAAATGTATTTGAATACAAAAAGGTAAATCCTTTGCTGCTCTCAGGGGGCAAACGGTGACATTGGTTGGGACGATAGTCCTGTGTTTCCTGTTTATGGAGAGTTTTTGAATATACAGGATATTTGAAGTATGAAATTTAGGATTATAATATTGTAGTCAAGGCTTTTAGTCACCTGTCAATAGTTTGGGCAGTGCCCCCCCCCCCCCTTTTTTTTGTTAAAATTTAATTGAATGTTATTTGGTTACCATGTAACTAGTGGGTTTCTGGTAACATGCAAACCAAGCATGTAGATCTTGGCCCACAGTGACATCACACATTCAGCCACAGATTTGTGTTTTTTACGCTTTAACCACTTGCAATTTTCACCTTCCCTTGTCACGCTACTCCTTCCTGTATGACTGATTCTCTGCACTACACGCTCTCTTTGACTCTCGCTGCTAATTATCAAAGATGGGGTTCTGTGGCAGAAGTTTAGAGATGAGTAGGTATGACTAAATGTGGTCGGACAGAGAATGTTCTGTAATTAAACACTGGAAGTTCCCTAATGTATTTGCTGGGGATCTTTTTTTAGTGAGTAAAAGGACTGTTATGGTTCCTCCTATCATGGCACAGTTGCTTAGATTTTACCAGTGCATACTGTATTTATTCAGCACTCTCATGGACAAATGGCAGAGTTCTGGTCAGGTCATTAGATGTCTTGGATATTCCACCTCTCTCGCTGTTCTCACACTGCATGGACGTAGTGTGAGTAAGACCCCCTAGGCCCTCCAGTCTGTACAAGCTGACTCACTGTTAACTGCTCATGCCCTGTCTGCCCATACAGACCCCCGACGACACTAAAACAAGATTTAACAGAACACATTTAGCAGGGTCAGTGCAAACTAATGAGTCTGTCTGTCCAATCAAGTACCTTCCTAATATAACATACAAGTCTGATGCCTCATGTCAAATACTGTTCTGATTGCAGAGAGGCACTGATGGCAGGGTCATTCTCTCTGACGTCTGTTCTCATGTAGCTCACACATACAGAGACGATGAGCATGCACATACACCACACTCCCTTCAGCGCTATGTGCCACTTCAGTGTCAGTCAGATCCAAGCAGTTGTTCACACCACACACTGAGGATGTGCACCACACCGACTATGGTGGTGAGCGGCAGTGCTCGGTCATAGCAACAGATATACACAGACATAAACAGACAGACACACTGACACACACACACTTAAACACACTGACACGCACGTTGTGAGACAGGAAGGAGAAACTGTTGCAGTTGAAAATGTTGCCATGTTTATATTAAATATTTTATTTATTTGATGCACTTTTCTTCCTGATTTAGTAAAATGGCCGGAGCAAGAGCTAAAAGCCAGGCACTTGTTTCAGAGGAAAGGAATTCCATGCAAGAGTGTCAGGGAGAGAGAGAGAGTGAGTAAGAGAGAGAGGAACAGAGTCAGAGACTGAACAGACTTAGTAGGGATGATTAGTCTCATCGGTAGCTTGTTCAAAATCATACAAGGTAGAGAGAAGCTGAAAATTGTAACGGCCACAAGAGCGACGACGACTTTGCTTTACTGGAGGAGAAGGGTTAAGAGAGAACTGAGAACTTTTACTGGAAGCTGTGATTCAGTGAGAGACCTGAAGGAACAGGAAGGAGATGCTGCTAGCTCGCTGGACTTTGTAATACTACCGCCAGTAAGAGACTGAACACAGCTGTGGTGTGTTCAGGTTTGCGTGCTTTGCTTTTTGCACGCTTTTTGCTTTTTATTTTTAAATCTCTACTTGGTGTTGTTTTCAACATCTGTAAGGCCCAAGGGACCTGAGAAGTAGGTGGCAGTGAGGATGGATCTTTCAGACCCAACTGTGTTGACCCCTGTGCTGTTTGTGGCAGCACATTTCCTGACGGCGGCTGGGGTGTGGCTCTATCGTAGGCACAGGCTCAGACAGACAGCTGTTGATCTCCGTGGTAACAAATTCTCCCTCTTCTGTATTTCTGTCTTTATCTCCCTCCTTCTCTACTTTTGATGTCCCCCTTGTGGTCTGGAGTGGAAGGCACAGCTTTCAATGGATTTCTACTCCCATGCCTTCCATTTCTGTTGCTAAATAAAAGCTATTTGTTTGTTTAAGTGCTGAATTATACCTGAACATTATATATTGAAAGCAGGCAGCTTAAAGAAAAACTCACCATATTAATTTTTTATGTACACATCGTTCTATACACACTTTTTAGGTCAGTTGACTGTAAATTATTAATTTATTCATCTTCATCTATTGTATTTTAAAAGCAATATCTATTGCCTAATTGACACATGTCTCCAACATTTTCTTCTATAATCAGGAGTATCAGGAGTATTAATGCAGTAACAGCCTCAACTCCTAACACTGGAATGCTGCTGTGATGATTTTTAAACTTGAAGGATGTTTTAATTTCTGAGCAATTTTAGTATATACCTGCAGTCATCACAAGCGCATATGTGAGTGGATGATTGGTCATGGACCAAAAATGTCCTTTCAGCTAATCCTAGAAATATTGTTTGATACATTTTTACTGAAGTGTTTTCTGAGTTCTTTATTTACATCTTTTTCCTTTAGCTTTTAACTAAAACTCAGCACTAAACTTACAACTGCAGTGGGCTACTGCGCTTGTGTTTTTTCTCCACCTGTTTTCAGACTGTTGCATCACCAGTCAGTGAGCCCCCACAGCGCCCCCTCCCTGTGGCTCTCTTAAATGCACATGACCATTTCAACCATGTTCTTAAATACAAACAACTCATACATCATAGATACGGTCCACATTTTTAAATACCCTTTATACTGTCCAACCCTAATGGTGATTTTATGCTGCTTCAAAGCATTCAGTTACATTGGTATTTAAGCTGTGGGCCCAATTAAACATCTGTCAGCTCAGTTTGCAAATTAAAAGGGATGTCTACTTATTGTGGGTCATGCATAAGGTATGTACCTGCTGTTGCTGTTAATTAACAAAAGGGATTGTGTTTGTTTATTGCAGAAGCAATGGTGCTGTGTTGCTGTTGTCTTAGGTGCGCTTTGTGGAGAATGCTGGTCTGAATTTCTCTATTGATGATGAACATGAACTGACACCTGTCATATTTGGTGGGACATTATGGCCAGACGGACTGAAGTTGATAGGATCACAGAGTTGCTGTGGTAGTCTGGATCTGGACGCTTTAAGGAAATGTGACATTATCCAGCCGCCTGGCCCCCTTTATGTAACACACTGTTCATATTAGTGGAAAAGTCAGCAAGTGAATAAACCAGCTGTGTACTGCTACTTATTTGTGGGTTAGAGAAAGAGGTAGTGTATTATGTAATTTTCACTAGTTTAGAGTATTCTGTACAGTTCTTTCTGTATAATATTGTAATATGTAATATTAGCTGTGCACAGTTTGTGTTTTTGTGCCGTAAAATAGAGGAACACTTGGTTTATTATTAGCTGCAACAGGAAGCCGTGTTTCTGGCAGAACATTGGGCTGAGCTGGGTGGAGTCCAGCAGCTGCATTCTGTGTGTCTCTCTCTAACTGATATTTTAGACTGTGAGACTATTGTGATTTAAATATTTTGTCCTTATAAATTAGAACATTATTCACAATCCTAGTGCCCAAATTCTTTGCTTGAAATGTTTGTTGCGGTACACATCACACATGTCTGGACAATACACTCTCACTCACTGAAACACAAGAGCCAAGGTCTAGTAGGCTGGTATTTACTCATTGTAGTGCCAACACGGTTCAGCTTGTTCAACCTTGCAGTCCTAATAGACTTTCAGTCTTAAACGGTTTAGTACATTGGATTACTCTGTCACTGATCAACAGTCACGACAGCCACTAATCAAAATAATGAATCCTGGATTTTTTTATTGCCAATGATGGTGTTAAAGGTATGACATGAAGTCAGCCTCAAACCTTTTTTCCCCTCTGTAAATAACATTTGAGAAGAAATCAGATAAGTTCAGTACAGATTATGCATGGTGGTTTAACTTGGTCATTGTCGATTGGTGGTGTTGCATATTTCCCATTGTGGTTACAAAGAGGTGTGTACATAATTCATTCCCTCTCATTAGCCCTTATAATAAGAATTTGTAGATTTTTGAAAGATCACAGGTTTTCTAAGTAACATCAACATCTTCACATTCTGGCTCCGCAGGGCTGATGTCCAGCACACCATCCATGCTAAAATACACCTGATTCAACTCCCCTGGTATTTGCCAGGTTTATGGGGCACTAACAAACACCCTTGCTGTAACGTCTCAATGCTGGGTCAATGGCTTTGCATGTGTGCTGTATAAACAAAGTGGGGACACTGTACCCGATGTTTCCATTTGGTTTGGGACTACAGATCAGTGGTCCATGGACACAAGGAGCGCAAATTAAATATAAGTTAATCGGATGATGGCAGCTGGCTGGCCTGAGGGAGCTCTGCTAATTGCTGGGATTAATGTCATAGCCAAATTTGAGCTGTCCTTTTGCTGGTTCCATTCTGAAATATTAGGGCTATTGTTGTTTGAATCATTGCTGCTTTTGTGGGACTGTAGAAGAGGGAGAATAGGGAGAAACACAGTGCCAGCCTCTGAGTGTCACTGCGTGTGGATGGCGGGAGGGAGATAGAGAGTGATACTGAAATCTTTAAGAAAAGATGGTACTGAATGAGAGTGCTGTGAAAAGTAGAAAATCAAGAAAAGGGTGATTCTCCAATTGGACTGAGCCACACAGCAACAGAGAGATTAGACATGATAACCCTCCCTCCTGCTCTCTCTTTGGTTAAGCGTACTCTGTGGCATTAGCTCTTAGCGTAAGCTCTGGCTGATATTTATAGTTCAGAGTGCTGCCGAGGAACAGCGCGAGGGACGCTCACGAAAGAAACCTGAGGAAAAACGCTCTTCGACAACAACAGACACGGACAACACAGGCTAAGGAGGAGAGTGGAAGGCACAGACTGACGGACAACAAAATTGTGATGGTCTCTTTATCTCTTGTTTTCCACAGCCAGACGCAGAAGGACACAGTCACTGAAGGAAAGTCGCTCCCGCTCTCCCCATAAAGCTCTGAGGGAGGGAGTGTGTGAGTGTGTTTACATGCCAATAGGCATGCGCATACTCTGGTGGATAGGCAGGATTTCTCAGTTTGGCGTGTAAATCCTTACAGATTAACATTTCAACCAGGACACCAAAAAGATTGATTGCATTATGGATTTTCTAAAACAGGCTGGTTTCTGATTTGCTGATTAGAGCTGTGGTGATTGTGGTTATCTTTTAGTTCATGTTAGCTTCTGTCAGATTGACTTAGATTTCTGCTGATTTGCTGACTCATTCTGTTCCTATTTGCTTGATTGTCTTTGTGTTTTATTGATACATTTTTTGTGACTGGTTTTGACTGGTAAACGGACCTTTTAACACACACAGGCTGTCAATGCTAGAGAATTTGGATGGTGACCCAGCTCCTGAACCTCCAGGCAATCCCCTTTGCTACCGTGCACTCTGTCCTATTGCGTCCACGTCTCACCCTCCCCACTCGCAAAATATCCATTATTCATTTTGCCCTGTAGCCGCTCATGCATAAAAGCAGCGCTGTGTGATCGACTTGTTCCCAAAATTCCCCAAGTTACCTCACTCCATCTCCCTCCCTTTTCCCACAGACTTTCTTTCACTTTCATTCTCCTTCCTTGCTCTGTGCTAATCTATTAAGACTACATCACTTGTTAATGCTAGGCAACCAGAAACTAGTATTTGCTTTTGTCTCCAACACACTTAAGCAATTTATTTCTGTCAGAAGTACCTCTTCCGACACAGAGTCTGTAAATGAGCTGTAGCTGACTGATGTTGTCCTGGCCTACTTTCCTATAGCACTCTTAGTTAAGGCTGGGTCAGGCTGATGGTGGACAGGTGGTTTGGCTGAAATGTTATCTTGGCAAAAGCCTGGGATTAGTGCACCAGAAGGTGGCAGAGCACACTGAAGAACATGCCGCATGACATCAGAGGAAGACCTAATCTCCACGCTGCTCTGTCAGTTTCCTTATGCCTTGTAATAATTAAAGCAGTGTCACACCCATGCGTTCAGGAACTTCCTTTTGTCTTGGCCGTTAAACTCGTCAGACTAACAAGACCTAGAGCTTTCAGTGGTTGAGAAATTTCTATGAGTGTGCCCTGTCTGTATACTCAAACACAAGTACTGGTCTCTCTATCAGCCAGTTGTAAAAGGCGTGTGAAAAATGATACGGAAAGAACGAGTGTGACAAAGCGCTTCTACCTCTGTGTACAGCTGCATGAGTTGAAGGAACTGGATGAACTGAGAATGCTCTGAGTCGAGAGGAGAACTCTAGCCCTTTTTAGCGTTGGGGGAGGAGCATTCTGTGATTCTGACACACACACACGTGCACACCAGAGCACTTTGAGTTCAGCTTTGACATGGCTGCGGCCGTAGCACATAAACAAGTGAGTCTCACACTTAGCAGCTTTTCTTCAGGGCTGTGGATTTGGCCTGTGCTCTGATTCCTCTCTGGACCTTTATCCTGTGTGTTTTTGGATTAATCAAGCTGTCGGTACAGAACATGGTACAGAAGAGAAAGCAAGGGGAGAGGTAACTCGTCCTGGAATATACAAGAGGGGTAAAGAGAATGTGGCCGGACTTCTATAATGAGCAGAGGCTCAATGCTCACCTGCACACGCTCATGTGCTGCACAGGTCAGTTTTTATGTGTCTGTACCAATGTGCTTATATCCCTGGTCATTATTACTATTATTATATATGTGTGTTTACGTATGTGTGCAATGCTTCTGCTAATCACAGTTGTTTACCAAATGCCACAGTACAGTTTGGTTGAACATAAAGGTGCTAGATATTTGTCCAGTGCTGCTATTGGCTTGAGGGAGTGTGTAACACGTGACAGTGACACAGTATGTGAATAAAGAAGGAATGTGTACCTCACAGTGGCTCAGATGTTACTACAGTTCTTCTTGGTCATGTTTGCGTTCACATATCAATGATTGATTGGTTTTACTGTAAAGGGTAATATACTAGAATTAGTAATGGGATACAGTATTTTTGTGTCTTCTGATTATTTTTATCCAAATATCACTTCTGATGCATACAACTCATGATATCCAATTCTGAATACTTATGAAAGGTTCAATTCTTAGGTTTAAATAGGCAGGATTTCATTCTATGCTGTATCAATTGAAGTGTTCATTACATAATAAATACAATATATATTCTAGTGTGTGTGTGTCTTAAATATGAGCAGAATAAGACATTTCGGAATTGTATACTACTTTTAAAGGCTATAAAGTCTGTTTAATCAATGAAAATCTAAATGATAGTTG
The DNA here is from genome assembly GCF_029633855.1 of Hoplias malabaricus. Taxonomy (NCBI): domain Eukaryota; kingdom Metazoa; phylum Chordata; class Actinopteri; order Characiformes; family Erythrinidae; genus Hoplias; species Hoplias malabaricus. Next base: position 34,099,885 of record NC_089805.1, on the reverse strand, counting down.
CTGTTGTGAAAAGCAGACAATTATTAGAACATGCCCTACCGTATAGGGCTTTTATTCTGGAGAGGAATTTCCCGCTTTGCTAAGAAGAGCATTCATTTAGAAACTCTGCTGTTTTTTGCAGTTACTTGCTGCTTAATGTTTGTGACGAATCTCATGTTTTTTAAATGAATCTTGAATGAATTTGATATGTAGCACTTTTAGGATGACTTGGTTTCAGTTTTAGAGTGGCTGTGTCTTAGAAGCTGTAGTACTTTGTCACATTGGAATGGTACCTGATCAGTAAGGTTGCTTTTGGTTTCAGTACCAATCCAGTGTAGCAATTTGAGCATGATTATTGTGAACTAGTCAAGGCTGTTGACTCTTTATGCATCTATATCATTTATTTATATATATATATATATATAATACCTTTTATATATCAATCTGTCCATCTATATTTATCATTATACATTCTTATGAACATATATCTGAACATGGAATATACATAAGAATGCCATACTCTTCAGTGTGGTTGAGAGCACTTGGAACAGGCTGTGGTGTGTGCACGCCCGTGTTTGTGTATGTGTGCTCATTCCATACTTTCTTTGAGATACTGAAGTAAGATCTCGTTAAGGTGCTTGACCTGAATTCTTTTGGGGCCAGAATCTTGTTTTCCAAAGAGATTGACTGCATTTTTGTCGCCACTTTATTGAAAAAGGGATTAAAAGTGTGTGTGCAGGGTAGTGCACAACTCGGTGAAAAAAAGAAACACTGAATGTACAAGGCCATCATTATTGTGAAATGTGTGTGTTTATTGAAGTTTCTTATTAGGATGATATGTGTGTTCACATCTCAGAAAGGAAGTGGGCCAACAGGATTCTGCACCACATGGCCTGCTGTAATCTTAGTATCACCATAGTAACCACATCAACGGAGGAACTCTTGGTACAAGAGGGAAGGGGAAAGAGAGTGTGAGAAAAAAGCCAAGGGCAGTGTCAGGGATGGATAAAAGTTGCTTGTGGGCTATGGGATCAGATTCTATTCTGAGCCAACCTGCCTCACTGCACTGGTGTCTTAAAGCACCACTCCTGCCTGATTTATATAGTCAGCTACACATGCATTTTGACAGGTGTATTAAATAATACTTATTTATTTTTAATCATACTACTTTATACCAGAACATGTTAGAGTTGTCCTTTGATTGGTCAGAGATTAGAGATAGCATATCTGTGTAAATTAATTTCTGTATAGGGCTGATATCAGCAAAAAATGTTTGCTTTAAAGTAGACTGATCCTGACAACCTACTTCTGATTTAGTTTTAGATATTTATTTTACAAGACACACTTCAATATTTAAGTTATAATTAATAGATAATGTTAACACTTAATATTTAATGCTACAAATATTAATTTGTAAATAAAGTGCTAAAAATAAAATTAATTTCAATTGGTCAATAATAATATTATGTTACACTTATATAGGGCCTTTTACAAACCCAAGGTTCTTTACAATGTTTGGAGGAAGGAATAAAAGCACAGTTTAGAGAAGGACTGGACAATAATTAAATATCAAATATATAATTTTACAATATAAAATGTTTCAATAGCACTTATTTTTTTTAAACCTATTTTCAATATTATCTACAATATCTGTCACTGACTGATGGTCATGACAGGGCACTGTCGTCAGTTCAGCAGTCAATTTAAAAGTGAGTTTAAAAAATATTAATATTGACAAAGCCAATTGGTTTATGTTTGATAGTGATGTCATGATTCTTGTTTGTTTTTGGAAGTTTTTCACTGGATTTTTTCTGTTGTTCATATCGATATCAGAATTGTATCATACCAACCAAAATTAAGATATATATTGTGATATAAAATTTTGTCATAATGTCCAGCCCTAGTTTAGAGTGTATGAAAGTATTCAGAAAATAATTACATTTTTAGCTGAGTTTTGAAGGTTTTGGAAGAGACTTAGAAGAGCGAATAGATGAGAGTAGAGAGTTCCAGAGGGTGGGGGGCAGCCACACTATTAGACCTGCCACCATTCGTGGAGAGCTTGAACCTAGGAATAGCTAGAAGAACAGAATCTAAGGACTTTAGCTTGCATGAAGGTGCGTAGGGGAGTGGTAAGTCAGAGAGGTATGCAGGTACAAGACCATGCAGGGCTTTAAAAGTTATCAACAGGATTTTGTAACGGACACACTGAGAAACTGGCAGCCAACTGATGAAAAATAGGGTAATATGATGAGACTAAGACTCTGGCTGCAGAATGTTGTATATAATGTAAAATGTGAAGACTTTTAGCAGGTAGACCATAGAAGAGAATAATGCTATTCTAGAAATGATGAAAGTGCACACCAGGATCTCAGCATCTTTAGATGTAAGTATAAGGTCTGGTAATATGTAGATGTAAGTAGGCAGTTTTGGACAGAGTTTTAATGTGAGATAAAAGCCAAACAGAACACTAGGTTATTGAAAGCAGAGAATGGGCTTACAGGTGTGTTGTCAATGACCAGGATAGAGCATTTTTTTTTTAGCTTGAGAAAGGTGGAGTTCAACCAGTGTTTAAATTCCTGGATATATGGATGTAGGGAAGCATTCAGTGGGTTTGACCCTAAAACAGATCTGTGTGTCATCTACATAGCAGTGTAAATTGAGGCCATGGCAGTGAATTGTATGACCAAAGGGTAGGATATAAATGATAAATAACAGGGCCTACAACAGAGTTTTGTGGAACTCCCTGAGTGACTGTAGCAGTGATAGATTTGTGTTTGCCTTTTGTAGCAAAATGTGTTTTATCTGTTAAGTAGGATGTGAACCAGGAAATTTAAGAATTGATATTGGAAAACAAAGTGTGGTATTATACTTGTGCATATGCTATCAACATTACTAAAACTGACAAACTGTTAAAAAGACTACAAAATGAGTCCTCTTAAGTGGGATTTAGTGTAGAGCATTATTTGTAACACCACTTAAAGTGATTGTGGTCTGTTTTCCTTTGCATTATTCCCAGATGTGACACTGCTGGTACATTCTTTTTCTTTCATGTATAAAGAATTTCTTGTTCTAGTTGAAGGCACTTTATTTATTTATTTTTCTTTTCATTCAGTCAGCCAATGCATGACTAGGGTGTGTACTAGGCTAATCATGCTAAAATGTAATAAAGTAAAATTGCTAGCTAGCTAGCAGTGTTCAATGTCTCTGCCGGTTTACGTCTTTGTGATAAAGTTACAATATAGTAACAGTCATATTTGGGGAAAACATTGCATACTTCTCCCATGCGTAAATGTACTTGTTTGAGATACTGCTTTAAATCTGTGATGTGAAGCAATGCTGGCCTACCTTCACTTGCATTTGGTTGTTAGCTGCTATCTGTTTGTTTACATAGAGCAATAGAGAACCTGAGATAAATGTATGCACTCCTCAACATGGCGTGTAAGAAGTCAACATTGAAAGGCAAATGGAACTGTTGAAAATTATGGAATATTTGGCTTATATATATCAGAACCATTGTTACTCCCTCAACACTGATCTATTTTTGACTTTCAGCCTAGTTTCCAGTTTTAGTTCAGTCACTCTCAATACAACTAATCTTGTTCAGCAGCAAGTTTGTTCTGTAATTGAATGCTAATTGCATTTGAGTTTAAGCATTACAGTCTTTAAAAGGACTGGAGAAATCTGTCTGATTTTGTCTCTCTGTATTTTTAGCACTCTGTCTGCAGAAAACATGAGGTTGGGGAGGAGCCTCTAAATAATACAAGCTAAATAATGATGCTGCAGTTCTTCTGCTGTACAAACATTAACCCTCTCTTTCTTTCTCCTGCATCTCTCTACCCCTCTCCCTCTCTTTCTCTCCATCTTGCAGATGAGCGAGACAGGGTGCAGAAGAAAACCTTCACCAAATGGGTCAACAAACACCTCATCAAGGTACAGACCAACTTGCTAGGTTATTTTAATCTTACTGCTGAATATGGAGATAAGGGATTATTGATTTAGTTTTACAGAACACGCCCAGCCAGCTCAAAGGTATTGATAAAGTTAGGCTGTTTTGCTAAGGTGAAAAGGTTGCAGAGCATGTGACAGCAGTTGGACTGTCTTAAACATGACATGTAAGGCTAATTTTATGAATTCTTACTCCACTGTGATACACGGACATTTTTTTTTCAGCTAAACCTCTAGTAAACAATCTTGTAAAGCAGGTTTGATTGTTTACTGTGTGAAATTAAAGAAAATATCACAGTGTACTCCACAGTGCATCACCTCCATGCGGCATTTTGTGGTTGCCAGTGTCTGCCTTTCCAACCTGCCTTATCACAGGGAGGTGCAGAAGTGAGGAATGTTGGGTATTACGGAGCAGGATAAGTGAGCACTCGGTGGACAAGGTAGTGGAGCCTGTGATCTCATAACTCTGGCTGTTTTACTGTAATGTAGGTCAGACTGCAGGCAATGGGAACTTGGCATAGGACTGATGTAACTTTAGACAAATGTTGGACATAGTGAGTTATATTTGCTGAAACGTTGTGTGACCTACTGGCAGGCTGTAATCTTAGAGGGGAATGACATTACTCAGTGACAAGTGCTCACAAACAGGCAGGATTTCAATTAAATGCATTTAAAATATTTATAAATTAATTTGTATTATTCTGTAAATTGTATTTGAATGGAAAGAAATGTTATTGCATGTTAATGGGAATGTTAATGATTGTGGGGTAACGCAGTTCACTCTGGTTTGTTTGTTAGTTCTGCATCGTAGGCGACATTCACAATTGTAATCAAAACAAAACTTTTTTTTTTTTTATAAAATTCAGATGTTATTTCACCATTTGTTAGCTCTCAGGTCTGTTTGCATTCTCTAAACCTGTCTAATACATTTACAAAAACTTCTTAAAAAAAGATACAATAATACTATGCAGTTAAAGGCATCTAGAATTTTTTAGACAACAGATAGAGCTCCAAAGGCATTGGTTTTTCTACACCAATTTTCAGAATAATCACATCACCAGTCAGTGAGCTCTCACGGCGCCCCCTCCCTGTGGCTTTCTGAAATGCATGTAAATTAAATTTTTGGCTGTGCTCTTAAAGACACAGAAGAGAAATTGGACACACACGTCATAAATACACCCCTCATTTTGAGATACGGTCTAAATTTTTAAAATACCATCCAACCCTATTGTGAACATCAGCTCCTTTAGGGCAGGCTCACTAAATGACACTAAAATAGAAGCTGTTGAATAACGAGATCAATTGAAAGACACAAAGGAGAATACTTATTTTTTAGGTTATTTTAGTTTAGTCCTTGTCATGTATTCATTGTTCTCTGAATCATATTTTGCTGATATTTTGCACTCATTAAATAACTAGAAGACTTTAAAAGGGAATAGGGTGAGGATTCTCTTTATTCACAGAATGTGGTATTGTGTGTATCTTACTCAAATCTGATTGCCCCTCAATCTATAAGGATTTTGGTTACAAAAGGTAATCATTTATTAAAAACATTTTGAAAGGGTACACTTTTGAAAATCAGTTTCTGATGAAGAACACAGCTTCACCTGCCTATCAAGATAGATACAGAAAAATAATCATTTGTGTGTGGGGAGAGAGCATACATTCATTACAAAAAATACTATTCATGGAAATCATTCTTTTACAGAGTTTGGAAAATGTAAAATATTTGGCACAAGTCCAGTACAGGGTCACAGTTAAAAATAAAACATTTATCATTCATTATCAACGGTGTCTCAAAATGTCTGTCCTGTTATTTTAAGTACAAGGCCAGAGTTCATTCATGGGCTCCACCCCTCCACCTCCCATCATTTTCATATGAGCTCTGATATCAGATGTAGTGCCTGCACTCCACTTTATTTAGTTAAAATGTGGTCCTATGTTGACCTTAGGTGGAGTGGTGAAGGAATGTGGCTTGCCCATCATGTGCTTTTGCGTTTATACCTCCATGCAAATATTGTTTGCACTGCAGTATTCAGTCTAGCTCTCTACAAAAATGTTCTTGCCTCAGTGTTTTTCTTCTTGTGCGCCAAGGTTGATGTGGCATTGGAGGATTCTGATAAGGACAAAAAGCTTCAAAAGCAACATTATTTTCAGTATTATTTATGCTGGGGCAGTAAGATAGAAAATACAGTAACATTCCTCAGCCCAGTCCCTTCTTAAAACTCAATAATCTGCAAAGACTAATCCACTGCAAGTCGGATGATAAGTAGGGTTTGGGTGTAGAAGTGTAGCACGGACTGCCTGAGACTGCTTGAATATCCTGTCCAGATGTTGCCCATTTATGCCTCAATTGGGCTGCCAACAGGAGGCATCTGTGCTCAACCTCCTGGATCCTGTGTTGGCCCTTCAGTTCACTCTAGAGTAGACCCACACAAACACACACAGACCAAACTCCTAATCCTGTCAACACTCTCCTGCACTCCTCATGCACAGTGAAGGCCTGTCAGCAGGCTGCCATTGTCTATTGTGTCTTAAACTCTGAATGAGTTTGGTGCCCTCTGCTGGCTAGAAGTATAATAGTAACTGTAAATCTTGACTTATTGCATTATGTTGTTTTTGAGACAATCATCTTAATTAGCCTCTGAGTTGTCTTCTTGCTGTATAATTAGTTACACACCAGCACTTTTAGACCAGTAGGCCCTACCCCTGAGGTATTCCTGTCCTGCACATTTTAGTTTATTCATGTCAACAACAGCACAAGCATTTGGAAACAGTTTATAGCTATTATTTTTTGAAATATTTTTTTAACCTAATAATTTCTATGGGCCTATGCAGCTGACAGAATCAAATGTTTTAGTTGTGTTCATTTTAGGTAAGAATGTTAAACAGTATTGCAAATTACAAATAAAAGTGGAGAAATAAATGTAAACAAATGTTTATAATTTGGGGGTTACATCTTAATTTTTTTCATTTATTTTTCCTTTAACTCTTTCTTTCTATCTGTCTTTCTTCACTGTCCTTCAATCTCCTTTATAGGTGCGGAAGCATATCACAGACCTGTACGAGGATCTGAGAGATGGTCACAACCTAATATCCCTCCTGGAGGTGCTGTCTGGAGTTACACTGGTAAGCATCCACACATGCAATTAGACAAGAATGCACACACACAAGCATATTCTCATTCTCTCTCTCTCTCTCCTTTTGCTATGCAATATCTTAAATATGAAGGCCCACTATGTTACCATGACTGTCTGCCTCTGCTTGGTATTGGATGGAGAGCAGCAAGTCAGCTGGTCAGCAGTATTGGAGCTTTTTTATGCCTTCACCTCACTGAGTGTTGACTGGCTGAAGGTGCTTATTCACACATTGCAACACAGTCTGACCGAGGTGCCTGATGACCTCAGCATCTCTGCATTTTCTTGGTGTTTGGATGCTCTGTCTGTCACAGTGAGTCGGAGAGACCACAGTGCATTGAGGGCCTTAAGATGGATAGGTGGAATAATAGAATGACTGCTGACTCAGATTTACCAGCTCTCTCTTTCTGCTTTTCTTTCTCTCCTGTCGTCTGTTTCATGCACATCTTTTCCTCACTCATATATTTACTGCCCCTCTCTTCTCTTTTTTTTCCTTATTTTCCTTTTCTTTACCTTCCATCATGACACATTTCCTTTTATTGTGTAATTTCATTTTTCTGTGTTGCATTTTTATTATTTCTCACTAAATGATCTTTTGCCATTTTTCATGTGTTTTTTTTTTTTCTCCGCCTTCATCTGCTGTTCTTTCTCGCTCTCTGTCTCATCTCTTTTCATATTTTTCTGTTGTGATTAGCACAAGAGTGGTTCTACTCTGCGGAAAGTGTGCGTGTCACGTGCCCCTCCACTCATCTTGCTGGGTGGGGAGGAGGAGGAGGATGGAGCTCAGGGAGTATGTGTGACCCCCGACCACCTTTATATATTTATATATATACACACAAACGTAACACATTCACTTCTTGTGACTGCATGTGAGTGATGTGCACTTAAACCAATAGAGTGTTGAATACAGGAATACATATTTCATGTTCAATTTACAAACCAATAATTGACCCAGTATCAAATTCACCGTTTATATCAGATTTACATGTACCATACATTAGTTGATCTGGCAAATTTGCTTCTTAAATTTTAAATCGAATCTACAGGTAATGTACCTAGCAAGTAAGGAAGGCTTATACGTCACTCACTAGCACTGTGCAAATGCATGGATAGATTATCGACAACATTCAGGATTCAGAGTGGCTGCTGCTATTCTCAGCACTGCAGTTTACTTCTATTCACACTTCATCAAGTGTGTGTGTGTGCGTGACACTACTGGTTAGCTACTTGGTAGTTCATATACAACCATTGAAATTTAATCACACAATGCATGCCCCATGTTTAAGACATGTTACCTGCTCAGTACAAGTTACTGCAGTTTAAAATTAATTTAAATTTTGTATATTTGTTTTACGTTAGCCTCTGGAAGAACTAAAATAACAAACTTCAGACTTGTCTGGTTGACGGCGTTATGGCCTTTGGAACATATTGAATACATTTTTGTTTCACTGAACTGTCACCATAGGCCTCAGGACAGACAAGTTGGTGATCACCAACTATACATTGGGAAAATTTCTACTGTAGTAGTCCGCTTCAAAGGGAATAAAGTACTCATTTTCTCCTGCATGGAGCCAATCCTGTGCTCTGTTCCAACAACCTAAGGCTGCTCTTGACTTTGCAGCAGCCCTGACTAACCAGCGCCGCATCCTACACACAGCCCACTGCACTTCTCTAAGTGTGGAATTGTTGTGTCTGCTGTGTGAATACGTTTAGACACAGATGAAATGCTTACAGTTTTCTGTTTTCCACAGATAGAGTAAAGTCAGTGATACAGTTTGATGTCAAACATTGACGTATTTAATTCGCTTTGGAGCTGGTAGGCTATTTAGAATTTGTAACTATATTAGCCTCTCAGGGAACACACCCTGGAGGAGGCAATTGCCAATTAGTATTATGCAAATGTTACCATAAAGTAACAAAAGAGCAAGAGAAGGTTTGCATTTTGAATTACAGTTATACATTAAAATAGAGCCGGAAAATAAAACATTATCAATGTATATTGCAATATAAAATGATTCAGTAAGTGAGATGATTTTTAAACAAATTTTTAGTATTATACATTATTTACAGCTTTTGTCTCTGAATGACGTTCATTAGGGCTGTGTTTCTTGTTTGTTCTTGGCAGCTTGTGGCTTTTATATTGTTCATATCAATATTGGAATTATATCTTATCGTCCAAAATAAAGAAATACATCATGATATAAATGTTGGTCGTATCGTCCAGCCCTAGTTACACAAAAACACGTTAAAACTTAATTATACAATTAAATTAGGTTTTTTGTCTTTCCAATTGTTTGCATTTAGGGTACAGATATAAATTGCGTAAAGTAATGTTTGTGAGAAAGGGAGTTTATTACATTTATTCAGGGAAATTGTATATTGTCACTGCGTGTCCTTGTGCATGGAATGATGATGATTGCAGCTTTTGTGTGAGAGAATTGGACTGTGCCATATGAATTTCATGGCACTTGTACTAGTCCAGCAGTCCAGCATGACTGCTGATGGCCCTATTGTTTTGCTCTCAATCTTTCTTTTTCCTCTGTCTCTCTGTTTGCTGTGTTTGCATCACTGCTTTTGGCTTGCAAATTACACCCCTCTGTTTTATCCCACTGACTGACTGTAAGTATTAATGAACTATTAATGCATTAATTTTTTTTCCTGTCTCACTTTTGCTCTCTTCAAGCCCAGAGAAAAGGGTCGTATGCGATTCCATCGACTCCAAAATGTGCAGATTGCCTTGGACTTCCTCAAACAGAGACAGGTAAAAAGCATATGTGTAAAAACATGTGCGCACACACACACACGTGTCTCTTTATCTCCCAAACGAATCATGTGTCTGCATACCCACTTGTAAAGCAGAATACCTCATCCTAGATTTATTTAAGAGATGTGTTTCTTTCTCTGGTGTCTTAATTAAACATCTGTGTCAAGTTTTGAACAAACACTACAAGGATCAAGCACCAAAGCAACATTCTCAAGGAAAACACAAGAACTGATTTTAAATAAATAAATAAATTACAAATAAATAAAAAAATATGACAAATGGACCATGCACACACCCCCTCTACAAATAGAGGGGTTTGGCCTGTATGGCCATATCACAGAGTTGCAATAAGTCTTAAGGAAGATGAGACAATTACAAAAACTATTATTAATAATAATATTAATAATAACATTGTTATTAAAGGTATTTTTTCTATTTTTAAATAATGTTTACTTGGTGTAAATAATTTAAATTTAACATATTCAGACGTCATACAAAAGGTTTACATTATGCCACTTATTTGAAATGTCATTATAAATACAAAAGAAAAATATGATTATCAAAATTATAATAAAATTTTTTTTTTCTTTTTTTCCAAGGTCAAGTTAGTCAATATCCGAAATGATGACATCACTGATGGAAACCCAAAGCTAACTCTAGGTCTAATCTGGACCATCATCCTTCATTTCCAGGTAAGTACAGTAATTGCTTACCCCACCAGTGAGAATGCTGTCTGCTTCTTGACTTTTGCAGGGATATGCGTAGTCGCAGAGCCTTACTGATATTTGTTGCTTTTTACCAGCCACTGATATTCTGTTTTCTCTCTCAGAGATGTTTTAATGCAAATAAAAAGGAGAAAATGGAGGTTTAGTTAAAGAAGGAATTAAAAAGAGAAAGCTTTTGAAGTAACAAAATAATCTATTCGTGAGTTTAATCCCTGTCCCTTTGGAAATGCCCTGGCTCAAATTTGTCCAGAGCAGATTAGAGGATTATCTAATGGATAGATTCCTACAGTGTGGTTAGGAGGAGTGTCTGATTATCAAAACCTAGAGGAACCGCTATAGACTATGGTCTGCATGCATGCAGGACTGTGTGCATAATGGCTTGTCTTGATTATTAGCTGTGGTGCAGGTCACTTCACCAAGTCACTTCTGTGCACTGTCAGTAAGAGCTCTTTGGTGAAGATGTTATAGTTTACTTCTGATGAAGGTAGCTATTAGAACGTTGTTGATCAAGACACTGAAAAAAAATACTTACAGTGTCACATTTGAGGAAGTGTATCACTACTCCTGATCAAGGGAGTCTGAGAAGGAAATGTAGGACATTGTTTATAAATATTGTTTCATAATCCCCTTGTGAATAGCAGAAATAAACAGTTTCTAACAGGATTTTTTTTTAACTGTTTTTCAAATGATTCCTTGTTCACAGTTTAGAATGGGACTTTGTAAAGCTATGTGCTTATTCTAATGGTTATCCTTGTTGTAGTACTGTCCAGTAGAGGGCACTGTTGAAAGTAAAAGAGGACTGACGTCACAAGGTGACAGAGAACTGGTTGCCAAGGTGATTTTGCTTTGTATGAATCTGCAGGCACTTCAATCAGCATGATTCAGCAGAAATGAAACTAGAATGAAGGGAGCTGGAGGGGTTTAAAGAAAATCATGTGCTAGGAATGGGGAAAGAGAAACAAGAAGTGTGTGTGAGATGATTAAAATTGTCATAGGTTTTGATGTAAAGACATATTCTGAAGGAATATGGATTTATAAAGTGATGTTGTCTGGAGTAAACTGGACATGTGGACATAAACCTACCATGATGAATGACAGTGGCCTGCATACATGCAATATTCATTTTGGTTTCATTTGTCTACTTGGATGGCATTTTACATGAATTATTTTCTAGCATTATGTTGTACCATGACATCTGCTGTAAAATGACCAGACTATGTACTTACGTATGCTTCACACTGACATAATGCTGATCTGGATATCAGTATAGCTGTGCAAGATTGTTTTCTGTAGCCTTTGTGTGTTTTAATTTTAGTATGACAGTGTTAACTATACTTTGAGCAAGACAGATTTTTCTTTCTTCCAAATGACAAAAATTGGAATTCATTCCAATAGGGTTTGAGCTGCATTAGGAAGTTGTTTGAAACTTGATTCAAATCGGATTTTATGTTTATTTCACAAAATATAATTTCCATCTAATACCGCTGCTCACAAGAAACCCTGCTTTTGTTCCAAAGCCATAGTAATCTGGTGGAGGTGATTGCCCCTTGGAAGCTTGATCTGCACAATTCATAGTGCAGCCAGAGCAGTCAAACCTCATTTATAATTAAAAAGACTGTTATTTTTCCTACGCCAAATAGGTGCATTAGGTTTCTGTAGCCCACTCTACTGGCAAGCCACAACTGCCATGAGCTACGCAAAAGTAATTGATTGCCTTAAGTGTGGGTTAGAGGATTCCAGAGAAGCTCAGATATTTTCTCTAAATCCTAAAGTTAGCAAGCCAAGCATTTTCATTAGAAGTCCCCAAGACGACACATTCTCTCACGGATCCAGATCCCTAACCTAACTGCATTGTTTCAGTAACTGCAGCAAGAAACATAGGATATGCCATGAACACTGCTGTCTTTGTCTGCACCTAAATAGTTCAGAAACATAACAGAAATATACTTAAATAAAATATAGTGCACATAAATATCCATGTTGGTTATTTGCTTGATATATATCCTGTACTGCCCTAATAAACACCCTAAGGCTGTCTCGTTACCAGGGCTACATAGAAAAATGTGAATTTTATCAGAAAATAAGATGCAATTCAGATCCAATAAATTCAGATTATCCTTCGGTGTGAATTCACCCTGTGTCACAAGTTGACAGAACCCTAAACCTAGCTTTATGACAGATAATACCTACTGGAAAAAAATCATAAACAAAAATATTCTCTAGGTTTGTCATGGAAAACGAGTAGGTTTTCTTTAGCCTTTTTGGTTGTTTTTTATCTCCTTATCCAGAATCAATGTATGATGCACTAAAGCCGCAAATCATAGTTAAGTAAGGTTCCATTATTAAATAGAAATCTTAGTTGCAACAATTCTGTACAAATCCTGGAACATCAATAATATGGAGTCACATCCAGCATTAAGGCATGTTTGAGTTTATACAAAACCGACAGTGACCTCAACTAAATCACAGGCAGTCCTCCCTTTAGCACTCAATGTGGGCCCTTTAAGTTAACCACATCCCCTCTGACCTGTCCTGCCGTTTTCATCTCTTCTCAAATTTGGCTCCTGAGTAGGGCCATTTGCATCTTGAGCTTAGCCTCAAGGCTTCCCTTTGTTACTCTTGCTTTGGCAGGATTACAGTACCAGTAAAATGTTTGGACACGCCTACTCAGGGAGGGTTTTCTTTGTTTTTTGGCCATTTTCCACAAACTGTGAATGTACAGGACCAGTCAAAGTTTGGACATTTTCTCATTCAATGGTTGTACTTTTTGTTTATTATTATTTTCTACGTTGGAACACACATGGAATTATGTCGTAAACAAATAAGTGTTGAACAAACCAGAATGTGTTTTATACTTTAGATTCTTCAAAGTAACCACCTTTTTCTTTGATGACAGCTTTGCACACTCTCTCCATTCTCTCCATCAGCTTCATAAGGTCGTCACCTGGAATGGTTTTCAGTGAACAGCTGTGGCCTCGTCAATTAATCTGTAGTACTGCTCGCTTTTTTAATGTGTTTGAGACTCTAACTGGGGTTGTGCAGAGGTAGGGGCTGGTACACAGTTCTATACAGTGAACAGCCCTCCACCAATGACTAATGGGATGAGGTGTCCAAACATTTTACTGGTACTGTAAATATTTTAGTGTTTGGGTAATGAAGGTTTTCAGCAGTAACATTAGATAAAATTGTTGTATTCTCTATGCTGTTGTGCATGCTACTGAATAAACCATCTAATCAGTGTCAAGTATTCAATAGATTTTCATATATTAGATATTATATTTAGACTCCGTGTCCGTAGGGGTGAATGTGTGAGTGACTGTGTGTGTGTTGCCCTGTGAAGGACTGGCGCCCCCTCCAGGGTGTATTCCTGCCTTGCGCCCAATGATTCCAGGTAGGCTCTGGACCAACCCTGACCCTAAACTAGATAAGCGGTTACAGATAATGAATTAATGAATGAATATTATATTTATAAAAACTTAAATAACAAAAATAAATCTGATCTGTTTAACTTTTAGAAGAGCACACTAAATTAAAGTATTTGTTTGAAATGTTGACGAATGCTAAATATCTGTCACTAATGTTTTTATATTATATTAATGAATATTAATTTCACTCAGCTGGATTTTCTGTTGTATAGCACAGTACAAGTATCATGAATGTTGCTAGGGGTGGAATTTAATGAATGTCTGTGCAGGTTGCTAATTTAGTTTGTGGTTGTAGCTGTTGTGCGAATGAATTACTTTGTCTACACAACCTGTGTGTGCTCTTCCGTGTGTTAGACCTGAACCGGTCACATTCCGACTTTGAAACGTTGCATTAGTGTGTTGTAGTATTGCATAAGATGCCACTTTTCTGTTAAATGTGAACGTTGAATATGTGGTCTCCCAAATGGCAAGTAGCCTAAATTACTCTTGTAGATTTCTGTTTTTCAGCTTAAAATCCCCTTCTCCTTTTCCATTCTTAATCAGGGCCTGGTCCTTGGATTCATGCTCCTAATTGGCTATTCATTTTAGTCATAGGGTTTAATCTCTCAGCTAAGTGCACCAGGCAAAAGGATTTTGGCAGAGATGCAAACTGATTTAGAATTGACTGCTTTGTTTTTCTAAGTCTGCCAAGTGGTCATAAGGTTTTAGTATTAAACAGTGTGCACGCAAAGCTTAGAGCTCAGAGGCAGCACTGAGAACAAGCGAGAGGGAGAGGGAGGGAGTGACGAAGAAGCAGATAGGAGGAGAATGAGAGAGGGGAGGGAGGAGGGAGGCATCGACAGCAGCAGTGTGCTGTGTGAGGCTGCAGCAGTCTGATGATAAAGCTTTTTGCTGCTAGTGTGTGCCAGTGAGGGAGAGGGAAACGGGTTGCCCAGCGACAGAGCAAGGAAGTGGGCCAGCTGCTGGTAACCAAGCCCCTGGCTTCTCACTGGCACAGGCCTGTGGAGCTTCACCACCTACAGGCACATATTCTTCTCAGGATCTGTGGGATCGCCCAACCCTGCAGGCGCAAACAGCCTGTCCCTCTGCTACTATAAGATTCACAGACACACACTGCCTGATACAGTGGGAGTCAAGAATCAATCGGATCAGACCCGGGATGCTTGAGCGATGGAGCTCTGCTTTCTTTTGGACCTGAATTGCCGCTCCTCTCTGCAACCACAAAGCTGCAGGCAGTGGATAAACTCTACAGTCTCCTCCACAGTGAGTTTAGCTGGAAAGCCCAGCCCTACCCTACCACTGCTCTAATTAGATTCCTCAGCAAGGGAGCACGGAAACACCAGGGAGCGGCACCCTGCTCGTCTGTGGAGGAGAACGCTTTCAATGGAGAGACAAAGAGAAGAAGAGAAACCAAAACTGCTATCTGCAGATACCTTTGGTTCAATGATGGCCACAGGGGGATAGTGGGCTGTGTACATTGTATGTGCCTATGCATGCATCCGTATTTGGACTGTCTTGACTCTGTCATGCCCTCTCTATTGACTATTGAGTGTCTGTGTGATTGACTGCCTCTTCTCAGTGCATGTGATATCAGTTGCTGGGGCACCAAAGGCGTGACACCCTCCTACTGCTCCCTCCTCCTCTTGCTGCTTTTTAATGTCTGGAGATTGATCTGATACTGCAAGCCTCACTTGAGCTTACACACAAGGGACAGTGGGATTAAGGAGATGCTGTGCTATGATTGGCTCTGATTGAATTGCTGATGAGCTGTTGGAAGCTCGGCTGACTCAGCTCTTTTTCCCACTATTAGCCGAGATCCACGCTTGTCGACCTAAACAGTCCTATGTTGGATTACTATTTCAACTACTACTACTGCCATCTATTAGAGTAAGAACTACAGTTATCAAAACCATGCACACAGTGGATCTATCAATATTCCATGGCAGCAGGGTCGGTTGAGGCAGATCACTTGATTGTTATACAAAATTAATTTAGTTCCATGTTTACTGGACAATGAAGAGGAGTCGCTGACCACGAGCCCCTTGCTTTTACCAGGCTGGCAGTGATGTGTCCGGATTTTTGGAAGATATGTATATGTAGGAGCCTGTGTTTCTGCACTGCAGCCCTGTCCCTGTTCTCACTGTGGAATATCAGCAGGAGAACCGGGAGCATGTGAGACAACGATCTTGTGCCAAAGTCTCTGTTCTTCAGGGAACAGCCTACAGAATGAACTTAAAGGATTTTATTTGGTTGGATTTCTACACATATCAGCGCTGCCACGTTTACACATTTTCAACATAAAACGAATGCCTTCTAGTAGACGTGAATATTTCATAAGGAGCGCAGCCTATATTCTGTGTGTGTGTGTGTGTGTGTGTGTGTGTGTGTGTCTGTCCTTGAGGCTCTGTAGGACCCCACATTGAAGTTGGCACGTGAGTGAAGAGTTGACCACATCACTGCCTGTGTACTGCCTGTGTGCAGAGAGAGCAACAGGAACATCAGCAGCAAGTGTGAAATGCAGACATTTGATGCTGATGCTGGCGTACTACCACTACAAGTGATATCAGGAATTTTGCTCATACTGTGGGACTTAATGACACCTCTGCGCAGTCGTGGAGATCATCACTGGCTTTAAAAAAAAAGCACCAGACGTCCAAAATAAGAATGGTGCTTTACCTCAGTGACACTATGTGTCCTTGTTAATCCATTCTTCCTATTTGCTGTAGATTATTATTATTTTTTTAAAGTCTTTTACATTACTTCAGTGGACTCATTGTCCTCTTTTGGAAATGGGGAGTTCTCTTGGCTGTGTAAAACAGCCTAGGGAAGTGGGATCTGGTGGCATTTCTCCCCTGTCGCCCAAAAGGAAACTCCGCTTCAGAAGGAAACGCAAAGCCAAAACAGCAAGAAAAGACATTGAGGCAGAAGCTGAGAAAGAAAGAGCTGGAAAGGTTGTCATTAAAGAGGAAGCTGCATTTAGTACAACAGATGATTTTTCAGCCAAACAATGTAGCCAAACAATTACTGAAACCCCTACCCAGGTGGTTCTGGTCCCAGGGGCAGCTCCTATCTTGGGCAGCACCGGAACTCTGCGTGGGAGCAGAGTGGCTATTCTGTCTCCTGATCCCAGCCCAGCTTGGTTAGGGGCATTCCACCAGGTATCGGGGAAAAGGGTTAACGAGGAGCCACAAGCTGAGGCGGCCCATTCCACACCAGGGGGAGGCAGAGTATGTCGTGTACGAGAGAGAGTACAGGGGATTGTAGAGAGGCCTTGTCTTTTGAGTGCCAAAAAAGAGGAACTTGAAGCAGAGGATGAAGATGAACATGTACAGAGTGAAATGTTGCTTGATGACCCCTTGGAGACAGAGCAGAAGGGTGTGGTTCACATCCGGGAAGCTGGTGGCCAGCTTTGCGTGGTCCGTACTGTCTACCCAAGAGATTATGGTTCACCTGTGTGGCACGATGAACGACTAGAAGTGCATTCTGTTCCTCCTGCCGCATCTCCTATTATTGGTAGTATTCAGAAAGTACAGGTACATGAAGGAGAAAGGCAGTCGTCTCTGGGGATAAGTGACATCACACCAGCAATCTCTGTTGGTCCAGCTGGAAAAGAGTTTGTGTTAGACAGTCCTGCTCAGGGAAATGAGGGTCCTGGGCATTTACATGACCCCCAGTCTTCTGGCTACGCCAGCGATGTGCCTCTCACCTCCCCAGAGATGGGGTGCACTGTTCACATGGACTGGGGAAGTACTTCTGATGTGCTGAACTCTTCAGTGTTAGAGAGTCCCATCTCTCCACCAGAGAAACCCTCACAGACTTTATCCCAGGTCAGAGATTTCTTAAATGTTGGCAATCTGAATTTTTTTCATATTGTTGTTTGCCAAATATAAAGAAGTGTCTCCAATATGGCAACTTTAAAGAAGGCAAATACATTTCTATTGGACTATTCTTCTTAAAATTTTCACACCATGCACAGGACATCGGTGTTGCAATAATAACAGCTGTATAATAATAAAAATTGGAGATACTATATTTCTTTGACAGTTAAAATAATATATAACTTTTAAACTGTTATATTTGTAAACAATGTGCTTTGTGTGGTCATAATTGTATTTATTTATTGTATATGTGTTCCCAGCCTCAGCGTCAAAACTCTGTCAGCATATCAGCTTTACACAAACCAAACATCTCAACCTCCTTCCTGAGCATGTCCCATGAGTCTAATCAGCATTGCACAGGGCAGCTCAGCTCTCTCTCTCTTTTTTTATTTATTTATTTTTTTTCTTCTTCCCCCCACCCCTTTCTCTTATTGTTCCTCTGGCCTCACACCACCCACACTCTGCCATGTCAGGCTTGACACTTGGTTACGGTGTGGCTATCTGGAGTTGCCACAAATCTGTGTGTTGATACATCCTCTGCTGTTATATATTTAGCAGCAGGCATCTATTTGCATGCACATTAATGATGGTTGGTGATGGTTATTAAATGAAACAGGAGAAGGATTTCATGGCCTTCTCAAATGAGATGTGCTTGGCAGCCTACTTTTGTAGGTTCTATTCTTAACCATGTGTCTGGTCCAGTAGAAAGGATAATATGGGTCTGTCCCAAAACCTACTGAGCTGTCTACATAGAGAGCATATTTAAGGCATGATGCCTTAAATATGCTGCCTGCTGAGTTAGCTTAATCTGGCCAAATTTTAAGGCAGCTTTTTTAAAGCTTTTTAAGGCGAAGGCGATCGTTGATGCAACACCAGTTCACCTCCTCTCTATTTCGCTCTTCTTCCGGAGCAAAAATGATTCAAATCTCTGACATGCTAAAGCAACACTAGCAGCTGAGGTAAATAAACACTGGATGTGTGCAGTGAGTGGGTACAAGCCATGATGCAATCTCACTCCAACTAGAGCATCTGAATTTATGAGGACACACGTTAGTTAGAATGTTATCTACTTAAACAGCTGCCAACATACGAGTGAGGCAGCTCAGTAAGTTTTAGGGCAGAGCTTATGTTTTATCCATTTTGTGGCAACACACCAGGTGGACTGGCTTAGTTTATGGTGTTATAGCTTTGAAAATAATGGACACGTGCTTACAGCTGCACAGTTATTTAATGCACCAAATTTTTGCAAAGCAGCCCGTCCAGGGTGTGTTCCTGCCTTGCACCCAGTGATTGCAGGTAGGCTCCGGACTCACCGTGACCGTAAACTTGATAAGTGGTTACAGATAGTGAATTAATTAATTTTTATAGCACTATTGACCTCATATTCCACTTCACTGCCCTCTGATAAGTCATAGAAGATCCTAAAATCTTGAATGGTTTAAAGCCAGACACAGTGTCGCTTGTGTTAATGGACCTGTCTGCAGAAGAGCTATGCACACTGTGTGTCAGCTCTGGCTGCCAACTTTATATATGTCTGTATTTCTCCTCATCTGAATAAAGATGGATTCAATATGCGCATTAATCAGGTCGACTGCAAGCAGGCAGTCTCTTGGGGAGGTGGGGGTGGGGAAGAGGAAACAGGTCATCTTAATTTTTGTCTCTCTTTACATCTTACTGTCATTCTTTCTTTTATAGTGTTATTGTACTTAGTTCCAGGTTTTTTATTTGTGCATCAGTTTCATTAAAAAAATAAAAAACAGAGGCAGTGAGCACACACACAGTTCAGGTACAGTGTTTGCTTATGGGCACCTCAGCTGTAGATTGTGCCATTTTCCTGCTGGTTGTGGGGATCAGACCAGTGACTTTCCAGTCCCAAACTAACTATTGTGACCATTAGGCCACCGCTGTATAGATGGTGAATTTTATTATGTTCTATGTTTTAAAGAAACTGTCATTATACCGGTATATGATTATTCATTTGTTTTTCAAATGGATATGCAAACTTTATGGGACTTTTTAAATGCAATCTAGAATCTTATTCTGCCAACAGTGCTTAGACTGCACTGTCCTCTGCCAGGCTGTTCATGAGGCATCAGCCATGAATTCTTAAGGTCTCTGCTCTAAGTCTATATCCGTTCTCAGGGAATTGTATATTAGTGCCAGATGTGTTGACAGGTCTGTTTGATTCATATGATTGAAGCATATTTAAAAGTATGTTGAAATTGTTTGTAAATTGTTTATTTATTTATTTTCAGACTACCCTGAGCACAATGTCTGAATGTAACACTAAGCTGGCGTAATGTGCTTTACCACAATGAAAGGGCCAGCTATAGTGTCTTTGGAGTCAAAACAGTTCACCTCATCTTTTAATCATCTTTACTGTAAGAGGCTCAGACCGGGGCTGCTGTTCTGTTTCGGTGTGCCTCCAAATTGGCCATGTTAATCTTTTGGCATTGCAGTTTGGAGAGTGTATTTTGTATACCCTACTCCCGTCTCTCTAATTTGCTTTGGGTCTTTCTCTTCTTCCTCCTCTGATTCTCTGCAGTCAGAGCTATCTGCTGTATATCTAGCTTCAGTCTGCTATTATATGTATATATCTAAACAAACAAGTGGAGAGGGTCAGATAGGGATGACAGAGGAATACAGATGATGAGAGCAAGGCACAGGCTGATACGGCATACTGCATCCTTTTGTCTGAATGGACAGCGTTTAGGAGAGGGGGAGGTGGAGGAGCAGACGAAGAAAAAGAAGAAACGAGTTGAATGAATTTGCATTAAAGGCGGTGATTTAAATGTTGAAAGATTGCCAACAAAATAAGTGGAGTTTGGCACTAGAGACCAGAGAGAATAATAAACTGAGGTGACCGTTAGGGATGGGAGAAGGTGCTTTAGAGAAAGAAAACAAGTGGTTCATTTTAGGAAAGCCCATTAACGGAGATGGGCCGTTTTTAGTGGGGCTAATGAGAAAATGCAGTCAGGGCTTAAAACTGGCACAAACACACTGGAGAGATAAAAGGAACTGATTAATGAAAGTAAAGAAACAAACACCCTGATGGCTGAAAGAACTGCTGACAAAACCTTACCTTGTTGAACCCTGGCAGCTTATGCACCACAGGGAGGAGGTGAAATGGGTGCCAGACCTGGAAGACCATTTCAGTGTTTGTTTTGTGGAACTCTCACATAACGTATGGCTGTTTTGTGAGTGAAATACAAAAATAAACAAAACAAAAATGCTGTTTCTTACTTGCATCTTAATCCCTTAGTGTCAAAATGTCCCCTAATAGTTGATACTCATAACTCCATAACATACACATTAGTGTACTAGCTGCATAACTCAAGATCGGTAAATAAACCTCTTGACTGAATTAGTTTCTCTGAGTCACTGATAATAAAGAATAAATGTCAAAAGAAGTGTTTTCGTGAGCAGTGTAAATTTGCATCATTCGTTTATGTTGTTCACCATCTTATTTGAGTGATGTTTTTGGTTCCTCTCTCTTCATCAGATCTCTGAGATTTATGTGAGTGGGGAGTCAGGGGACCTGACAGCTAAAGAAAAGCTGCTGTTGTGGACACAGCAGGCCACTGAGGGCTATTCTGGACTGCGATGTGTCAACTTTTCTTCCAGCTGGCGCGATGGCCACATGTTCAACGCTCTGCTGCACAGATACAGGTTAATTCAAGATAATTGATGTTGTATTGTAATTGATTGAATAGTCACAGATTTGTTGTGGGTTAGCATGTGAGAATTGGTGAATTAGTGAGGGAACCCAAGTGAAAAACATAAGAACATTCTTTCCAAATTTACATTAAAGTTCTTACTGAAGAAATGTTGACACACACAAACAATAATTTACCTCCTTTGTAACATTTCAGGCCAGACCTGATTGATATGGAAGTGGTGGCACAGCAGAGTAACAGGGAAAACCTGGAACAAGCTTTTGAGATTGCCGAATCTCTTGGGGTAACGCGTCTTCTTGACGCAGAAGGTAATATTGAGTGTTTTTCACGCTTTACATGATCCGCTCTTTAATTTTACATTGTCTGTTGTTCTTATTCAAACATGACTGGTTTTAGTGCTTATTTGTTGTCTGCCCAACATAGTCTCCTTTCACATTATTCTTGGCCTCATCAATCTCTATCACGCTTTCCTATCCCTGCCCCCACTAGATGTGGACGTACCGTCCCCGGATGAGAAATCGGTCATTACCTATGTGTCCTCGATTTATGATGCCTTCCCCAAAATCCCAGAGGGAGGAGAGGGCATCCCACCACATGTAAGTTAATATGTCCTCCACACTAGTACTTAAATGAATGATTAACATATCTTCTCCCTTTGCTGCTGCCAACATTCAGTCTCTGCATCTCTCTTGTCTGTCTCTCTCTCCTTATTCCTCTTTTTACTCATGTATGGTATCCTTTATGTTCTCAGGAGGTTGATCAGCGATGGGCAGAATACCAAGCTCGTTTCTCATCTTTTCTTCAGTGGACGAGGCAGCACACAGGCCTCGTGGCCAACAAAAGCTTCCCCCAGAACCCTGTGGAGCTTAAGGTAAGATACCACATGGAACTCACTTGAATTAGAATAAATTGAAATGAGGTTAATGTGTGTCAGATTTTATCTTAACTCTTTTCCTGCACAAGCCCAAGCCAACAACTACTTCGGTTAAAAAATGAATTGGGGGGGCCTTTAATGGAATAGAACCTAATTTCAGTGGAGGATATATAGGTGCCTGAAATGTCAAAACTGCTTTGTGTATATAGTGTGTGCGTGTGTAATAACTTCCTGATGGTTCAGTATGATGTTACTCACTCTTTCCTGTGTCTGCTTACTGTTAATCAATGTGTTTCTCTAATCTCAGGCACTTTATAACGAGTATATCCACTTCAAAGAAACAGAGATTCCAACTAAGGAGATGGAGAAAGGCCACATAGAACACCTTTACAAACTTCTAGAGGTAAAAGACAAAGAAAAGCACATGTTAAAATGAAAGGGAGATCATGAAAGTATGAAAACAAAGAAGGAAGAAATGGAGAATCTGGAGTTTGAACTTGATTCTGCTGATGAATGGAGGTCACATTGTTTGTCATAAGGCCCCTGCAGCACAGAAAGATCAGGGCTCCCAGGATAACAGATCACAGTGTTGCATAGTCTTTCCTGAAAAAGAAAGCATGCAGGAACAGAAACCACAAGCAACTAATGCTTAAAGGAAAAAACAAATATGTTTCAGCGTAGACACATTATAATTCACGTGTCATTTCTTGGCTCCATACAGCTCATTTACAAATGTTCATATTGTTAACAATCTGCCTTGTGATTCTTGGTATATTCTCACCAGTGTTAGGAGTATAATTTAGATTTATTTATAACATGTTCATGGGTTAGGTTTAAATTTTGAAATGTGTGAAGTGGTTTAAAGTGAAGCTCACTGTTAGGTTAGATTTAAGGTTTTTTTAAATGAGTGTGTTACGTTTAGCGTTGAGTTATATTGATTGTAATTGGGGCATGTTTACAGTTTTCTTTGGTCTTAATCAGAATCTGTGACATGCTTTGCTCCAAATAACACTGATCAAACAACACAGCAACATCCTCACCTTGTCTGAATAGCCCTATTCAGACTGCCAGGTTTCAGCACCTTTTCCCTTAGATGAGAATGAGCCTTAGCTTTAGTCAGTGCACTACAGTGAGAAGTGTCAAGCCAAATCTCTGATTTTTAGCCATTTTCACTTCTTTCTTTTTCTTCTCCGTTTGTGTTCTTCGTGTTAACTCAGTAATTTTATTCCCCCATGCTGTTTGTGTTTGTTTTATTCACACTCTCACATAAATGCGTGTCCAGAGCTGTGATTGAAGACGAGGAGACGGGACAATCCTTAAGCCTCTGAACTTAATGTAAAAAGCAGTGCAAAATCAGAACATCTTGATTTATGCCATGTTTTCTTACTTAGGCTAACCACAAAAAAGCTACTGAATTGTTTTAGTTCGCAGTTTGTGATTTGTGATACCTAAATTAATGTGCAAACCCATCAAAACATTATTTGTTATACAATATGTGCCCTTTACAATATATTTAGTTGAAATTTAGTTTTAGACATGAAGATAAGTTGTGGTGAACTATGGACCTTTTTTTTCAGGCATGGATTGAGTTTGGCCGCATCAAGCTACCCCAGGGTCTTCACCCTAACGACCTGGAAGATGAGTGGGGTAAGCTGATCCTGGAGATGCTGGAGAGAGAAAAGTCACTGCGGCCGGCAGTGGAGAGGTGAAGAGCAGTATTACAACACATCTAATAAAGCTTTTTATTTCTTTTCTTTAAAGTAAGTGTTGTATACAGCAGTCTTACTGTCTTCTTTGGATTTCAGGCTTGAGCTGCTTCTACAAAAGGCTAATAAATTCCAGAATATGGCTGTGGACTGTGAGGAGAAACTCACACTTGCCAAGAACACATTACAGGCAGTGAGTAAAGCATAAGTTGAATATGTAGAATCAGCAATAGATTCTTTTCGATTTACATCACGTTGCTGCATAAATTGCAGATGGACATAAACATCACCTCCAACTTATGTTGTTATTTCCTCTTTGTAAAGTTCTCGCGTAATATCATCTAACCTAGCACAATACAGGCCCCTCGCCTCCATCTCCTTCATAGTGTTTTTCACCTACTGTCCTCTGTCTGGATTTCACACGTCATCGGAATCACAGCCTATTGCTTTCTTGTGCCATACGTTTTTAATGATAACTAGCAGTAATTCAAAGAGTGTGTCTGTGTGCGTTTCTGTGTGTGATGACAGGACCTGTCAAATCTTGAGAATGGGGAACCAGCACGTTGTGAACAGGAGCTGGGTGTATACCTGCAGGACTGCGAGGCTCTGGTCCGCCAACTGAACATGGACCTGCAGGTTCTCAGAGATGAGAAATACTACCAAGTAGAGCAACTTGCTTTCAGGTATGTGAAAGGGAGGGCACAGCAAAGGTGAATCACTGCTGGGAAAAATGTAGGACAAAAACGAAATATAGAGGATGAAAGGATATTTATCAGTGTGTTAGATGAGAATAGGACGCTTCAGAATCTACTGATCAAGTGTTGATTTACAAAGATGTTTTTCTTGTCCTTTGTGGCAACATCTGTGAAAATCTAAGTTATTATAATGATTATTACTATTGATTAAATTATCAGCAAAGTTGGCCTCATGAGTGTTTAATTGTAATTTAAAGCTGTCATACTTTTTGTATGTTCGACTGCATCTTAACTGACCCCCTGCTCTGCAGAGTGACACGTCTACAGGAGGAGCTGGTCTCCCTCCGGCTGCAGTGTTCCAGTGTGTACAGGAAAGGTCACTTCTCGTCCGGAGGGCTGCTGGGAGAGCAGACAGCTCAGAGGGGCTCAGCAGGCAGTCTGGCAACACTTGGAGCACAGACACTGTTAGGGGCTGTTGGCGCTGCAGCAACACTACTCAGACGCCCCATGACCCGCTCAGACCTGGTAGCCATGTCGTCGTCTGAAGACGAAGGGAGTTTACGCTTCATCTACGAGCTTCTGGGATGGGTGGAACAGGCGCAGGTCTGTAAGAGTGGGACATAGAGAAAGCTTCAAGTGAATCCACATTCACCAGTGTTAAATCAACACTATTATTGCTAAAATAATACTGAGAGTATTACAATTTGTGTTGGTTTAACACTGGTGAAATTGCTGTGTAAACAACCAATCACATTTACAATTTTTCCACCTTTCTCCAAATAATTTTCTAATAATTCTCAAGTTTGGACTAGAGCTGTGAATGGAGCCAAGGTACATACAAAATCCTGAGTATCATGTGTCGTCTTCAGAATGGAATGTGATGTTCAGACAAGTCCCAGACAAGCTCCTAATGTTATCTGAGTGAAATTAAAATTTAGGTAAATGTACAGGGCATTGTGGCAATGTACTGTATGTGTTTATTTTTGTGTGTTAGGAACTGCTGGAGCAGGCTGAATGGGGTTCAGATCTGCCCTCTGTTGAGCAGCACCTGCAGGATCACCACACCATCCACAAAGCAGTGGAAGAGCTGCTCCACAGTCTAAAAGAGGCCCGCAGCTATGAGGTACTGCCATTGCTCAACCGTATTAGGGAAAATACTCGTATTAGCGGAAAAAAATAATGGTTTCTCTCAAATCACACTAATTACACATTACTTTTACAATATTCTTTAATTCCCACAGTAATATTTAACACCTGGAAAGTATAAGAGGAATGCACAACAGTTTAGTTTAGTTTATGTGTCCTAAATAAACTATATAAGTGAACAAAATAAATTTAAGAGTGTTTAGGTCAGGTAGAGTTTATCCTTTTTTTTTAATGATAAGAAGTTAAATGTGATTGCAATAACCAAAATACAAAACATTAAAAATGGTCACTACTTCATTAATGCCTGCTGCCTCCCTTGTTCACTCTTCTTTTTCAGCCAAGAGTATCTCCCAACTTCAGAAGCAGTTATTCCGAAACCTTGTCCAAGCTGGAGAACCAGTACTGCAAATTACTTGTGAGTTTGTCTTTGTTGGTGCCCTGTGTGCAGGAATACAGAGAACCTGCATGTAATATGAACTAGAGACTGCATGGCACCAAGAGTGGTAATATGATTTATATTATACTGAGGCCATCAAATCACTATCAAATTGCAGGAGCATTCGTCATGGCGACTGCGTTGCCTGGAGAGCCTGCGCGCATTTGTGTCACATTGCACTGAGGAGCTCATCTGGCTGAATGAGAAGGAAGAGGAAGAGCTGGCCTTTGACTGGAGTGAGAACAACACCAACATGACTGCCAAGAGAGAGCAGTATGCTGTGAGTGACATTTGGTGTACACAGGAGACAAAAAATATTCTAGACAATTGTGGCCCATTTCCGTTTGTCATAGCTTATTTTTAATTGTAGCAGCAGTGTCCTGATTTACTTCTTTGCATCTTTGTATAATAGCCTTCAATGCCGTGATATTTTTCCCTCTTTAAGATGAAAGGAATCCGTCAGGGCCACTATATCTTCATAATTTAATTTAAGGGAATTTATTTAGCTTTTTTGTGGTTTTATAAGTTATTTTGATAGCGTATGTATCTTTGGAACCATAGCATAAAGCAGACACACTTTAGCCTGAGCTTAAATGTTTGTCATTCTCTCTCAGGAAATGAGGTCAGAGTTGGAAGAAAAGCAGGACGTTATGCGCTCCCTACAGGAAACAGCTGATCAGTTGTGTCAGGACAACCACCCAGCCAAACAGACCGTAGAGGTGGGTTCTCAGTTATCATGCATGACTGACCGAAACCATAAAGGGATTTTATCCAGCAAGGAAAATTTAGGATTAAAGAAACTGGAACAAAATCACTATGCTTTTATTTAACATGACCCAGACATACTCATTTTTCATTATACTTTCTGATTGTCATTCTAAATTCGACATATTTTTAAAGAAAGTCTTTTTGTGAATTATTTTAATGGTGCCATTTGCAACACTCACAGGCCTACAGTGCTGCCCTGCAAACACAGTGGCAATGGGTCAGAGAACTGTGTGTGTGTGTGGAGCAGCACCTCAAGGACAACACTGCCTATTTTCAGGTACAGAATATTTATATATATATATATATATATATAGTTAGTGCACATGTTTACCTGGGTGAAACACTTATGCTATGTTGCTTTGCACTCTGTTTGCAGTATATGGGTGATGCACGAGAGTGTGAGCTGTACTTGCGACAGCTTCAAGACACCATTAAAAGGCAGTACACCTGTGACAAAAACAGTAGACTAGGCAAACTGGAGGACCTGCTGCAAGACTCCATGGTAAGATTGTTGTCTTTGATTAAACATATGCATGTACACTAGAGCTACAAAAAGCATTTGGTAATACAGGAATTAATGTAATCACTGGAATGTTTGAAAATAATAAACAAATTCAGATAACCAACACTTTTATCACATTGGAAAAAAACAAATAAATAAAAAACAACAACAACAAATATTTTGTGTCGTTAACAATTCACACATCAGAAGTCTGGCACTCTGTACTGACAAATATCTTAAATATTCTTGGCTGAAGAAACACAATCATATTGCACTAGGTAATGAAGCAGACAGGAAGGAGATTAATGCATGATAAGGGGAGAAATATTTTTAGTGGCTTTAAACTTTATCATTACCCAGTGGTAGGATAAGCCTTTTTTATGTTTTGCATTAGTAAGTAGAAAGGTCTTGACATTTTCATATTTAAATATTTTAAAATGTTAATGTTTAGTAAATAATTAAAAAATTAAAATGTTTCATAGTGCTTTGAACATTAAAGCCATAATGAACTTACTCACACCCACATGGACAGGTTTGCTGAGCTGGCTTTCACCTGCCTAGCACACAGCAGATGGCTCTTCGAGGGAGGGCTGCCACAGCGGGCCTGAGCAGTTGGCATTTCCTAAATGGCCAAAAGGAGATGAGAAGTACAGTTGGAAGTGCAGGGTGTTTACACTGCTTTAGCGGAATGCACAAAATAGTACTTTTAGGAGGCACTGAAGGTTCAGCTGAGGAAGTGCAGTTGTACTCTTCTAGATTTACACTCTGTAAAGTAGTGTACATGAAGAAAGTGTAAAGTAATTTTAGTCGATTAGCAGGCAGTTTCATACAGTAGCTACAAACATTGGCACCTCTGGTAAACCTGATCAAAGCAGATCGGAGATACAAAATATTGGCGTAAAGATGTTCGCATGATATGCATAGGTTTAAATGTGGTTTGCTTCATCAAGTTATTTATTCATGAGGTCGTTTAACAATCCCACAGGAGGAGAAGGAGCAACTGATTGAGTACCGTAGTTCAGTGGCCAGCCTAGTAGGACGTGCAAAGACAGTGGTACAACTCCGTCCACGCAGTGCTGACTGCATTCTGGGTACCACCACGCCAATTCGTGCCATTTGTGACTACAGACAAATAGAGGTATGAAATACATAACTCCCACCCACACCACCTTGTTTCAGCTTGGCTCACCTGTCTTGCACTGTATTGAACCCTTAAGGACTGATCTATGGTCTGTTCTCCTTGGCCAGTGCTGAGGAGAACTTGATCCTAAATCAGTTTTAAGGCCATTTCTTGTGTGTTCCCATTCTGCCCTGCTCATACCCTGCCCTCAACTCCCTTTGGCTGTCCATCTCAAGGCACCAAGGAAGTACATTTTTTTTTTTTTTGTACAGTGAAACAAATGGACTGTAATCAGGTTTTCTCATATAGTGCATTCACAAATCCAAGAGCAAAGTATTAAAGGAAACTACTCCCACATTCTTTGATGGTACATGTGATCCCTCACAAAGCCTTAAAGAATATTGGAAGCATAAGACTAGATTTTAAGGAAAGGAATCACAGGAGAAGGTTTTTTTCTTTTTAGAATAAATCTCGAAGACTGCTGCTAACTCATCACTCTTGCTTTACCTTCTTCTTTAGTGCATTAAAAATGCCACCACAGCACAAGGAAGATGTCCGTTTTCTGAATTTTCAGCAGGTTGAAAATGTGCAAATGCATTTGGTTGCTGTCAGGTTTGATGTGACATGAGCTTTGAAAGTCTCTTGAATTAAATATCACCACCTCCAAATATCTGGCACATAGGGCAGTCTGCTGCCTGACTGCTGAGCCTCTATGGAGGCAAAAGTACCTTCGATTGAGCTATTTTCACTATTGGTGTACTGATGGAGAGTGTGTGGTCACTGAGATGGAAGCAGAGCGGCATGGTCAGGTGGAGGTGCAATGCTTACTGTCTGGATTGCAGCAGTGATGAACACATGCCATGCCCCACTCCACACATGCCACGTCCAGCTCATGAGAGATCTCATTCATACTCGTTTTTGTTCTGCTCAGTCATAAATATTCAGTCATGTGCCAGCCATTTTTTAAAAATAACTATAATCACATTTGTCACAGTTAGGTCGGGTCTTAACAATGCCCAAAATAATCTCTTTCTCCCCCCCCTTCCTCCTACCACCCTTTCTCTTTATCCCGACTTCCCCCCCTCCTGTTTACCCATTCTGTCTCTTTCCTCTTCCCTCTTTCCCTTCCTCTTGTGTGTCTGCGGGGCTGGCAAGGCCAACTCTCAGGTACTGCTGCTAATCGCTCTTTTAACTCTGCCCTCTGCTTTTTGACCTGGCTCTGCACACTCAGTTCAAATTTAACACTGTAATGCTCCTGCTTTAGCTTTAAACCCACTATCTCAGAATTGCTCAGACGTCAGTATTCAAATTCCTATTTAATATACTGCAATCTGCATTCATGTAAAAAATGAATAACAAGCAAATCAATTATAAATCTTTATACTAAAATATTTCCTTTGCTCTCTTAACCTAGTCAGTGCTAGCATGTTCATAAAGTACCAGCATATTGGAATGAAGTTTATATTAAATAAAACATTGAAACACTTAAATACATTGTAATTTTTCAATAAAAGGCAAAAAAAAAAATAAACATATGGAGCGGTACAACAAAAAAGCAGTAATAGCAATAAAATTAATAATAATTAAAAAAAAAAACAACCAAATGTTAACGTTTGGTGCTTGTTACCTCACTGTAGTTTCAGTCAAGAATTTTTGTTTTGGGGCATTACTAGTGAGAGATTAGAATTGCATTCGTTTAATCTGTAGTTCTCAGTCCTGGTCCTGGTGGGCCATTGCCCTGCACATTTTAGAGATTCCTCTGCTCCCAACTAAACTGATGTAGCTTTTGAACTAATTAGTGATCCCTTCAGAAGTTGAAGTGTGATATCTAGTGAGGAGAAAACTACAACCTGCAGTGGCCCTCCAGGACATGGACTGAGAACCAATGCCTTAAATGATCAACTTCTGACCAAATCCCTGTAGAATACAGATTCTAGGACACCAGCTGCAAAGTGTGAAATTAGCTTTCAACATATTAATTTTCTATAAATGTGAATTCACAAAAGTGAATTCTGCTACCCCATATCGTACTGTAGGGCAGTATCTACTTTGTGTGCAGGGGGCAGGGTGACAGGATGGGTGAGGCACCAGACTCTTCACACACACATCTCCCTTCTGATTTATTTGCTTAAAATGTCCGTCTTATTTTTCACAAATAGTTCACAAGCAGCTTAGAGCTAAGCTAAGGTAAAATAAAGCTTCAACAAAAGATCAACACAAACCCTTTTTGGATCTCCGGATAGTGTGCTGTTGCACAACAGATTTACACCTATGAATACTTACCGTAGTTCAAAGGAGATGTAAGAGAAACTGCATTGATACATTATACCTTAGTTTGGTTACCCATATGAGGCCCATTAGCATTAACATTTTATTTCCCATTATTTGCTTGATAACCTGAAATATATACTTTATTTAATCCACATTTTTTTATTTACGTTTTTGCTTATTTTTTTTTTATCTTACCTTCCATCCCTTCCCATTCCCCTTTCTCCCATCTCTCTCTCTCTCTCTCTCTCTCTCTCTCTCTCTCTCTCTCTCTCTCTCTCTCTCACTCTTTCCCTCTCTCTCACTCTCAGATAACAGTCAGTAAAGGAGAAGAGTGTGTGTTGGAGGATAACACTCAAAGGACAAAGTGGAAGATCATCAGTCCTACAGGGAATGAGGCTATGGTGCCTTCAGTATGCTTCACCATTCCACCCCCTAATCAGGAAGCCATTGAAACTGCAAACAGGTACAGCACGTTCACTGACACGAATTCCATGTGTACAGCCAATTTCATCTCTAATCTGGGTCCTGCAGTGACGCTCAGTGTGCTCACAAGACTCTTCTGTTTGTTTAAAGTACTAAAGCACTGAGAAATTATTGGTGGCTGTGCATAAATCTACATGATACCACATATAAACAAAGGTCATACCAAGACCTCCTAAGGTTGAGTTATTTTTCATGCATGTGGATTGAGCAGGAAGCTAATGAGATGTCATTTGTGTCTCCTGTCAATAGAATGGAGCAGCTCTACCAGAATGTAATGTCTTTATGGCACCAGTTGCATATGAACATGAAGAGTGTTGTAACTTGGCACTACTTGCAAAAAGACATCGGCAACATCTCCTCCTGGACCCTGGATACGGTCAGTATTTTAAATATATATTGATTGCTTGATTGATTGTTATATCGACCTAAACTACATTCATAACAGAGTAATAAACATTCAGTTTAATAGCTAAATAATATGACTGGAATTCAGGTGATAAAGCAGCTTTCTGACCCTACCATCTCTGTTTCTGTAGGTGCGTTCACAATCACCGTCTGATAGACAGCAGGCCCTAGAGAACTTGGATACCCATCTGGCTGACTTCCTGCAGGACAGTCATGAAAGTTCCCTTTTTGCTCTGTCTGAGAGGCGAGAACTTGAAAAAGAGGCAGAGAATTGTCGCCAGCACTGTCAAGCACTGCAGATTTCATTGGAGACAGGTAAGCAGGCAGACCTAGCACTGTGTGCTTCAGATGTGTTGACAAAAGGATCCAGAAATGTATTTTCAGAAGGGTTACGGTCATAATTAATTTTTGCTTTTTGTCTCTGTTGCTTTCTTTCTTTCTCTCTTTCTCTCTTTTCTCACGGCCTCAGTGGAGAAGGATGAATCATTATCTCGTTCATACCTCTCAGAGCTACAGAGTATCAAGTCTCATCTGCAGGAAGCAGAGCAGAGGCTGATAAGAGGCATGCAGGCTTCGCCTCCCAGTGGCTTGTCAGGAGATCGTGCCGACACTGCACTTCATATAGCAGAACAAGAGGTAAGATATTACTGTTTTAACAGCTCCCTCATCTGGCCAAGAAATGTTGTCATGTTTTTTTGTTTTGTTTTGTTTTTTTTTAACACACATTTTACATGCTATTGACAATTATGTTTGTATTCAAAACAGCTTATCGTGTATGAGGAGGTGTTTCTGTTAGTGTGCTAGGTAAAAGTGAACAGTTTTAGGGAAAATATTTTGTGCAATTTCTATTATTTTGAGCTCCAGACCTTTTTTCTCTCAAGACCAATTTTCAGACATTTCATTCAGGTTTGAGACTTGAATGTAGAAGACACAGAATATAGTACCAGTATTTCAACTTTGGTGTTCTGCTTTATTAGGTTAAACTTCTACCTTTTTAGGTCTTTGAGACATCATTAAATAATTGTCAAATAAATGTCCACTCACTTTCCACTCTGTTAGACACCTCATTTGTTCAACATGTAGATGTATTGTCAGACAGTAGCTCCTCTGCTGCTGTGTTGGTCATCCTCTAGTCCTTTATCAGTGGACACAGAACTCTGTTGGCTGGGGATTTTTGATTAGCGGGCCATTCTCATTCCAGCAGTGACACTACCAGCACTAACCATAGGGTCCTAACCATAAATCAGCAGGGGAATTAGGGAGAAGAAAGTATGTAGGGAAACAGATGGACTAAAGTCTTTAATTGTTTAACCACAAAGAGCTCCTCTATGGTCAGTGGACCCGATAAAAAGGAAAAGGAGTGTAGATGTAAATATGATTAGATTTTTCATTTGTAAAATGGTTTGAAAACTTTAGAATTATTAGGAATTGCTAAAGCCAGCAGTCAGATTATGGGATGCCTTTAAGTATTTTTATTACAGCATTTTTCACTCTAAGTGTCTCCAAATAAGAGAATATTCTCAGTGTCATAAATGACTGATATTTGTTTTTCTTTTACCTGCAGAAGCTACAGCAGGATCTGAAAGGTCTTCAGTCCAGTCTTGGTGACGTGTCCCGTCGATGTGTAAGCTTCTTTGAGGACAAGCCCACTTCATCCAGTGTGCCTCTGCTTCGCTCCGAGCTCAATCTGGCTGTGGAGCAAATAGAGAGACTCAACTCACTGTCCTCAGTCTATCTGCACAAGTCAGTACAAATAGATGTGCACACATTCTCTCAGACAACAGTTTCTCATTCCATTTTCTTTAAATGAGGTACAAACCCTTTCCTCTCAGGCTAAAGACAGTGGACGTATTGACGAGAAGCTTAAAAGCAGCTGAGAGTCAGTTGAAGAAGTATGAGGGCCGGCTCAGTGAGGAAGACATTGTTCCTGCTGACACCAGTGCCATTCAGGCATTGAGAGAACAACTAAAGGTGATGCATATTAGCATAAGTACAGTTCACCATTTACATTGCAAACATGCCATTCCCTTTCTTTCACTATCAATCTTTTTTTCCAGAAGTGGCATGTGGAGCTGAATGAGCAGGATCACATCTTCCAGTCTCTAAGTTCTGAAGTGCAGTGGGCCCAGGAGGCAGGCACTCAGCTCAGCCAACTGCATCCTGACCGCAGTCCAGAGGTAGACCGCTACCAAGAGAAAGCCCACCAGCTCACAGAGAGGTGGAATGGAGTTCGTAGACAAATGGAGACACGGTAAGTCATTTTACAGGTGAATGTTTAATGGATAGAAGAAGCTGGAGAGGGAGAGTGGTGTAAGGGTGTTTTATAGAGCTGTAAGAATGGCTGATCATCATTAACTGATCAAAGAGTAAAATTGGTATGTTTGAAAATATACAGTTAAAACGTATTATAAAGATAGGAATTAATAAACAAAAGAATTGTATCTCTTTTTGTATATGATTTAAATGTTTTTTTGAGTTGTATATGATTTTGACCAGTAACAACCATTGTGTATATGTGTGTTGTAAAGGCAAGCTGATCTGGAAATGCTGGGCTCAGTGCTCCAGCAATACAGAGAGGGTCACTCTGCTCTAATTAACTGGATTGAAGAGACCACAGAGAAACAGGAGAACACACAGCCTGAGCAGAGCGACAGCAAAGCACTGTCCGAACAGCTTGCACAGCAAACGGTGCGTAAGAATCTCACAGGTGCTCCCTGATATTTTTCAAAATCAGAACAGATATTGATTAAATAAGGTACACTTATAAGGATTACTTTCTTGGCAGTAACTCACAGAAGGTTATAATGATTAATTAATAAATTAATAATAAAATAAATCTTTAAATGTAAAATACCAGCTCTGTTTATGTTAAGGAGACAAACTGTCCCAAACCCTCTCATTTAAAAGAAAATCTTTGAAAGTCACTTAAGAGCGGCCCTAAATGTGCACAGCATTCTTACACCTCACACATACTGCAATAAATGCAAATGTTGTATTGTAATGAACTGTATCTCTACAGGCTTTGGTGGCTGAGATTGAGCAGAACCAAGTCAAACTGGATGAGTGCCAGACCCACTCTAAACATTACTGTACTGCTGTCAAAGTAAGCATGCTTTCAGAATGGACTGATTCAGATACTGTTACCTGTGCTTTTTCAGGCAGCCCTCATGAAACTATTTTCTCAAACATCTATTCTCAGATATTATTTCTGTCTCCATGTTTGTTTTTTAGGACTACGAACTGCAGCTCATGACATTTAGAGCTTTTGTAGAATCAACGCAGAAGTCACCTGTGAAAAGGAGAAGGATGCATTCTTCATCAGACGCCATAACTCAAGAAGTAAGAAAGGACACAATGAATATGAGCCAGGGTGGTGGCAAGCATGTTTGTTTTCTTCATGGATTGATTCAGTTAGTGATTTAAATTGGCTTCCTGTAATGCTGAGCCTGTTTGCCTTTCTAGTTTATGGATTTGCGCACACGTTACACAGCTCTGGTGACCTTGACAACTCAGCATGTCAAGTACATAAGTGATGCATTACGGAGACTCGAAGAAGAAGAGGTATTTATTGAAGCTCTCTAATCTTGCAATTGTTTGACTTAAAAATTTATTTTTTTCTATTCTTCGTATTACATTAAAGGGGACAAAAAAAAAACATTCATGCACAATAATTTGTTTATCTGGAGGTTACCAACCATCAAACTGGAATAATACGAACCAGTGTTTGTGGGCTGCCTAAGTCCGAATACTTGGGATAAATGAGATATTCTTATTTTGCTCATATTCCTTCAAGTGCAAAGGCTTTAGAATTGCACTGCCTCCTTTATTTCAGAGCACAAAGACGAGGTTATACAAAGCGAAGCAAACACGAGCACTGCGAATTTAGAGTACTGAAATTGGGACATGTGAATGGAGAACAAAGAGAACTATTCAACAATGTGTAAAAAACAGATACTGCTCACTGTGGTGTGCTTACTTTGGGGTAAACAGTGGCTCTTTCTCTTATAAAGGAACAGGCACTCAAACTGGACATTCTGAACAGGGCTATTTAGACAAGGTGCTGTGATGTTTGATCCTTGTGATGTTTTCAACAAAGCATTTCACAGATGTTTTATAAAGACCCCGGTGCTAACATGTGGAAAGGGTGTGTAATATGTCCCCTTTGACTGTCACAATGAAAATGTACTTCTCTGAACAGAAACAAGTTGAAGAGGAGAGACAGGCCCATGTGGGCCAAGTCTCTGAGCTGCTAGGCTGGGTTAAGGGTCTCCAGGAGAGAGCTGCAGGACAACCTGAGCCATCACTTGCTGTGCAGCAGGTATGATTTGTTTTCCTACCTCTATCTTAAAATAGGGCACCTAACATCTAGCTGCTTGTGTGTATGTGTGTGTTTGCTACCACAGATGGGTTAAATGTGCAACTTTTTAAATGTGCAACTTTCTAAGATTGTACAAGCACAAAGAAAATGCACTTTTTTGTTATGTTTATTTATTTGCTTTTATATTCTTCTCTCCTTGTTCAGGCAATGAATGAACAGTTAGCTGCTAAAAAAGAAGAAATAGCAGAAGCTATCAAGAGATCGGAGGTCTTCCTTCTGTCAAAACAGGCCAGCAAGTGAGTGTGGTACTGCCTGGCACTCATTCAATACATGATTTGTGTTGTGTTTTTGTGTTTTCATTTATATTTTTTGAGAAATATGACATTGTACTGTTGTATCTTACTTTTTATTTAGGTTATCTGCTGAAGAGCGTGCCCAAGTGACATCACAGCTGAATGAGCTGACTGCTACCTATAACCAGCTATGTGACAGTTCTTCTGCAAAGCTTCAACAGCTGGAAGAACAACTTGCCAAAGAGGAGAAACAAAAGGTAGAGTGTACAGTGAATACAGGGGCAATGGCTGCCAAAATGAGTTTAAAAAACAAAATGCTTGCAAAACAGTGCTTCTGTTCTGTTGCTTTATATGGTTGCCATCTGTTAAAGTTTCAAACCTGCTAGAGTGATTGTACACAATTGCGTGTGTGCGCGTGTGTATACACGTGCGTGTGTGTGTGTGTGTGTGTGTGTGTGAATGTGTGTGTGTTTGTAGGAGAAAGACTCAGTACTGCATGTTATATGTTGCTTTTCACATCTGTTTTTGACATCCACATTACCTCCATACATAGATTTGATTTGACATAACATCATTTTTTTAACAGCATGGAGTGAATACCTCACTGTTCACAGCATGCCTGTGATCATTTCACTACAATCATAATTTGCCATCTTCATCCAACACATCTGCCTTTTGCTACTATGTAGCCTTATAGATTAAAGGAGTAGCAATTCTAAGCTCATTGTCAGAGTAGTTTAAGCATTACAAGAGGAGTGCACACATCCAGTCCTGGAGGGGTGAAATCCAGCATGGTGTAGTGATTGATTTTTCTACCCACACACACCTGATTCAGCTCAGCTTTTAATTACAAGGTTTACAGATGGGTTTTGTTTCCACTGACCCTACTGGAATGGATTTGACACTGAAATAATACATAAAACATGTCATTTAGCACAGTTTATATATATATATATATATATATATATATATATATATATATATATAAAATGAATTACCTTGCTTAAGTAAGAGAACATCCACTATGTGCCTTCTTTTAAGTTTTTATTCTTTTTTTGAAGTCACGCTTTAAGTTTTTCAATCCAATCTATTTTTCCAGGTCTGTAGCACTTAAGAACTACTTATGTTCTGGTTCTTATATCTAAGTACCTCTAATTTCATTCAATAAAATTGGAAATTGACCTTAGTTACGTCATAAATTTCCTCACTCTAATTTTTGTGTAGGTGGATTATCTTTTATATAACATCACATGTTTTGACAAATTAAAATGTGGGAATTGAATAAATGAAGGGTGGCCTCTGACTTTTGCACAGTAATTAATGTCCATGTTCATAGTGCATATGTATAATTTTACTGCTACAATCCCATATCTATTATTTTTAATTATGATTGTTTTTTGCATCACATATCACTGCATAATGTATAGGTAAACATGTACATACATAGTCTATGTCTGCGTTCTGTCAAATATATAATCTCATGCTGATGTTTGTAGTGTGTAATCATACATAATCAGTGTTACATGTATAATATATGGTATTTGTAGTATACATATGTAAAAGGAAATGTGGATATGTAAATATGAAACATTTGCACACTTTATAAATAGTACTAAGTATATTTAATTGAGATGGTTGTATTTTGAGCACCAGAGGGCAGCTATGCATACCCACACGTTTGAGCATGATGTGTCCAGGTCACTGCTGTGTACACGCATTTGCGTGTGTGTATGTCTGTGTGATTGAATGTTTCTAGTCTTTGTGTTTAAAACAGTAATACCGTGTGAAGATTAATCAGCATTTTGCTTCAAAACCACTAACAGCTGCTGGGAAAGATATCGTGATAAATTAAATCAGTAGTTAGATAGAGCAATTGAGTTTTCAGGTTAATTGACTCAAAAATTAGGAGTTTAATGGGTACAAAAATAGGTAAGTCCCAAAACTCTAACAGAACAAGATGATGATAAGGAGACATTAAATGAAAGCCTGTAGCTATAGTTGGGATTTCGAGTCAAATCATATGAGATATGGAAATAAATTAATCACGCGTAAAAGTTAAGATTACAAATTTAAAAGCAATGTCAGACAGTTAGGGTCCCATGCAGTATCTCAGGCAGATGGAGGGTGGCATGCAGACCGCTAACATCCAGCTTCTCACCTTGTTGCACCTCAATCTGCCGAGCCGTCGGCCTATCTATTTGTGTGCGTCTAAGGACCTACCACATACGGTAAGTAGTGCTCGCTTTCTCTCTTACCGTTGCTTCATTTCTGACCTGCCACTTTAAAATGAAGTGTTTGTCTTCTCTTTTTCTGGGGGGGTTTGGTTTGGTATGTTTGTTTTTTGCTATCCTTAAAAAGTATTTATACTTTTGTGTATATCAGTATTTTAGCAAGTTTGTGCATGTGAGTGCTTCATGCTTTGTTGCTTTTGAACAAGGTTTTCTTGCATGTGATATTTAATTTGTCTGTTTTTTTTTTTTAATGATCATGTTTTGTTTGGTTTGTTAAAAATAGACCAGGGTTTGTATTTTGGGGTTAAAACATTTACATGTAACTGCAAAGTACAAAATTGTGATTGATTTGCATGCTTGGGTTGGGTATATTCTGTCCTTTACTGGTTATATGTTCTACTTTACTGGCTTGATTTTAATTTAAATGTAAAAAATAATAATAATCTACCAAATATTGTACTGAAAAACATAAAGGGCCAGGTGGTGTTTTTTTTTTTTTTGTTTTTTTTTTTTTTTTAATCATGATTTTGCAAGTGTACTGAAATATTTTATTCCTTTTTTTTGTAGTGTCACAAGACCATCGCTGGAGTAATTGACCTTGGCACGATGGAGCCCTTTCCAGTTTTCCAGTCAGCACACCGTGGTCTTATAGACCAGGAGACATGCCATGTGCTGCTGGAGGCACAGCTGGTCACAGGTGGTCTATTACAACCTGATTCCCCTCAGAGGCTTTCATTAGAAGAGAGTCTTGCCTCTGGTCTAATCAACAGCTGTACATACCAGTCACTACTAGTATTAGAGACTGCACTTTGTCTTGTTCAGAAGTTAGAATTCAAAGAGAGTCAACTTATACCAGTTGCTGCTGCTATGGAGGAGGGTCATATAAAAGAACAAATTGCGCTTCGTATTTTGGAACTGCAGTTAGGCACGGGAGGATTCCGAGATGCTTCAAATAATGAAATTGTCAATCTTGAAAATGCTATGAAGAAGGGGCTGCTCTCAGCTGCTGTTTACAATAAATTAAGATCCTGTTTTGATCGTCGAGAACTCATTGATCCTAATACAGCAGAAAAACTGAACATGATGGAGCTCCATGAGCGATGTGTTTTGAATCCAGAAACAAACCTATTTCTGTTGCCAGTCAGCCAACAGTCGAGGGGAACACTCTGTTTACGTTCTGGCAGAAAGGTAGGCATTTTCCGTGCAGTTCAAGAGGGACTGATTGACCGACACGTAACGGTTAGACTTCTGGAGGCTCAGTTGTTTGCAGGAGGCATTGTTGATCCACGCTCTGGGCATCGACTGACAGTAGATGAAGCTGTGAGGTATGGCCTCATGGATCAGGATCTGGCCTGTGCTTTTCTGTCTCATCAGTTACAGGCAGGTGGAATAATAGACCCAGTCAGTGGAGAGCGCCTGGCATTAGATGAAGCAATCCAAAGAGACCTTTTATCTTCACGCATGGCCCTACGTGTGCTGGGATCTCTGTTGTCTTTTATGGGCATACTATGGCCAGAATCGGGGGAACTGCTTTCTATCTCTGAAGCTCTACAGCAAGGTGTCATCTCAGGGGAGCTTGCCAAGAATGTCCTGAGCAAACGTCATTCTGTTGGTGCAGTTTACTGTCCAGAAAGTGGTCAAGTGATTCCGCTGGCCAGAACTGTAAAGACACTGGGAATAGAAATGAAAATGCTAGAAGAGATAAAGGTTCCTGATGTTTTGTCAGACTTGATCCAGACTAGATCCCTAAATGTGAGCCGCTGGAGCACATCCTCTTCATCGCCATCATCCTCTTCACCTCTTCCCTCACCACAAAACTTTGACTATAACACTTCCTTTTTGGAAGGAGGAGGACCAGAAGAGCAGGCTAAACACCAGCTACTCTCTTACATAATGACACACAGCTATATTAATGCTTGCTCAGGTGAGCGTCTTGTCTTGCTAGAGCCTGAGCTGTTGAAGCTTATTGGTGCAAGTAAATCAACACAACACCAGATCAGACCTGAACCTAAGTTGGAAGAGCCATCTGAAAGAATGGAGTCTAGTTTCAATGTGCCATTTAGTGAACAAAGTAGTCTTGAAAATCGTTCAAATGTATATAGAACATTTGTAACTGATAATGCCATTTGTGAAAATGAAAAAGGAAAAAGTACAGATGAAAAAGTTGTTGCTTTGGATGAATCAAGCACCACTAACAAAACTGTAGTGAAGCTCTCAGATACAGACTTGCAAATAGCAGAGACTTTACATGATGAACAGAGACTACCTTCATTTCAAAACCAGATGAGCAATATACCAGCAGATTCTGTTTTGGACTCACCAGGGACAGTGGTGGAAGTAATAAATAGAGATGAATTCCTGGGCCTCTCTGAATCAGAGCCCCAGTTTAAAGTTGATCTGCCTAAATTAGAAGAGTGCTTACTTGAGGACAAAGTAGAGACTGCACCATTTAAAAAGAATGATTTAAATACAAGATCAGAGAAGATCACTGTCGATACTTCATTGGATAATGAAAGAAACACAGAAGAAAGTCAGTATGGTCAAGGTGACCTAAAGGACAAATTAGCAATGGCTAAAAATGAGGATGTTGAATTGCAAAACCAAGCCAAAATAACCGATGTCTCTCATATCTCAGAAAAAAAGAATACAGACAGGAATACTGAGAAACCAGACCTTTCAAAACTGACAAAGTATGTGGAACAGAGTGATGACAATGCAGAGCTTGAGCACATGGCCACAGAGTTATTGGAATGTGGTCTACTTACTGATGGAACCCAGAAGTTGTTGCTGGATGAGGCTGTATGCCAGGGTTTGATCCCAGGTCACACTGCTGTAAAACTAATGTCAAAGGCAGGGTTATTTGGAGGTTTTCTGGATGCAAATAGTTGTGAGTCACTGAGCATTGACGATGTAATGCAGCGAGGCTTTCAAGATGAAGACTTGGCAATCAGTGTTCTCCAGTCAGAGAAGACTCTTTCTGGTGTGATTGATGTAGAACATGGTCAGATCTGCTCACTGAAGGATGCTGCTCAGAAAGGGCTTTTGGACTCTGACACGGTAGTTGGACTTCTTGAGGCTCAGGTTGTTTCTGGAGGAATTGTTGACCTTCATAAAGGCACAAAAGTGTCAGTTAACCTTGCAGCAAATCTTGGGCTGATAGAAGAGGACCATACAGAGAATCTGCTTGCATTGGAAAAGTCATGCCTTGGAAAGACATCAGAGCCACATGCATCTAATAAAAAATTTACATTACAACTTCAGATGGATGGTGTATTGGACCCCAAAACAAAACAGCCACTGCCTCTACAGTATGCCATTGAACAAGGCATTATTGATTTTGAAGAAGCCCAGCATATCCTGATGCAACAAGTGGCTGAAGGTGGACTTGTGCATCATGGCTCTGGTGTTCGCCTCACTGTCACAGATGCAGTACAACAAGGTCTTATCGACAAGTCATTAGTGCCAAAACTGGAAAAATTGGAGAAGCCTTGTAAAAAGCACAATCAGTTTAGTTCAGATCAGGTTACTGTCCAGGAATTTGTTGGTTTCATTTATGATGGTGTTTCAAAGAGCAGGCTTACACTGACTGAAGCTGTTTCAAATGGTATTATTGATGCAGAAACTGCAGATAAAGCTATGGCTTCTCCAAGTGTAAGAATGGGATTTTTGGACCCTCACAGTGCACGTATCGTGCCTTATTTAGAGCTTATTAAACAGGGAAAAATTGATATTGAGACAGGCTGTCGATTCCTTGAAGTGAAACCCTTCAGGGGTGTTCCACACAAGCAAAATGATTACATGATGACAGTGCCAGAAGCAGTCAAGACTGGACACGTTG
This sequence comes from Hoplias malabaricus, assembly GCF_029633855.1. Classification (NCBI taxonomy): domain Eukaryota; kingdom Metazoa; phylum Chordata; class Actinopteri; order Characiformes; family Erythrinidae; genus Hoplias; species Hoplias malabaricus. The sequence goes on along the minus strand of NC_089805.1, from coordinate 34,057,269 downwards.
ATTCCATTCCAGCACTGAGAGTATTACAATCTCAGGCAGATTCTGGAGGAATAATAGACATTTCAAATGGAACACGGATATCCATTCCAGAAGCTGTTGATAAAGGCCTTGTTGAAAAGGATGTTGCCAAAGTTATTGCTTCAAACCAGTTAATGCAAAGGGGACTTGTTAACCCTGCCAGTGGGCAGAGGGTTTCTGATCTTAAGAAGGCTGTTCAAGAGGGGCTCATCTCTAAAGAAATGGTTGCAGACCTTAACTTAGGCTTTCTGGATGAACCAAACTTGAAAGTGGAATCCTCTGGGTCATTAGGTTTTTCAACAAATGGACATACACATAGTCCTCTTAAGGTTCAGGACGATGGGTCAACACAAGGCATTCGTACACAAAGCCCTGATGAAAGCCCAGAAGCAAGTGCAACAAATTGTTCTGAATCAAAAATTACTCCCTATAAAGTTTCTGAGTGTCCTGAAGAGGTATTGGAGCACTGTGAACCATTTGAAATGGAAGAACAAGTGTGCAAATTTATTTGTTCAAGTGATTTGGAGAAAAACTTTAACCCAAAAACAGAAATGCAACATCAACTCAGTCAACTTGAGATTCAACCGGTGTCTGAGACAGAATGTGAAGATGGGATGAAATATGGCACTACAACCACATCTGACCATACCCCAGAGCCAAACAGCCAGATAAAGCCTGAAGATGAAATAATGACTAGCAAAACATACACACCCTCTAAAATCTGTGAAAAGAGTGGTTACAAGTTTGCCGTAGATTCTACACTTAAGTTGCATGATGGAAAATCCCTACACTCAGAGGAAACTATTATGCAGATAACCAAGGCATCAGAACAGCAGTCTTATGATGCTACAATGGCAATTTGCGAAGGCAAAGAAAACAATGAAAATAGAAGGAACACAACCTTATTTCTTCAGGAGGAGAAGCTGAAGGTGCCACGGAAAAAGAAAGGGAAAGGTAAAAATACACAGGGTAGAATGGATACAGGAACAGATGAAGAGTTGGGTGTTAATCCTCTGAATGTGGTGTCACCATTACAGAATGCTGATGGGAACAAAATTTTAGATGTTGATAAGGATTCTGTTAAAGAATGTGTGAAACTAGAGAAGGATGTAAAGGAGGAGATGGAGTTTATAAATGTTCCAAAAATGAAAGTATCACCTGAAGAGAATGTGGACAATGAAATCTTAAAAGAGGTTAAACCGGTTGACCATGTAGAGGTCCAAGGAGATTTTGAGGTTGAACAAATGTGTGAATTAACACCTGTAGAGAGAACTGCAAGCAACTTAATAACAGAAAAACTGAGCATTGATCAACAAACTGTCAAAAAATTAAGGTTTGGAGTACAGTTGGATGAGCCTAAAGAAGATGTAACCTCATCTGTGAAGATCACTGAGAATAAGACTGGAAAATACATGGACACTAATAAAACCTCAGTTCCTGAAAACGTGGTAAAGATGGAAGAAAGCATTGAAAGAAAGTCTGGAAACGAACCTGTTGGTGCTGAGCAAAAAATGGAAGAATCTGAGAAATCTGAAAGAGAGAACGAACAAATTTTGGAGGTTCGGAAGATTCCACATATGAATGTAGCCTCACTAGCAGAGAGAATGGAGGATAAGGCAAGAAAAAATGTTGCAGCTATTGATCAAAAACCTGTTGAAGATATGGAAATACACAGTGAGGCTAAAGCGGACTTGGTAGTTTTAGAGTCTCCAAGTTTGAGCAGGACTCAAGTTGAGGGCATTGAGAACAAAGGTAGGAAAGAATTTGTTGGTCAGGCATCTGTTGTGAAATTAGAGAGCGAAGACACAGTTGATTTAATGGTTCATATGGCTCCAAATATAAGTAAAGATACACTTGTAGAGGGCATGGGCGAAAACATTGTAATCACTGATGAAAAATCTGTTAAAGATGTGGTTGTAAAAACTAAGGGTGAGGTGGAAAATGAGTATGCATTTGGTGATGGTGTTGGTGTTGTAGACACTGAACATAAATCTGTTGAAAAAGAAGAGAAAGTAGCCAAACAAGTGTTGACAGGTGTACCTGAAGCAAGTAATGTTATTGTAGGTCTAACTGGGTTTGTACAGCAGACAGAAGATGTGGAGGAAGTAAATGTCAATGTCCATAAACAACCTACTGAAGGTGATGGAGATATAAATATTGGAGAAAGAATGTCAAAGGTTGAGCCTATAGGTCTGGAGGATGACTACAGCAACAGAGAAAATGAGTTAAAATACCCACTGCATCACCAAGTCATAAATGCATCAAAACCAGAGGATGCCAAAGAAGTAGATGTTTCTGAGGCGTGTATTCCAGAGCAATTGGATAAGAAGAAGAAAAAGAAAAAGAGGAATAAGAAAAACAAGCAAATATTGCAGTCTGTGGCAAATGCTGAAGTTGAAGCAGAAGAAAGCATTGGTGTTGTCCGAGATGAAAGTGAGAAATCATATGTGGTAGAAAAAGAAGCGATGAAAGAGCCTCAAAAACTTTCCAAAACACAGCTGGAAAAGGAGGCACTTCTGTTGAAAGCTAAAGAAAGCATTCTAAGGAAAGTCTTTGAGCGAGGTGTCACTGAGAAACAAGCCGCTGAAGAGTTAGAAGCGTTGCGTCAAGGGTCTGGTAAAGAACGACATATGGACACATGGGACGTATCCAAGGAAGAGCAGGAGAGCACTGCTGTACCTACAACAGCACACAAAACACAAACAACGCAAGTAAATAATGAAAAGTTAATATCCGAACATGTTTCACCACAAAAGGATTTCAGTCTAACTAATATATCCCCTGCATCTGTACATGTTACTGCATCTGACTTGGGCACAAAGCAAGATTTGACCCTTCATGAAACCACTCACGTTTCTGAAGACATCAGTGGGCAAAGACTGATACCTGTTAATAATTTAGATGAGAATGACGAATTGAGAACAACAGGAGAATGTAATGCTGTTCCACTTTGTGGGAAAAATGAGAAGCTGGCAGTAAATGCATCTTTTATCACTGAGCACACAACCACAGCTTTTGTTGAGAGCAGTGAAGATAGTAAAGCAGATTTTGATAAATCGATGCCTCCAGTCAAAACTGAGGCCGGTTCTATAGCTGTACCACAGAATAAATTTGCAGAGACTAAACCTGAGAAGCTGAAAATAAACTTGCAAGTAAGTGATCAATTGTATACCACTCCTACAGAGGGCAATGAAGATATTAAATCAGATTTCAATAAATATGTGCCTGCAGTCATATTGTCTAAGGATCAGGTTGCTTCAACACTAAGTGAAGTTGACAAACACCCCATTAAAACAAGAAGTGCAGAGCAAAAGGTGCGTCTTAATGTAAACAATGAGACTAGAGATGCATCAGCCCTAGAAGGAACAACAGACTATCTAGAGGCACAGCAGTCTCAGTCAGAGGATATACCAGAGTCTGATACAATAAAATGCTGGGAAGAGGTGGAGGAAGAAGAATATGAAGAGGATGTTGAAGAAAAACAGGTTGATGAACCAATGAAAAAACAGAGAACTACTTCACAGATAAGCAAGGTAAGCAGTTATTAACAACCTTCTATTTTGACTTCACATCAGCTATGGGGTAATCGGGTAATGTAGTCTGCTTAAAGTGGAGATTCTTATTCTAATATTTTTCTTTCTTAGTCCTCTTTGTATCGCCAAGAGTGTCTAGAACATGACCAGAACATTCTAGCACTCCTCTCCATGGTGAGGCACACTGAGGTACGTCTTAAACAGCAACAACAACTATCCATAGGTCGGAGTCTTATAGCACTTAATGACATCATCACACAGACAGAGGTAAGTTCCATCAGGTTTAGGTTACAGTGCAGAAATAGTAATATATCATTGTCAAAGATATAGTAGGGAATTAATTTGTTTAATTCATATTCTAAACCAGACACTAACTCTGGAACTCACTGATTTGGAGCCACAAGTTAACAAGGAAGTTGAAGCATCTAGGCAGCTTTTGGACTCTCACCTTGAAGATGTTCCACCTCAGTTACTTACAGCGCTGGAGAAGGATGGGCGAACATTATCCCGTGCTTTTGATGCTGCAAAAGAGCTTTCCCAGAATGTTCTGCAGGGGATGAAAGCACACCGTAATGCACAGAAGGCAAGGCAAAATCAACATTTTACAATGTGATAAAGAAGTCACTTTTTTATTATTTTCAACATAAGATAGCCCTTTATGTCATCATGTCATTTCAGTATTTAATGCAGATACCTTTTGCTATAACTACTATTGTAATTTCTAATATCGACAAGTATCTACACTTTCAGCATTGTGTTATTACACAGCCATAAATTGTTGTTCAGATTGCACATTTACATCTTACATCCCTTTAGTTTATGAATGTTTCAAATTTGTTCAGTCACTTTTAAGTAGTTTTTAAAACACTAACTGGACATTGAATTCTTAAGTAAAAATATTATTAGTTTAAATCTTTGTTTGAATATTAGAGCATACAAGATTTTACCTTATGGAAGTTTGATGGGATTAATTCGTTATCTGAGGTTATATTGAGCAGTAGGTCCATGTTTTCTATACATTTAAGTTACCTTTCACAGTAACTCAGATAGTAGATACAATGATGGCCAATCTGTGTGAACCAACATGTAAAATTTAGTGCACTGTTTATTATATCTACTTTACAGCTCACCTATTATAGATGGTGTAAATATTTGTACATTATTTTGGTTCATAGGAGGCTGTGAATAGTGAATTGGAATATTTGAGTGGGCAAGTGGATAGCCTTCTCACCTGGCTTAAACAAACTGAAGCTCAGACGGACCAAGAGAATGATGGAAAGATGACAGAGAGTGATAGCAGAGCATTAGGGCACCTTACTCAAAGACTGCAGCAAAACAAGGTACAATACACATACTGGTCTATTTGCAGCATGTCCGTATAGTTTGAATATTTATTGTATTTTTATCTCATGGTTCACTTTCAGGAGTTGCAGGAGTCTCTCGCAGCACGCTCCAGTGATGTAAGCACGGTGGCATTTGATATCCAGGTGTTCATCTCAGAGCGTGCTCAAGATCTTGAACCAGAGCAGAGCAGGCATTTGTTAAGGCAGCTGCAGCAGCTGCAGAGGGCCTTCCACCAGGCATCAGGCTGTGCTCGTGCCAGGGCCGAAGCCCTCTCAGTCCAGCTAGCCAGTGAAGAGGAGAGAGAACTGAAAGAGAAAAAAAAGCAAGAGATTGAAAGACAAAGGGAGAAAGAGAAACTGACTGCTATGAAGAGAGAGGTTTGGAAATACTGCTTCCATGCTTACGCCTTAATTAAAAAAATAGCAGGAATATGCTTTGGTCATTTATTCATGAGCCATGACTCCTCAACCAGTATTTGCTCTATAAATCCAGTCCAATTAAAAAAGAGTAACTGGTCAGTAGTTTACTACAAATTGTATAATCGTACCGTTACATGAATGATTTTAAGTATTTTTATGAATCATTATGACATGCACCAATATTGATGTTATAGAAGTTAATTTGATTCATTTTGTTGGTTTTGCAATGCTAGTATTACTCACCTCCATAGTGCTTTTACCGCTTATTTTACAGCTTACTTTGCCAGTGTCTGTTATGCTTGATGCATGTGTGTTGATATAACATGAGTATTAACTGTCTGCCTTGCTCTTACAGATTGCCACAGAGGACAAGCGCTTATGCCACCTTGGATAAGGCTAGAGAATTAATTACAGCCTATTCAATTTTTTATACTGCTTTTTCCTTTTTCTTTCCAGCAAGAAAGAAAAAGGAAAATGGGTTACTGTTAAGACATTTGTGTTAACCTAAAATATTTTTTGCTGCTTGACTGACCTTTTGAAATAATGTTGTCTGCCCTGGATACATCTTGCTCAAAAGTACATATTTGTTGTGCCAAAATTAAAGTGTGCATAGTCATTTTAAAGAGGTTAAAAAAGGTTATGATTAAGCTCATCACATTTGGTAGAGGGGAACATATTGTGTGCTTGCCAAAATGTTCCATGTATCCATCTTTATTCTCTCTATCCATTGTTCTTTTGCTTCATCTTGTTTTTGGGTTTTAGGTTGTGCAGCAGCATAAGGCAGAGTGTTCACAGAAACTTGAAGGCCTCAGCATGTGGTTGGCTGGTGCAGCTAGTCTGCTAGCCAGTCAGAAAGCAGTATCAGATTCAGGAGATGTGAGCTTACTTCAGCAGAAACAGAGTGAGATTAAGGTGAGATCATAATCTGGTGTTGCAATAATAATATGTCATAATGTAATAACACTTGTTAGTGTTTTTACCTTAAAATTAGAGCTTCAAAATCATTTGAATGCTTTATTTACTTTTAATAGAGAGAAAAGAACTTCTGGGCTCAGAACGGCTGAAACAGCACTATGCAACTTCTTAAAGCCCCTGGGAACTCATTTTGAAATTTAGTATCATTCTAAATTTGGGTGTTATGCGAAACATTCAACACAATTTTAATAGAAAACACAAAACAGAAATATGGTTAAATAAGCTCTTTCCTCAAAAATGAGCTTTCTGAGAACAGTGTGTGATTGGTCTGGGTAATACTGGCATAAGCAGCAGGTAGTGTCGTAGTCACACAGCTCCAGGGACCTGGAGGTTGTGGGTTCGATTCCCGCGCTGGGTGACTGTCTGTGAGGAGTTGGTGTGTTCTCCCTGTGTCTGCGTAAGTATCCTCCGACAGTCCAAAAACACACGTTGGTAGGTGGATTGGCGACTTAAAAGTGTCCATAGGTGTAAGTGTGTGAGTGAATGTATGAGTGTGTGTGTTGCCCTGTGAAGGACTGGCGCCCCCTCCAGGGTGTATTCCCGCCTTGCGCCCAATGATTCCAGGTAGGCTCTGGACCCACCGCAACCCTGAACTGGATAAGCGGTTACAGATAATGAATGAATGAAGATAGAGGGTCTGGAGTTGATGGGTCACTGATGTTTGTTTGAAATTCGAGTTATATATATTTTTTTTTTGTCCAAAACAGCATTTACAATGATTGTGTCTAGTTTTGCTCTTTGTTGTTTTATGGACAGACAGTATTTTTGTAATTTAATATTTATTTATTTAGTCCTAGCACACTAGAATAATTTTTAATATTTAATTACATTTGATATTGTTAAACACATTTATTTTTTATTTTTTAAACACTTGCATTTAGGAAGTACAGAAAGATCTTCAAACCAAAGGTGATGGACTGATGGAGACAATACGGTCAGTGGAAGAGTTCCTTGTTGAGCGTGGGGATGATCTGAGCCCAGAGGAGAGGTCCAAACTGCAGGGCACTCTAACAAGCATGAAGCAGCAATACAGCACACTCACGCAAAATGCTCAATCCACAGTGGTACAACTGGACACTGCCATCAGCACAACACTCCAGCAAAACACACAGAGGGTAATTTAACTTTTACTTTGCTGTTTGCATTTTGCTTCCCTCTCTTGAGTGCCACCTTATACTATGTTCTTGTGTTCTTTCCTTTTCCTGGAAGGCTAAGGCAGAGGAAGAGCTGCAGGAGACTCAGGGAAAAATTGACACACTGCTTCAAGAATTGTCATCATTGGACAGCTCCAGAGGGAGATCTCTTGGGGAAACAGTTCCAGATGCTGCAATTGTCATATCACCACAGGGCACTCTCAGTTCTCACAGTGATAAGCTGAAGGTCAGCACTGAACTCAAGTACATGTGACATGATCCAACATTTTTTTCTCAACATGAGTAGTGTTGACTTCTTCAGTCAAGAGTGAATGTGCATGTGTAAACCTGACCTTAACTACATTCTTGTTTGCAAGACAATTAATCTCGTTTCTACAGAAGTGGAACATTTAACTTCTGAAAAGAAGATTGAACATGTCACACATTTGTAATATTTACAAACTCAGTGTTAATGTGATGTCTTTTTATGTTAATGTAATGTTTGATATTTGTATTGTGCTGATCCAGGCTGAGCTGCAACATTTACAAGCCCAGCAGGCTCATCTCCTACAGGTGGCCCATTCCACACGCTCATTGCTTGAACAGCCTGACTCCAGCGTGCCCCCAGAAGAAAAGCAACATCTGCGTGCCAGGCTAGATCAGCTGCAGAACCAGCACCAGGAGCGCCTCCAGAGTTGCCAGGACAAACTGAGGCAGACAGAAGCACTTCGAGATGAACTTACCAAGTTTCTGCAAGAACACGGGAATCTTTTGGCATGGCTGGAACAGACTGAGCAGGGCCTTTGTTCTTTGGGGCAGGGAGAAGCTGATTCACAGGCTCTGAGAGACAGGCTTGAAGAGCATAAAAAGGTATTCACCATTAAAACTAGAAAATTGCTTGATGAAATATTGTCTAAACTGTCCTTAACAGTTACCCAGTGGTGAAAAGATTTGAGGATTTATGTTTCATGAAAAAATAGTCTTTTTCAATAGTGTTTTCTTTATAAGGTTTGGTGTAAGCTTTGAACATGGGAGTTATTAAAATTCTGTTGTGTCCTTGGGTCACAACCCCACAAGCAGCAGACATCCTCCTTTATTTTATGGCCAAAGTTGTCCTATAATCATATTCTGTTGTGTACATTAACCCAAATTATAAATACTATAATTAATCTTCATTTTTAGCTGGCAGAAGATGTAATCTGCCATAAGGCAGACTTGCGCTTCGTTTCCATCTCTGGTGAGAAGGTGCTGGACTCTGTTCAGGGAGCTCTAGAGAGAATGGGTGGTGCTGACCCAGCTTTAGAGTCCACAAGAGAATTGGTCAGTGACAAGCTGCTAGATTCTACACAACGCTATACTTTACTGCAAAATAAGGTAGGCACTGCAACTTGTCACTTTTAAATTCATATTTAATGTGTACTTTGTCTTTATCTTCTTTTTATATTATTGTAAATAAATTAATTATTGAACCCTCTTTGTACTTTTGTAGTCTGTAGATCTTGGTACTCATTTGTCTACTCTACTGGAGCGGTACCAGCAGTACCAGGATGAGGCTAGTACTCTGGATTCATGGCTGAGTGCTCAGGAGCAAAATGAGAGCATTTTCAAATCCAGCGGGGAGAAGACGGACACACAAACACTACAGAATACATTGAATGCAGTAAAGGTAAGAAGGAGCAGTTTTGTCTGAGCTTTTCTGTGCTATGTACAGAGAGTATAATCGATGAAAAATGTATTGTATGTGTAATTTTATTAAAAAAAGATAACTTTCTTTATTATTATTAATCTCAGCATCTTCAGGATGAGCTAGCAGAGCGCTTGGTGCAGTTGGAGAAATTGAAGAGAGCAGGGAAAGTGCTCACCAATACCCAGGAGCCTCCCACACTTAAAGCAACAGATATCAATACTGCTATAGGTACCTAAATGTATTATATATATATATATATTATATTTATAATATATCCCCTTTTGAAGATTGGATTATTATTGTTTTCATGTTGTTAAATACTCTTGATTCCCTCTTTCAGATACTCTTGAGGGTAGATTTGGAGCTCTGTCAGAGAGTGCCTCGCGGAGAGCCGAGGAGCTCCAGACTGCTGTTGCTCAGTCTGTCAGCGTTCAGGAGGGGCTCAAAGCTTTGCTGTCCTGGCTGGATGGTCTAATATTAAATCCTGGGTTAGTCCAGCCTACTGCTGAAGCAGTGCAGGAGGCCCTCACACAAAATCAGGTATCCAGTGTCTTTGGTTGTGCCCCATTTTAAGGCTAAGTTAGCAAAATAAAACACCTTAAACCATTTCTTTAAAAAAAAATTCCTGTATTTTTGAATTGGAGTTGCAAGATGTTTGTAACTGAAAGGTTAGCATTAGCACTATACACCACAGATTTGCTTCAAATTGTGAAGTAACTTAAAACAGAATTTATTATGCTTTTGACAGTGTGATACATTAAATGAAAAGGTATACATATGAAACTATTTTATAGCCATTGCTTTTTGTTTGTTTTATAACAGAAACTGCGGCAGGAACTGTTGTCACGACAGGGCAGTGTAGAGGCTACTCGTGACTCTGTGTCCAAGCTCTTAAAATCTGCAGATGCAGCAACAGTCTCTGGACTGCAGGGGGCACTGCAGGACCTTACTCAGCGCTACACATCAGCCCAGAACCAGCAGGCTGAGAAAGAAGCTGAACTGCGGGGTGTTCTACCCAAGCTGGAGAGTTTTGAGCGTCTGAGCACGGACCTCCACAACTTCACACAGACCCGAGAGAGAGCACTGAGCCTTGGGGGCCAGCCAGAGCACAGTGTGGAGGACTACAAACACACCATAGAGGTAATAGATTTCGTCTACATATGACAGCCATGACATGAAATTTAAATGGCAAAAAAGATTAATTCATTTTATTACATTTTTTCTCATTAGGAGGTGCGATCAGAACTTTCCCAGGAAGCAAGTCGGCTCCAGTCATTTATGGAGCTTGGTACAGACCTAAGCAAGTCTGGAATACTTGCCAACACACACAGCCTTCTGGACTCAACCAAAGAGGTGTCTGAGGAGTTTGCCCGACTAGAGGCCTGTGTCAATGAAAAGTGAGTTCTTGGCACTAAGGCAAAAGAAAAAAAAAAAAAGACAATCACTTGTCTTTTTGAAAATCCTTTCAAACCCAGATCCCCTATTGACTGAGCCATATTTTAATTCACCTGCTTAGTGTGGAATATTTAAAAATAAAAAAAGTGTAATGCCAATATTCCAAATATTTTTCACTCTTATTTTGCCCTTGTCCCAAAAATTTTGGAATGTGTAGCAGGCATCAGATTCCACATTTGTTTGTATTTTGTTCAGCCAATACGTTTTTTCATTCTTTGTCATTTTGTCATTTAAGCAAAGGTTCTAGGGAACAAACAAATCACAGATTTTGGAAATGGGCTTTGTAGAAGTGAGTCATGTCAGTGTCTATTCTGAGACACTAAAAATTATATGATCACTTTATTTTGAGTGCTCAGCATCATACAGAGCAACTCCCATTCAAGATGGTTTTCTGGAGGTTTGTGTGTTGAAATGCCAAGTGAGAGAAGGCTTGTAAATGTTTTCCCCATGGAAAAGAGTTTAACAGCCATTTTGTCATAAGGGATGTGGGATTAAAGTTATACAGCATGTCTAAAGACTTGATTTTTTTTATAACTTTAATGTAGGCTTTATAAGACCCTGGGTCTGTGAGGATTCCCTCAAAAAGGCATGTGTTGTTACTATCTACAAGTATGTAGCCCAATTGTGAAAGTTTATTGGGTGGTTTTGTGGCTTAAATGACAGTGGAGAACAAATAGACTTTAAGGCTCTTAAAATGAATGTTATTCTATAAACCAATCCATAATCTTCCACAGAATGTAAAGCACTTGAATCTAGATAAGTGCTATATTTCTAATATGAGCCCTTCCAATCTCATATTCCCATTAAATTAAATTAGTTTATCATAGTGACATTCTGTGATTAATCATGCAAGTTAAAAAGCTAGCATTTCCTTGTTGTTGTTTTTGTTGTTTAAAAAAAGAGATAAAGAAATGTAGCGTGGCATACTCAACAAACTAGTTAGAGGAAGAGGAAATATTTCAATATTTATAATGTTCTAATTCTATAATATTTCAATATTTTAGTTTTTATACTATTTGAATAAGAATCTCTAATCTCTAACGAGTCTCAAACACATGAATTAATTTTGAAGAGTGCTGCTTAGACAATAAAACACCTCAATATTCCACCTTCAACAACTTTGTAAGAGATAAAGGCTGAGAGGCACAAGAAAAAAAATGTGCCAAACGTCTCGCATCACTTGTTCGTGTGCAGGAGAGAAAAAGACAGTGAGAGTGAGAGTTGGTTAATTCATTGCATATTTCAGCATAAAAATGATGTAATCTAGCTTCTGAACATAGCAGGTGGGACGCTGTGACTCAATTCTTTTTTCTTTTTCTTTTTTTTTGTGATCACCACAGGCTCAGTGCAATCCAGAGATGTGAGCTGCACTTGGGGCAGTTCCGTACACTCTCTAGCTCCCTCCTTAAATGGCTGCAGACAGTGCAGGAAAAGTTGCCTGCTAAAGAACCAAGCCTCAGCACTGAGGGCCTTCAGAAGAGGGTTCATGAGCTTAAGGTGGGTCTAGAGTATAGCTTTGTCATAATAAGGTATAATAATGATCTGATTTGCAATGTGTCATTAGGAGATTCTCCAAAGGATATAGTCTAAACGTTTAGTGTTATTGTGGCCCACCAGGGAGCCAAATTGCTGTTTTTGGTGTGAAGTATGATGATATTCATCATTTTCTCTGTAATTGCTTAAAAAAAAAAAATCAAGAAAGTTGATAGATGTATTGTATTCAAACATGCGTACCAAAAGCTGCTTGTGACTATCTCTCAGGACCTGCTGAATGAATGGGTGTCCCAAGGCAGCCAGGTTGAGGAGCTGAACAAAAGCAGCTCACAACTAGAGAGTCAGATCATCAACGTCACCGCTTCACGCAACAAAACTGGTAAGATTACAGCTGTGGCAGTCATATGACACTATGGAATTCTGGGTTTTTAATCTCAGTTTAATTTCTGTTCATAGGCTTAGACAGATCTTGAATATAATTTTAAACTACAAAATATATTTTGGCCTGATTTGTTGTTATTTTTATAGAAATAAATATACATATAGCAAAACTGCTTGTTGAGTTATTAACCCTCATGGTGAAATCAATTACATGCCTTTAGTGAACACACAGTTTGTTTTTTTAGTATACACACACACACATACACACACACATGCACGCAACTGGAGAATTAGGCTGCCAGTCATAACACCCAGAGAGCAGTTGGGACGTTAGGTGCCTTGCTCAAGGGCACTTCAGCTCTGGATATTTAGGGAGGAGAAAGCATAGCCCCCCCCCCTTCAATTTTCTTGCAAGTGCTGGGGATTGAACCATCAAATTTTAGTTCCAAGCCTGCACCCACCTCGTGAGGTTTGTATATTAATTTATTACTGAAACAAAAAGAACAAAAAAAAATAAAATCTTTCCTGACATTTACAAATATCTTCAAATGAAAAAATAAAGGCCAAAAAAAATAAAGCTACTTGTAAAAAAAAAAAAAAAAAACATTGCATTAGGACCTGGAAAAGCTGCACTAGGACAAAAGGGGACTACTTGTACACATTTAATGTTTTGTTTTGTATTATTTAGTTATTTCGTTATTTTCTTAAGTATGTCTGTCCAAACCTGGCACTGATACCATTTGTATATCAGGGATGTCAAATACATAACCTAAATCCTTTCTTTACATTAGTAAAAGTATATATGTCTGCCCGAGTGTCTTGTGTGTTTTTCTTGTGTGAGCTTATGTTTGTATAGTGGTCTGTATAGTGGTCATAGCTCTATGTGCAAGTGCTTATGTGTACATAGTGTTTGTGCATGTGTGTATAGCAGCAGTGTTTGAGTGTATGCCTCTCTCCCAGGTTTTTCGCAGCTCAATGGTGCCACAAGCTCCAGCAGTGTCAATGGCATTCACACCTGCAAAGGTGAGCTCCTTCCAGCTTGCAGTCACAGAGCATCCCTGAATGCCTTTTACTGCAGGGCACTTAACATCCATCATAAAGCCATTCTTTCATTCACAAATGTTTTATGTTTGATCATACTCACAACAAGACAATCATGCAATGCCTTGCCCCTTTCCCTCGTCTGTCAGTGAGCTTTTACACTTTATTTGGCATGTTGTTTGTAGCTTTGGTCCATGTACATTTGTTTTTTCTTTCAAATAAAAAGGGGTTGTAGCCCCTGAACTCCCAAGGCAGTATTTCCATTATGCAGAACATAATCATGGAAAAATAAATTGTGAAATATTTACATACTTAAAGGTCTGTTGGCATTTTAAGACAATGTAGTAAATGTAAGTTTCTACATGAAGTTTTTTTCCTATTTAAAAGACATTATTTATTTATTTTATTTTTTTTTTATGTGGGCATAAAAAATATGACAAATACAATTTATTTCACATAAATATACTAATGTGTTCAGTATTTAGTATGTTTTGAGATGGTGAAATATTCAGATTATAAAAATTCTGATTAAAATAATAATAATAATTAAACCCATAAATTTGTGTCTTAAATATTCAGTTCACAAAAATATGAATCTAGGCCAAAGGTCAGCCTTTTAGTGAAAGTAGGAAAAGCCTTCTGTGAAGTGAACACTTTAATCTGTAAGCCTGAGCAAAAGGGGTTTAGGTTTTGAAGTGATCAAGGGATCTGAGTATCAGAACACACAATGCCTTGTCACTTTGTGGCCATCACTGTGGCTTAAACACCATTTATGCTGCATTTAGCCAAGCTCCTTAAACACTAGTGTTTTACTGGACGCTCAGACAGAAATATGTTTAAAGTTGTTGAGATATTATCATAACCTCTTATTCATATGTGGGTGGTGTTTCTGTGATACACATCTTTCACTTTCTGACTGAAAGTCAGCTCCTCTGGCCATAACTCGCACCAACACAGTGGACACAGCTGACTGTCACTGCCTTTCTGACAAGTTCACTGCAGCTTTTCTGTTTAACTTTACACAAAAACAGATGAGATCTCCAAATAATTAAAGCCACAACAACAGAGAGCATGTGGTGTGATATTTTAACAAGACTGTTATATATAGACGTTTAAACTTTCTACATAAATGTCCTTTTCTTTTATCAAGTATATAATATTCTGTTTAATAATAATCAAGATTTATTGTCATTTCAACTAATGTATAGTACACAGTGAGACGAAACAACGTTCCTCCAGGACCATGGTGTAACAGAAACACAAGTGCAACACAGTAAAAGTGCACACAGACCGACAGTACAACACAATACAGACAAAATGTGCAGTGTGAACTGCAGAAGATCTGCACAGCAGTCTAAACATCACCATTAAAATGTAAAATTAAAATTTAAAATCTTTTCAGCTCCTGCCATGGTCCTGAGTTTTCTTTTGTAAAAAAATTTAGTGTAATTTCAGCACAGTGTCTCAGTTTTGTAGTTTGTTGTGAATAGACAAGGTTTCTATGATCATAAACTGTCCTGAACTGCACGATTTTTGTGTTATATCCTACAGCAAGTTAAACAGAGCTTTCCCCCAGGCTTGGTCTGTTTTTGTGTAAATTTAAAGTTAAACAGAGGTGCTGTGTAGATGATAAATTGGTCAGAAGGAACCTCAGTCAGTATTTGTCCGATTAAACACTGCTGGACATTTACTCTGGCTGAGAAGCCTGCTGGTAGGCCTCTGTCCTATATTTTTATTGTTAAGTTTTGAATTTTTAAATCTGCATATTTCACCAACTCAAAATTTCAAAATGTTTATAAAATGTCACACAAAAATAATTCAAATATAAATCATAAAGTAAAGTAAATATAACTCAAATTCAGATAAATATATTTCAATTATTAAAAATTCAGATTCAAATATTTTGGTACCTGATTTAGCTTCATATTGATCTCTGTGCTCTCATTGTGCTGAAAACACCAGCAGCTTATTTGTTTGTTTTGTAAAATTTAATTGATTTTATTTTTTATTATTATCATTTTTTTTCCACTTTAGTAATCAAAGCAACCATAAAGTGACAGCTGCACTTTTAAACAAATAGCACTGTGGAATTGATTTTTTTTTTTGACTGACCAAAAAACCATTTATAACCATTACAATTTTTTCAGATGTGATTGGGACATCTCTAGGGAAAAGCCTTGTCATTACTATTCACCTACACTCAGTATAATTCTGTCATTTTCTTCTCTTCTGTCCTTTCTCTCATTCCCTCTCTCTTGCTTTCAGACCTGACTGAGATCCAGGTGGCCGTAGCAGAGGTTAACAATAGGTATGAACAGCTGGGTAACAATCTGCAGGAGAGACAGGGCAAGCAGCAGGCATTTTTGGAGCTGCATCAGAAGGCCAGGCAGGACACTGAGACTCTGTTGCAGTGGTTGGGTCCTCGTGAGCATTGTCTGACCCAGGGACAGACTGCCTCACCTTCACGGCCTGAGGTGGTGCGGGCTCAGGCCCAGGAGAACAAGGTAATCTCAGAGGATTAGATTTCTAATGTATCTAAATTTTCAGTTTTATGGTTGCCTAATGCTTACATGGATGTTATGTTATGCAATGGCTTCTGTAAAACATGGGACAAATGCATGGATAAGGACTTGTAATTTGACTGAGCTGAACATGGCCTTTCTAGCCTACTGGTGTCAATCCAAGTTACATAATCAATAATCTGACTGCATGATATCTTTGCCACGCAGGCCTTGCTGTCAGAATTTGTAGAGCGTTCTGGGAAAGTGGAGGATTTGAAGAACACCCTGAAACAGCTGATAAGAGAAAACCCAGATTCCCCTGAAACAGAGATCTGGAAACAGCAACTCAAAGACATAGGTCAGTAAAAAAATGACAAGTAAATACAATAAGATGGAGTTAATAAGGGGAAAGGGCTGCTTCCTGAACAGTTTTTGCCAACAATTTGCCACCACCTCAGTGCTGTGCTTACATTAAGTATTCTATAACTGATCAAAAATGTCTTTGTGTGAGAGGATTTTGCTATTCATGTGCCATTTTGTCATATTTTGCAACAGTAAATGTGTTTGTGTGGCACTGCTGAACTAAAAATATCACTGTGGGGGCTGTGGTTCTTAAAGGTTGAGGGCCCTCTGGTACACCAAACAAAAGCATGGTACGGTGTGTAGGCTGGAGGAACTGGAAAGAGGCCGGAAGATGAAGCGAGCTTCAGGAAAAGCATTCAGTTCCCACACTATATGATATTTCACGACTCAACAGATCAAACCAATTCTAGAAGCAGAACCAGTCCACAGACCTTGTATTTTATTTAAAACGCACCTGAATGCCAAGCTGGCTTTTCATATGAGACACCAAAAGACTATGGAAGCATAAATATGTTCTTTCCTGAATTGCAGGGTGAATTTATTTTTCTTTTTTTTTTAATCCTGATACCAATGCAGATGCTGACCTAAATTAGAAGCATTGGACATTTCTTTTACCATTATATCGCATTATTCCTAGGCCCACACTGCCAATTGAGGTACCCCGAGACTCTTCATGTTTGTCAGGGATGCCAGAGCATCCAGTTATTGCTGTTACGGTTTCTAGAAGCATTGTATAACCAATGTTTGTTTTAATCAGCTACATTCATATTTGTTCCTGTTTTTAGACTCTCGATGGGAGAAAGCAAATAAGACAGCAGCTCAGAGGCAGACGGAATTAGAGACATGTGCTGACAGGCTGGGCAGCTTTGCATCGGCAGCCAATCAACTAAGTCCCTGGCTGAGAGAAAAAGAGCTGATGATGAGTGTGCTTGGTCCCCTCAGTATTGACCCCAATATGCTCAACACTCAGAAACAGCAAGTACAGGTATTAAAAAAAAAAAAAATATATATATATATATATATATATATATATATATATATATATATATATATATATATAGACAGATGGGTAGATATATAGATATAATTAATTTGTTTTGTGCTTTTATATTGAACATATATTTTACAAGAGTTACCAGAGCCAGATTATAAATATCTTTACTAGTGAGCCTTGGCCAAGAAAGCAACAAGCTTTTCACAGAACAAGGTTTACAGCACACAGTGGATTATTGAAGTCACATTATTAATGTAATACATTTAACAAGACGTGCAAGCATATTGTTACTATTCTTTAACCATTAACCTTAAATCAGTCAAAGAAATAAAATCCTTCAGCTTTAAATATTTCTGCACATCTTTCCAATTTAAAGGATATTTTTACCATAATATTACAGTTTGTAAGTAAATGTGATGCTTCACTGACCTGTAATAAGGAGAATAGGACCTATATCCTTACTGCTCGAGGCTCAGCACTGCAGACACTGCACTATGTACATTTTGCAGGAGAGTTTAGTAGATTTACTCTAGTTCATTTTCACATTTTCTCTCTCCCCCCAGTTCATGCTACGTGAGTTTGAGACACGACGTCCTCAGTTTGACCAGCTGACTCAGGCAGCAGAAGGTGTCCTCTCTCCTGCAGGGGACCAGGGTTCTGGGTCTGGTCAGGATCTGATGGAAGTGCAACAGGAGCTGACCGACATCACCAGCCAGTGGGATGACCTGACTTCTCGTCTCTCTAGACGCTCTGGGCAGATAGACCAAGCACAGGAAACTAGTGAACACTTCCAGACCCTACTGAGGGAACTCTCTTTCAGTGTGGCTGATCTGGCTGAGAGGCTGGATGCTCAGGCCTCCTTAAGTGCACAGCCTGAAGCCTTGCGCCGCAGGCTGCAGGAGACAGGGGAGATCCGTGCAGAGCTGGAGCAAAGGAAAAGCCAGTTGGCCAAGGCTGAGCAGCTGTGTGTGGAGCTTAGTGCCATTGTAGCAGAGCCATACCTCAGAGAAGAGCTGAACAAGAGACTGGAGAGTGTCAGTGGCCCACTCAACAGCCTGGAGGAAAAAGCAGGTGAGTCAGGCTTAACTTAACTCCAATAATTTAATTAATCCAGGCTTCAGGTCCATCTGATTGTTACTGTATATTACTAGGGTTGTAGTCATAACCTACAGCAAAATTAGGAGCTAAACAATTTAAGAAAATAAACACGTGGAGTCAATATACACTGACCAATGACTATTTTTTTCTCTTTCTCTCTCTCTGTCTGCCTCAGCGGATGGTCTGTCCCAGCTTCAGTCAGCCCTTTCTAGCACACAACAGTTCCAGCATATGTTTGAGGAGCTTCGTGGCTGGTTGGACGGGCAGGCTGGGGAGCATACAAGCAGTGTGTCAGATCCCCTCCCCTGCCAGCCAGAAGCTTTGCAGTCGCTGCTAACCAAGCAAGAGGAACTCCTTAAAGGTGTGGCTCAACAGCGTGGGTCCTACGATCTTATCCAGGCTGAGGGTGCTTCTCTCCTGGCTTCGTTACCCACTGGAGATGAACGCTCTGCCCTACAGACCCGACTGGCCACCCTCCAACAAGACTGGGAGAGCCTGTCTCAAACCCGCAGTGAAGGGCTGGCTCGTGTTAAAGAAACACTGTCCCGTGCTGTACAGTACAAGCAGCATCGGGATGAGCTAACTCCCTGGGTGACAGATTGTGAGAGGAGAGAGTCAGAGATCCAGCCTTCTTTGGACCCTACTGCCCTGGATGATGCATTGCAGAAAGCCAGGCAGTTAGGCTTAGATGTGGATCGCCATCGTCCCCAGCTGGAGGCTCTGAACTTGGCAGCAGACCAGCTTCTGGAGCAGAGCAGAACTGGAGAGGAGGTGGTGAGGGATGAGAAAGCCCAGTTGAACCGCAGAGTAGATGGCCTGTCCGAGAAATTACATGGCCGCACGGCTCTGCTGGAGGAGCTAGGCAGTAGACTGAAAGAATTTGAAGATGGAAGGCAGGCAGTTGAAAGAAGGCTAGAGGCAGCCAAGCATCAGTTGGAGGTCCAGGAGGCGCTAGGTCCACAGGCATGCAGCAACAAGAGTCTAGAACGGCTCCGCAGCCAGCAAGAAATGTTGAACACTCTGCAACCCCAGGTGGTGTATCTGCGGGATCTAGCCCAAGGGCTAGTTCAGGACATGCCACAGGCAGCAGGGAGCAGTGGTGAGGGAGAACAGCGCTTGGTGCAGCAGGCCCGGGACACAGAGAAAGAATTAGAGGAAGTCACTGAAAAGGTGAGGATAGTGAATTGTTTGTAATCTGCTGTACTTCTGTAGTTTGTTAACTCAGAAACACAAGATAAAATGCGAATGGTTGGTGATACTAGCTTCCTGTTTGTGGCGTATTAGTATATGGGAGGGGGGGAAACTTTTCAAGAAGGGTGGTGACCATGGTGGCCATTTTGAAGTCGGCCATTATGGATCCAACTTTTGTTTTTTCAATGGGAAGAGGGTCATGTGACACATCAAACTTATTGGGAATTTCCCAAGAAACCAACCATTCCCATTTTATTAAGGTGTATCCATATAAATGGCCCACCCTGTATATTAATATTGTTAAGCAGTGTTTCTGTCTGAGCATGTGAAAGTCAGAGTCTTCTGCTATATTTGTTTTTTCACATCTCAGACTAAGTTTTAAATTAATTTTTATATTAGCATGTTTCTATACAATGATACCTTTCGTAAAATATTATTACATATTAATTATTACAATTGACATGTTCAGTCACTGTCACCTGTTAGGTTTTTAACAGCATTCAGCTTGTCAGTTGTGATACTGAAGTCACAAAACTTCAAAGCTATGGTTCCAAGTGTTTTTTTAACAGTGATTCTGAACTGTTTTTTCTAAACCCCAACTCAACAATGTATGATTAACTTTGATCCACTGATAGACTCAGACTCAGAGACTAGTAGGTCACTCCATTTACAAATGCACAGCCCAATATTCAGTTTATTGGGAAACTGTCCATCTACATGTTAAAAAAAAACGTACATCACATTGCATTTTACTGTCTATTTCACAGATTGAGCAGTGCTGCTCATCTTTGGAGTCACGCCTCCAGGGTGTTGGAGAAGTTCAGTCCAGAGTCCGTGATGTTTTCTCCCGATTAGCTGACCTGGATGATGAGCTGGACAGCCTGAGCCCTGTGGGGCGCGATTTGGACTCCCTAGCTTCGCAGGCTGAAGCAGTGAAGGGCTTCTTGTCTCGCCTGGCAGTCCTTCGAGCTGAGCTGGAGGGTCATGGGGGTGAGTGCACTGCCATGCTGCGGAGAGAGGGCAGCTCTCCAGACCTGCTGGCCCTCAGGAGGGAAACAGAGGCACTGAGCCGGCAGGCTTCAAAGCTTGCCGAGCGTGGCCAGGGCCGGTTGTCCCTTATAGAGGTGGCTGAAGAGAGGGTGAAGGAGTTCTACACCCGCCTCACAGAGATGCAAACGCTGCTGGACCAGGCAGAGGAAGGGATAAATGCACAGGGCATTGTGGGAACCGAAGTAGAGGTGATCAGACAACAGCTTCAAGAGTTCAAGGTAAGAGAAGAGGCTTTTTTTACTAAAAAGCATTTAAACGTTTGTATCAGATGACACTCTGTAATTGTGGCTCAGAACACTGCTTCATATTTGGAATTCCTCTGAGCACTGAGAAGTCTGTTGCTTATGATTCATGCGGAGGCATGGCCTGGAAACTTTTTTCAGCCACTTCTCTTTGTGAGATTTGAAGGGTATTTTTTTTCTCAGCTGCCTTGGGTGAATATGAAAGATTTTCTCTACCAGCCAGTCCAATTTAAATATAAACGTCCTCAGACGGCCTGTAATTTGATATAAATTATGCCGTTTGCTGAGACTGAACAAGGCCAGGCAAGTGTGTCAAGGCCATCAAGTGGCAATATTAACCCTCACTAAATCAACTCCAGCCACTAGCCCCCATCTGGGTTCTTGTCCCAGCATGCTTCTCTGAGGGGGGAGAAGGAGTAGATGAAGGGCAGGGAAAAAAACCAGCAATGATGCCACTAATCGTGCTTCTCTGCTGAGAAATCTCTTTCATTGTGGTGTCCTGCCTCCCTCAAACTTACCTCCACCCCCAGGCTGATCAATGGTGACCTCCACACACACACTCTCCCTTGCAGCTGTATAGTTCATCTCTCTGATTATGTGTCAGTCCCTATCCTGCTATTACTCACACACCTCCGGAGTATGAAGTGAAAGGGAGCGAGACGTGTTTAAAGTTGGTAGCGAGTGTGGGTGTACAGGAAATGAATGATGTGGGACCAGGGTTGATAGAGGTTCTTGGAGTAGGAGAGCGTGAATCAGACTTTTCTGTATCAAACCCACCTTGCTGAGTCACAGTCACTGGGACCATTTGGCAGTTACATAGCATCTATTTGCTGTGAAATGTTCTCTGAGAGCTGCTCTTGCCTCCTGCTGTTCAGTGCCAGCTATGAGAGCTCATTAGACCTGTCACTGTATTGATGGACACTGAGCTATATCTGAGAGCAAAAATGAATCACGGGAACATTCTCTGCTCCCACTGTCTTTGCATCAGAGCACCAATGACTCGTCCAGCTTGGTTCTGCATGAAATATATATTCAGGTGGTTGTGCTTATTTGAAAATTCACCTGGGATTGATCCAGTATGCACAGGCTGTTTTTAAAGTTCAGAGTTTTAAGTTTCAAAAACCGTGCTTTGGCTGTGGTATTCTGTGCTGTCTACACGTCTAACTCGTGGCTTTGTTTAAAAAGACAGACCTGAGATTTACACTCCCTAATTACATGGTCAAGAACAGCACACTTGACTATTCCTCTTCCCTAAACTTGTCTCTCCCCACAGCAGGCAGAAGAGATCTGCAGAAGAAAAAAATTAAGGAATTAACAAATGCAGCTGCAAAACGCTTTAAAGTCATGAGACACCAAAGCATAGTGGAAAACAAAATGTGGCAGAGCATTGGATCAGTACAGGAGAAATGCTACTCATTGAAGAGCCTAAGACAGTGCTTCAGAATATGGGTAGACAGTCTGTACATGGGGGTATTTTTAGGAAGCACTGAAATGGGGTCTCACACATTAAACTGAGTTAGAGGGATGAAAAGAATGCTAGCTAAGATTTGCTTGAGATCTTCTTTCATGCTACTTGGCTGTCAAGATGTATTTTTTTCCATCGTCTCTAGACCCTTGACTCACACACGAACTCTCTCTTTCTTTTGTATGAACCCCTGTAACCCCAACTCCCTACGAGCATACACACACCCCCTTTCTCAGACCCCTGTTCCACTTACTAATGAAATGTGTGAAGGTAATTTGGCAAACCCCAGTGCCTGTCTGCTGTGAAAAAAAGGCCACCCCCGACCCCCTTCCCTGCAAACCAG
Organism: Hoplias malabaricus; assembly: GCF_029633855.1. Classification (NCBI taxonomy): domain Eukaryota; kingdom Metazoa; phylum Chordata; class Actinopteri; order Characiformes; family Erythrinidae; genus Hoplias; species Hoplias malabaricus. Next base: position 34,034,542 of record NC_089805.1, on the reverse strand, counting down.
ACTCCATTTCGTAGACATCCAATCCAAAGTAATGATGTCATTGCTGAATTTAGAGAGGGGGAGGTAGGATACACCCAAATGAGCAAGTCGTGTGTATATCTGGGTCTGTGTGCCTGATACAAAGAAAAGAGGTCTTGTTTTAATACATAACCTTTTTGATTGGGGATGGCTAGCATTCAGAATAAAAAGTTACTCATTTGTACTTTTTAACTTCACACTCAGACATCAGCCATCTACGGCCAACTCAACAAACAGTTCTCTGTTTTAGGAGCCTGTAATTTTGTAGTCATGTCCAAAAATACAGATAAAATCATGATGGTGAACAATGGCGCATGTGTATGACCCACAATAAAAGGCAATAAGTAGCATATGGTGATAAGTGACCATTTTGAACATAGCATTTCTCTGCACCCCAACCCCAACCTATCATCTAAACATATGTTAATAACAGCCTGAGTGCTTTAAATTCCACGTGAATAGCAATGTCGCTCTCTCTCCCCCTCACTCTGTGTGTATGAACCATCTTTGAGCTTCAGGGTCTAATACAGTAGGTACGAGAGGATGGGACTATACATGTACAGGTCCAAGTGGGAGGATATTTCTAATTTCAGGCTGTTTGTAGCGTTTGGAATTTCAGCTGTTTCCCCACCCTGACCACTCCACCCCCTCCCCCTTCTCTCTCCCTCTCTCACACACACACACACACACATATTCTCTCTCACAAACACACAAGCAAAAAAAGGGTGTGGGTGTGTTGGTTTCCCTAAAATTCCATGTGCCCCGTCTCCCCATGTGTTTGTGTGTGTGTGTGTGTCCCTGCTTCCCCTGCCCTGGAGCAGCTGAGCTTAGGGAAGATGGGGTGGGCTGTTGGACCCATACAGTAGCAGAGTGAGGGGACTTTCTCCAACTGGGCATTCCTGGGCAGGGCTGATTAGGTTGAGGGAATAGCTTCTAAATCAAGTTGTGCACTCCATACTGTCCTCACCCTTGCTATTTGTACAGTGCCAGTCGAGGTTGGAGTCACTTGTCGTTGTCTTCTTCTACTACTACTTTTCCTTTCCCCTTCAGCTAATTCTTATTAATGATAAATTAACATACGTTAACAAATGTTTAATACTCTGATCAGTCAGAACATTAAACCCCCTGTGTCTCTGAGCATACAGGATCACTTTGTAGTTCTACCATGACCGTCTGTAGTCCATCTGTTATGTTGCGTACTTTGTTTGCCTCCTTTAACCGTGTTCTTCAGGACCAAAATGACCACCACAGAGCAGTATTTATTTAGTTTTTGGGTGACAAATTGTGTATATTTTACTGGTAAGTTTAAATCAGACACAGCAGAGCAGTGCTACTGGAATTTATAAATACTGTGTCCAGGCACTGTCCATTCAAGAAGACACCCTTACCTTATTGGTCCAACTTGTAGATGTAAAGTTTTATTATATATATATGTAAAGTTATACTTTCCTCACTAATTCTGTCAGTTTATCTCTGCTTTCTGTTCTGTTTATGTAGCATAACAAGGCCAATGATTTTTGTCAAGGCCAGGGCCTCCCCCCACCCAAAACCCTAGGGCTTCCTTTTAACTCAGGCTTCTCGTGGGTCAGCACTTGCTAAAAATAGCTGTTTAAAGATTTTACTGAGAAATATTTCTAAAACCATGGGGATGTAACGATCTTCAAAATGTTGTTCCTCTAACAACAAGATAAAGACTATTTATCTATGGCAGACTCTTAAAACCTTTCATCTTTTGTGTCTTATGTGTCAGCTGTAGCCCTGGAATTTCTGAATGGGTTAACTGGCCCTTGATGATCTAAGACACCAGCCTCCATTCTAACACCTTTAGTCCCTCCTCAGCATTAGGTACTCTAGTAATATAGTTGTCATTTAGCATTATGCACCTAGCAATGAGGCGTTTTTGTGTTTCTGTCAATTTTCATGTTTTAATCTTGTATAGATTGAAATACCATAACCTTAGCTTAAGGAGATGACTTATGTTTTGTTACCCTCAGCTGTAGAATGGGCCTTTGTGCACATAAGTTTGTATGTTATCCCTTAGTCTCCTTTGCTTCTCCTTTTGCCTGGTATTGTTTCAGCTGCTGTGAATTACTTTTTCATTCCATTCCATAGCATAGCGTAGAACACTATTCCTTCTGAGACACCTGATTAGCTCACTAACTGAAAAAATCTGTCTTCTTTATGCGTGTAAATAACAGGCATCATTCATAATGTAAAATGTTATAAGTGTTGGTTTATCGGTTGTTTATTTTTTAATACTATGCACTGCTTAATTTAAAACAGTTGCAAGGAATGGAATATATTTCCAATAACATTTATATTTGCACGGTGATTTTATTAACAAAAGATCTAAAATAGGAAAGGAAAAAAGTTTACAGATTTGGTTTAATATGAAGAGCAGGCTTTCCTACTCTGTGTTTATACTGTTCTGCTCCCAGTTCTCTTCCATGTCTCTTTGTGTCTGCTGCCGTTGGGAACAATGAACACATTGAGTTACTCAGGTAAAGCCAGCTGGTTAATTATAAAACTGCTGCTGAGATCGAGAGAAAGCAAGAGGCAAGAGGGTGGGTGCCAGTGCTGCTTAGTTACCCCCAAGCGACAGGAGGGAGCGAAAGAAAAAAGCAATAAGCTTTTGAGAGATGAAGGGAAGGAAGTGATTAGATGTATTATTATATATTTCATTTCTTTGTTGACAGTAAGTGTAGGGTGATCTGGGAGCTTAGGAAAAAAAAGAATGGGGAGGAAGAATGGAGAAAATCAACAGGTGCTGTTCATGATCAAACAAACAGCTCTGTAAGTCAATCACATTCTCAGCCCCTCCTATTTACTCCAGCTTAACGGCTATTAGTCTTTATCGAGCAGTTCTACTAAACTGGCAACACTCTATGCCAGTTATCGTGTGTCTAGGGGATTTTGGGGCTTGAGCCCTCCCTCTTCCTGTCTGAATCAGAGCTGTGACTATTTAACTAGCTGTGACTGGCCAAATGAGCCACTGACTGATGGAGGGAAAAGTGGGGGATGGATCAGCAGAGCACAGGGTCAGAAACTAAATTTTAACAGGGCCTTGTTTCCATATACAAATGTATGTATACAATGTAATAGACTTTAGAGTAGAGAAGTTTCTTTGTAAAGGCTCTTTTCTGTAGAATCTTATTCTGTTATGAGAAAAAAAAATCCGTAAAACTGAATCTGTGTTCAGATTTCACATGGTTTCAGGAGTGCAAGTTTTATGAAAAATAATTGCTGTTGAATGTCCTGTCAATTAGAGTGGATGGTGCAGGGGGAAAAAAAAAGACTATGCGTGAGGGCAAGAGAGAGACAAACCCCTTTTGTTTCTATAGGGAGGTTTGTCTTGGAAGCAGACTTGACAGCTGCAACCTAACTGAGAGAGAGTTTAAAAAAAAAAAATAAAGTATTTAGCTTGTTTGACATGCAGGCCACGGGCAGTGTGTTGGTTCACAGAGCAACTGTGTGTGTGTTGCATATGTGTGTCTCAGACTGAGAGCAGCAGAGAGTGAGTGGGAGGGTAGGCAGGCATGCGTTAGTTCAGCAACTGTTTTCTGCCAGAGCTCCTCAGACAAACTGCAGCACCGACATTATAAGGAAAAGGGAGAATTATTGCAAGAGTGAACAGAGAAATAAAATCGTGGCGAGGTGTTCTGAAGCAGGAGAACAAAACGAACATAAAGAAATATCAGATTTTTCACTTGCTGCTGCTGCCTGTCTCCATCTATTTTAGCAGCTTCAGTGTCTATTCACTTTCATTGTAAACCATACTGAAGCCCCTTGTCAATGGCCCCAGCCCCCACACACACTCTGTTCATGGATGGATAGGGTTTCAGACTAGCGGGAGACGAGAATGCACAAGTGGGGACTGTGAATATCACAGACTTTTGTGTGTCTTCCATCATTGTTCTATGCAGTCATGAGGTGGCTGTCTGAAAAAGAGAGGGACAGAGTGGAATATGTAAAGGGTAGGCTTCCGCATACATGTGTAGAGGTTTATTTTGGGGGAAAAAAATAAGTATCACTATTGATGTCATTTTTTTCCCTGCACCCTAGCAACGTTCTAACTATTCCCTTTTTTTTTCTTTAGTACCGTGGTTTTGTTCTTTAATTCCTTTGTGTAATTTTGCGCGGGTGTGTTTCTTTTTCCTGGCATGTCTGCATTACAGTGTGAATTCAAATAGCAGTTGTTCAATATAATACTGCCCATTTCATTCATAGAGAAGAAACTACTGCATTACCATGCACAAATATATAATGCTGAATGTATATTGGAAGTGTTATTATAAAGTGCTTTGTGAAATCTTTACCTCTTATCCAGTGTTTTTGCAAAAACACATCAAATCCCTCATTTAGTCACTCCCACTGGCACAGTAGGCTCCTCCTCCCCACAGCTTTATCTCTAGCTCCCTTTCTCAGCTTGGGCTTGTTGGGGTTTTTTTTGGAAGAGGAAACCGGCATGATTGGAGCACTTCCTGTGTTTTAATACCAGAGCAGGAAACAGAACAAACGGAGCAGGATTCAAACAAAAACAGAGCGAGTGAGAGGGAGAGAGGGAGGTGAGAGTATGTGTGAGAGAGGGAGGGAGGAGTGTCTGAGAGTGAGTGAGGGAGAGGAAAAGTGGGAGATTTTTTTAGCAGCTGCAAACCATTTCAGCAGTGCCGTGGCCTGAGAACAGAGACCGAGAGCGAGTGAGCGAGCCTGCGCAAGAAGAAAAGAAAGAGGAAAGCTTGCGTGGAGCTTTTTATGCTTTGTGTGCAGAGTGGAGTAAATGGAAGACTGAAAGACGAGGGTAATTTCTGGAAATTATTAGAGAAGCAGTGTGCCCCGATTGAATTTTTTTTTTTTTTTTTGAGGGGGGGGGGGCGATTCTGTCTGGGTTTTTGCCCTCTGGATACAATTCCCAACTCTCCTGCTGGATTAAGCTGAAGCCGTTTCTTTTTCTCTTGGACCCATTCACACCTCGACACTTTTGGACAAGGCTACCATTTCGATTCACGGATTTACTCTTGGAGAATTAGATGAAAGGAAATTAATAGAAAGAGCGTAAAAGGACTAACAACCATTTTTAGCCCGTCTTTTTGTTTGATGGAAAGGACATGTCAAGAAGATTATATTGAATTTCATTCATTTAAAGTGCCTGAACTCTACCCCTACAGAAAAGTGAAGATAACCTAAGAGGAACTCTGACTTTTGGCTACACTTCCATACAAGCTCTATTAATGCTTCATAACTGGATTAAAAGGAGGAGAAGGAAATTGATAAAGAACAATGGTGGGACAGTCTGAAGCGTGATTCTTAGTGTGTATGTGTGAAAAGAGTGTAATGAAAGATGTTCAGGCTTGCAATTAACTGAACTTGCGAACTTTTTTAAACAAAATGTCTATCTTAAAGTGACTTATCTCTGGATTATTCTTCACCATAATTGAATATGTTCTGGAAGAAAACAGCAAGATGTGAGACAAAAACATTTGATGGATGTATTTTGCATTTCCCTCTCACACCATCTTTATGCAACGGAGTGTGCAGCTCTCACCTTAAAAGGAGCCTTACACTGCTTTGGCTACTTCTCTCTGAGACTGTTTAAGTGGCTCCGAACTCTCTCTGATTTTTCTGTTGTGGCAGAGATGGGAAGAGTCGAAAGGAATTTGGGGAAAGAATTGTGCAGACAGTAGATTCTGAAGAAGCGGGACCTCAGTGGATTAAAATCAGAATGAAGGGAATGTTACATGTTTAGTATGTTACCACACTGTCCTGGACTTTGGACCTGTAACAAAGACATCTGCAGCTTTCCCCATTTCCTGCATGCACCAAAACAAAGGACTGATTAATATGTTGCGAGAGATGTGCATCAGTTTAACGGAGACATTTTGTCTGATGTACTCTAGCAGGGTGAGGTCAGTAACATTTTTTAAAACCAAGAACTTTGACTCATACCAGCCAACAAATGTGTTTTTGATCAATGATGACTCCTTTACATCAAGATTTGGTGGATCAATGATCGGGGTCGAGAGCTAGGACTAAAGCTTTTTGGACACTCATTGGAGGCTTTGCGTTTGAAACAGTGTCTGCCCCGTCCCGGCACTTTGAGTACGGGATGGGGAAGCCTCTGAGCCGCCCAGACTGCTTGCGGCAGAACCCTAGGTGTCTTGGGAAGGGCGATGATGAGGAGGCCTACATAGAGGACTGCTATGTGCCACAGCGCTCCATATATGACACCATGCGAATTAATGAGCAGATTGACCAGGGCTCTAAGATAAGTCAGCCATCTCGAAGCACTTTGGGGTCTGGAGGGGGTGAAGGAAGCACTCTTTCCAGCAATGGGACGTTAGGAGCTGATATAGGAGGGGTTTTTGTGGCAAGAGGGGGTTCTTCTGATGCAGGCATAAAAAGGCTAGATGAACGAGTGATCTTTGATGCTCTGAAGTTGAGCAGTGATCCTCAGAGCATGTTGTCTGTGGGAGCTGTCGGCCCCAGTGTTGTTATTCCTGCATCCAACTCAGCTGCTGTTGGAGCAGCTGTTGTGACCAAGAGACGACATCATGGCACTGACAAAAAAGACAATCCAAACCGGCGCTCATGGAAAGCATTTATGCCTCCAACTTACCCAGAATTTGCTGAGCGACTGGAGCTTTCACCTGCAGAGGGAGCTGAGAAGCGTTTGTCAGGTGCCGGAATTCCAGTTTCTCCTCTGCATCCTATACCCTCTCTAGTGACTGTATCAACAACTTCCACATCTACCCCTCCTCCTCCTCCTCTTTACAGTCCTTCTCCTACCTCCTCCTGTGGTCCTCAGACACCTCCTGCTTCCAACTCTCCGTTTATCACTCCATCTATGAGCCCCATGTCTCCTCATCCACCTCTTCTGCTCAAGCAAAAGCAATCACCCCTAATTCACTCTCATCGCCCTAAACATATCAAGCCTATATCTGCTCTGCCTTCTCCCTCTAAAGAACAACCACATTTGCAGATGGTTCCACTTGTACAAACCAAACAGGATACTGATAGCTCTCCACAAGCAAGCATTAATATCCATGGACAGACTGAAAAAAACAGAGGGAAGGACATTAAGCCACCTGTGACTCCTGTTCTTTGTGTCAGAAGTGTTTCAGAGGAACAGCCACCAAACTGGGATGTCCCTGCAACTAAATCATCTGACTCTGAGCGAGACTCTCCACTCTTGGAGCATGATCAGGACACTGCTCCACTGATCCCTCCAAAACCTGTGTTTTGTCCTCCCACTAAAGCTCGCACCTGGCCTCGCAGTGTGAGAGCTGCCAAAAGATCACTGGTCCATGGTGGAGTACTTCAAAACTTGCCTATTTTACCACCCCTGCCACCTCTGCTTGGAGAGGACAGTGACCTTGAAGAGGAATCACTCTACTTGCTGGATCCCCCCTCACCTTTCCTGCAAGAGGGTGAGGGGCTTGAATATGGTGGCCTACCACTCTCTCCATGCCTCAGCCAAGAGGGGGATGACGAGGGCCTGTTGGGGTTGCCCCCACTATCAAGGGAACTGCGAGAACGGACTGCTTCAGAAATCCGATTTGAGGAAGATGAGCGCAGAATCTTGGAAGAGATTGAGGAAGAGGTAAAAGACCAAGAGCGAGAGAGAGAAACTCAAGAACAAGAAAGACTAAATATGGAGGAAAGGAACTGGCAAGCTGTGTTGAAGCTAGAAAGCCATGAAACAACCAGTATTTCTTGGGAGGTAGAAGAAGAGGAATCTCAGTTGCTGGACTGGGAGACAAAACAGCTGAGTTCTTCTCTTCACAGGCCTTTATTGACCCCTCCAATAGGTTTTGGAGGTTCACAAGCAGCCAGTGTTTCTCCATGTCCCAGCTCAGAGGCTGGATCCGATGACCTCTTCCTGGAGTTGGAGAGACAGTGTATGGAAGAGGATGGAGAGGTGTCACCTGGTTTTGATTCACCTATCACATCTCTTCCCACTGAACTGCTGAATGAATGTCATACACTGCCTAGAGTAGAGGAAGAAGAAGAAGATGAGAAAGAGGATCAGATTGAGGATAACTGGGAAGAAATAAAACCCACTAAGAGCCCTGATTGTATACACCACACAGACCCACATCAGACTGAATCATTTGGATTGCAATTGGATGAAGACCCGAGTAGTAAGGACACTGATCATACAGAAACCTGCAGTACTAGTGAAAAAAGGGACCAAATATTGGAAGAGTCATCAGTATGTTTCTATCAAGACAGTGAGAGTCTTGTCAGTTCTGCAACCATGCCTGGTTTGGATGCTTTAGATGGACCTTTGTTGGAATCAGACTCAAGTGGAATTCAGATGTCTCACCCAGACAGAACTGCTATATCAGACACAACACAGGCTGACTGTGAAAGACCAGAGACGGATTCAGACCTGGGCAGTGCAGAAATATCAGAACAAGAGCAAGTTGAAGAGGAGGAAGTTATAATAAAAGACGAAGAACCCGTTGACAGTACCTCAGCATGTCAAGACACATCTCCAAGCACAGATAGTCTATTTTTAGAAAACCCTGAGTGTGAATTAGATATTTGTAAATCTCATCTAAGTATTGAGGATATTGTGCAAACATCTGGTAGTTCTGATTTGGCTAGTTATACAGGGAAGGAAGTAGAGGTCAACAGCTGTCAGACTGCCTCTCATGTGCCACTGAATGTTGTTGAGGTTACCACAGGGATGACCTCTGACCAAGAGGAAATGTTGACAATTTTAGAGACAGAGAAGGACTCCTCAGTGGTATCTGAGATTGCTCTTGCTACTATAGACTTGTCTGTGCATGAATTTGAAGTAGTAAATATGGGTCAGAGAAGTACAAAATTAGATACCTCAACTCTTCCAGTAAGTGCACCCTCAGAAGACAAAGAACCATCTCACCCCTCCCCACTGCCCTTCTCACCAACAAATGAATTGGAGAGCCAAGACCATGAGAAAAACACAGATGCGTTTGTTACAACTGACAGCTTTGTTTACCTGGCCGTGGCAGTGCCACCACAGTACTCTCAGGATTGTCCCCCATCCCCTGTAGTAGAATCCTCTCCTCCCAGTCCCCTGTCAAAACCTTGCACAGAAGAGGGAGCTTTTCTGTCCACTGACAGTTTTGTGTACCTTGCTGCTCCTGAACGCCTCCCTTTGGTGTCTGATGGCGGTTCAGCTTGTGAGGATTGTCGAGATTTATACTCTGAATCTGAGACAAGTCAGTCAGGAGTGGATTTTGTTCTTGGGTCAATGACAGGGGACAGTGACTGGGAGTCGGATGAGTCAAGGCCAGATTCACCGTGCTCATACCAAGATCTGTGGGGACAGCTTGAGCCAGGTCTCTTACATGGCCTTTTTAGTGAAAATGAGTGTGAACCAGGAACTCAGGGTATCTCTGGGACATGTGAGAAAGACTGGGAGGTTGCTTGTGGTTCAAGGCACACTGAAGATGAAGCTTCAGTCCCAGAGCACTTCAGCTGTGAGGTAAAGACACAGATTTTTGCAATTTGAACCACATCTGGACTCTTTAAAAATCCAGTCTTACATCAAAATCTTAACAATTATTCTTTGCATTATTTATTAATCTGTTTTTTTTTTCTTTCCACTGTTCTCCTGTATATAGTTCAGTACTGTAAATACACACACTCACACCTCCACACCAGCCACTTTAGTAGCGCCGCTTTTATAGGAGCATGTAGTATTTGTATCATTTCGCACTGTTGTCCGTCCGTTTCTCTGTCTACTTTGTTATCCACTGTTCACCATGTTTTCAATAGCCAGGACCATCATAGAGCATAAAAGGTCTTTAACTGTACATCTACAAGGTGGACCTACAATGTACGAATGTCTCATAGAGTGGACAGTTAATGGACACACTGTTTAAAATAATAATAATAATAATCTAGCTTCACTGCTGTGTCAGACCCACTTGTACTAGCATAATACACACTAACACCACATGTCAGTGTAACTGCAGTGCTGAGAATCCACCAAACAAATAATACCTGCTCTCTAGTGGTCTTGTGGGGGTCCTCCACCTTGAAAAATTGGGAGAAAGAGGGTAAACAGTGCATGTCTGTTGTGGCTGTCAGTCCATCCATCCTTCCGTCCATCTGTAAATATGTAGTGGGTTATTATTGTGGCAGTATTTAAGTTTAAATGTAGTGCAGCAGAACAACTAATTTAAACAGATATCTTAAGTTAATACAGGTACTGTTACCTGTAATCACTGTGTGCACACCACATTAGGAAATGTTGATCAATGGCACTCTCAGTATTTTTGAATGTGATTTATACATACATACAGTTGCAGAGTTTTTGAACTAACACCTGTTGGAATTCACACCTTTTTTGGTCAGAACGCATGAAGAAGTTTATTTTTACGTTAATGTATTGTTTATATATCTTAATTTAGTTCACAGACTTGAAAATAACAAGTTCCTATGTTTACATTATTGGAAGGCCTGAAAACTATCAACATTAAAGGATGAGTATATGTTTAAAAATACTCACAAAGATCCTTCAAATAATCTGTATGTTTGTGTTTGACAGCCATTCGGGCTGTTGTGGCTGGACTGGTGTCTGCTCTTTGTCAAAGTGTCTGTGAGTTTAGCTGATGTAGTCCTTATGCACTCTTTACTGTTATTACATTACTGGTTCTATCAGCGGCAGTGGCCCAGCCTGACTGGTCATGCACATTTCATTTAGCCTGGTTATTCAGCATGGGCCATTCTGCTTTTCTGCAGAGTCACTGCACTTCTCGTCCTCCAAATGTAATCTCTTGCAAGGCCAAGGGCGAATAAGGCCATAACTACATAGAGTCCAGGGTCAGCAAGCAAATTAACTTTTGTGGAACACAAATTCTTGTTAGAGGGAGTGAGACAAAAGATAAAATAATTTTCTACAAGATTGTATGTCTGTTTTTCAGAATTAAAGCATGTATTAGTTCCTTTCTTCCATCATAACCCCCCCTCCCCAGCTGTTGTTCAATCCCTTTCCTTTTGTTTTAGAATGAAAGAACTGTTGTTGAGATAAGGAAGTGAGAAATAAACACTGGGTCCTTTAGATTATCTACTGTTGCCAGTAACACACAAACACTGTAGAAAGTTGTTGGGGATATAAATAGATGATAAGAATGTGCCTGGTCTATCAGTGCTGGACTCTGTGGCCAAGTATTTTGGGGAGATGTAGGTAATGTCCTTAGGCAAGTTCTTGGGTTAAAACATTTTTGTGAGTATTGAGATTCTGTAGAAAGGGAGGAGCAAACTGTCAGGAAGAGGGCTGGTGTTATGGGTTCAGTTAACGTGCATATTCGATTGTTTTGATAACGGTGGCACAGAAAGACAGCTTGTGGGAAGCACCTGTGTCAGGAGACTGCAGGAAACAGAGGGCAGGGCTACAGTCCAGAAGACACACACACACACACAATGTCAGAATTCCACAGATTATTATTTTAACCCTCTTGATTTAGTGCTACTATATGGATGAAACTATTCAAACACCGTGATGGGTGTTTAGATCCGAATTGAAATATATGCTGGGCAAGATTTTATGAAACAAAGTACAGAAAAAATGCAAACTATTTATATTTGTTTATATATTTTTTCTATTCTATCAATTATATATATTACTATATTGGGCTTTTGTTTATTTTATATTGTTTATTTATTTTAAAGATGCTCACATTTTTTGATTTAGCATGTCATTTGTGTAACTGAGCTCTACAAAGCTTGCCATTTTCCCAGTACTGAAACGTGGAACCAGTCAGTGCAAACTTGTGGTTTGGCGTGAAAATAGAGGGAACAAATGGAATTGGTAGAGATGCAGTGTGGGCTGCTGGTGGGTGGGAAAGTAGCCATAAAAATGAAAGAGTGGTATGTGTTGTACATAGTGAGAAACACGAGAAGTTTAGTCAGATTCTAGAGAAAGAACAGGGAGAATAATAGGAAATAAGCAAGGGGATTTTAGTGTTTCTGTGCGAGAGGGACTTCTCTGCTTGCTGGCCTGGTTCAGATAGCTGTAGAGGAATGAGAGGCATTTGAGATATTTTCCAGCACTCTGCTTCACAAGAGTCAAACGCTTAAAGCTTCCTCTGCCCGAAACAGTCCTGAGAGCAATGGACAAATTAAAAAATTAGGCTGAACAAGAGTGTCATAGTGAATTAAAGGATATGAGCCAGTATTGAAACAGAACTCAAGCTTCTTCAGATAATACTTTGATTTCAGTCTAATAGATAATGTAATGCTTAGACAACAGAATGTTGCACTCTTCTAAACACACACACACACACACACACACACACACACATGTGCACTACATATATACTCACATGCACAAATGCTTTGTTAGAGAGAGGGTGGGGTGGGTCATGGCTGTAGCTCATTGTTATTGAAGCCAACAGACATCCTGTTGAAGGCAGGAACGCCGGCCCTCACCAGAAAGCAGCTGTGTGCGTGCACACACAAACAGGATTTTCCCACTAGGGCCAAATATTGTCTTGTCATATAGTTATATTTCTCAAGATTTCATTTTGTTCTACTGTATTTCAAGCATTTCACATTTGTTTTTCTGTGATATTTTGCGTAAGACTGGGCCACTTGTATAGTCTGTTTATAATGTAACAATTATACTGTATTTGGATTTAAAATATCAAAGATTGTTTTGCAATGTTTAATTACGTCTGTGTATGGCACAGAGTATTACTACCACACTAACACTAATGTTTAATGTATGAAATGTGTTTATACTGATCAATAACATCTGTTTTGATCAACACACACTATTTCTGTCATTTACATACGGTTTAAGTGGCCCCTGCAGGAAAATATTCATGTGACTTAATCAGATGAATATGATGGTAATGCTGGTATATACACTGATAAACTGATGAAATCAGCTTAGATATCTGTGTTTTTGAGTGTGTGTAAGTTGAGGGTTTATTTTCAAATCAACTTTACCTTATTTTCTGTTTCCTTTTGAACATTGCCAGTTGTGGGCTGTCTTTCTGTTTTGCTTATCAGCATGGATAGGGCTGTGGTGTAAGGCTTTTGATGAACTGGTTAATACTTGCTTAAGGTTTGTGATAATTGTAACTGTGTTTTATTATACAGCCCACATTCACCCTATGATTTCCATTTTTACTCTCTGTCTCTCCAGGCAGTGGAGCGAGAGCAGATAGACTGCATTCAGCCAAAACTGCATCATGTGAATGCTGTGGGCCAGGGGCTGATCCAGAGTGCTGCCAAGCACACAGACACGCAGGCCCTCGAACATGATCTGGAGACAACTAACCTGCACTGGAACTCCCTCAACAAGAGGGTAGGATAGACATTCCACAGCTGACTTTAGCTTCACACTTTAAGCAGTTATGCTCAAGTTGATCATTTTATGTCTTTTAGGTTGCTGAAAGAATCACTCAGTTGCAGGAGGCCTTGTTGCACTGTGGGAAATTCCAAGATGCACTGGAGCCACTGCTGAGTTGGCTAAGTGACACAGAGGAGCTTATAGCCAATCAGAAGCCTCCATCTGCTGAGTACCGTGTGGTTAAAGCACAAATCCAAGAACAGAAGGTGAGGGTTCCCTCATTGGTAACAAAAGAGAATTTCTTCCAAGATAGGTTCCATGTTGAAGGCAAACAAGACATGACCATTAATAAAACAAAGATGACATTAATGCACACAAGGCAGTTCTGTGTGAGGAACATGTACAAACCTGAAAACATTAAATAACACTTGTATTTTAAATTAGCACATATTTTCAATGAATTGCGTTGTTATATAAATTAAGTCCTCAGAGATTTTTTTTTGTTTGTTTAAATTTGTGCAGCTGCTGCAACGGTTGTTGGATGATCGACGGGCAACAGTAGAGATGATCAGAGTGGAGGGAGAGCGCATTGCTGCCACAGCAGAGTCACAGGACAGGGAGAAGATCCAAAAGCAGTTACAGGGCCTGGGAGAGCGATGGACAAACCTGTTGGAGAAGGCTAGTGCCAGGTAAATATCCCTATGGTAATGAGAATTGCATGTAGTCTTGTATAAAAAAGAAAATCCCATTAAAACTAATTATTAATAACATACTTAATCAGCGACCACTCAAAAACAATATCTTAACAAAGCTGGCTAGTTAGCAATTGGACATGCATTTTCACGATTACACATGCACGGAAACATGCACACACTGACCAATTGCTCTTCTCTCAGGCAACGGCAGCTGGAGGAGTTGCAGGTGCTGGCTCTGCAGTTCCATGAGACACTAGAGCCTCTGGGAGAGTGGCTCAGTGCCACAGAGAGACGCTTAAGCTCCGCTGAGCCTATGGGAACTCAGACCTCTAAAATCACCCAGCAGATCAGCCGCCACAAGGTATTGCACACACACACTGACCCAGATCTCATCTACAAAAGAGCACTGCTTTTCTTCTCCAGGAATACACCTGAAGGAATGAGAGATACCTAAGGGTTTTAATGGTGAGAGATGGTTTAGATTACATTGTCTCATGTTTCCCTATGATTTAGAACATCTCCTTACCCAGGTAAAACAAGGAAGAAAATTATAGTTTAAACAACACACCTTCTCCATTTTATGTTTTTATGTTTACATTTTCTGTGTGTTTGTGTGTGAGAGAGACACTAGTAAAGTTTTGTTTGTATATGCATTTAAGTTTTTTTTTCCACATTTTCTGATGTCAGTCCTTATTTATTTATTTATTTTTACATTCTTTAAGATTTTATGATTTGTTAGTTTTTTCATCATGCATGGTCATTTTCTTCTTTGTTCTTTTCCTTATTTCTGATTTACCCATGTCATCCCTCCCATCCCTTTCATACGTAATATTGGGGAATACCTTAGGCACTCCAAGAGGAGGTGCTCTCTCGAGAAGCAGAGGTGGATCATCTGGAGGCTCTTGGTCAATCACTATCCCCACTTAGCTGTGCAGCAGATTGTGATTGGCTCAAGGAGCGTGTAGGCACAATGCGCAGTGGGCATACTGAGCTGCTCGAGTGGTGCACTCGCCGGGAGGCCATGCTGGAGCAGGCCTTGGCCAACGCACAGCTGTTTGGGGAGGAGGAGGTGGAGGTGCTGAATTGGCTGGCTGAGGTGGCCCAGCGACTGGCTGAAGTCTCAGTGCAGAGCTACCAGCCTGAGCTGCTGTCTGAGCAGCACAAACACACTCTGGTATGACACTACAGGGAGTCAGACCACTGTCTGAGAAAGCTTGCTTCCTTATGTTATTGGAAAATTCTTTTGAGTAGGTAAACATTGTCAAAATGTCATTACTTGCATTTCACCCTCCAGTCCATGGAGTGTAGCTAAACCAGCTGAAGTCAAAATGTTAAAGAGCGGTTACCAATTATCATTGTCTTTTTTAAATATGGTTACTTTCCATGGTACATTTAAAACATGTAATGTTTAATAAACATTACTTCTATGAATTTAACATTGAGACATGAGGTATTCTTACAGCAGTGACACAATATACCATGTAGTATTAACCGTGAACAGCTCTTCTAGCATTTCCTCATTTGTTCTCTCCTAGTCTCTCAACGAAGAGATTGTTAGCAGGAAGAAGACAGTGGACCAGGCTATTAAAAATGGACAGGCTTTGCTGAAACAGACAACAGGTGTGGTTACCTTTATTAGCTGCTTCCATAATTTAGCCTTAAGTTGTTTTTAAATGTTTTTTTTTTTTTACTATATTAATTTTTATATTTTTGTTAGGTGAGGAAGTACTGCTCATCCAAGAGAAGCTGGATGGCATAAAGAGTCGTTATGCAGAGATGACAGCAGGCAGCAGCAAAGCTCTTCGCACCTTGGAGCAAGCATTGCAACTTTCTACACGATTTGCCAGTGCCCATGAAGATCTTAACCAGTGGCTGGATTCTGTGGAGACAGAACTTAACAGTGTGGAGCCAGACACAATACCAGCATATCAGGATAGACAAAAAGTATGGCAAGCCTTCTGGCACTTGGTATTTTTCAGTTGCAGTGATGTTATGTTGTATAAAGTCATGTTGTTTTGAAATGAAATAAGTGTGGGTTCACATATTGTTATAAGCTCTCACAGGATAAGCAGGTTTTTCTGTTATATGTAATACACTTAATTTTCTTTGTATTTGTGTGCTGTATATTTACTGCCTTTGTACGTTGTTTTACAATGCATTTTTTCCAATCAGGAGCTAAAGTGTGTATCTGCTGAAAAGCGTCTGGTTCTGGACACTGTCAATGAAGTGGGCAGTGCTCTGCTGGACCTGGTGCCATGGCGTGCCCGTGAGGGCCTGGACCGTCTTGTTGCTGATGCCAACCAGCGTTACAGACAGGCAGATGAGACCATCACACAGAGAGTTCAACTTGTCCAAGCAGCCATCCAGAGGTCCCAGCAGGTACTGCAGTCTTCCACAGGACAATACACATTTACTGCATACTGCGTATTCACTGCATTTACAACAAATTGATTTTAATGTTTTAGTTTTGCCAACATTTATTATAATTTTTTGGTTTGGCTCCTAGTCTGTCTATAGGAAACTTATGGCATTGTCTTGTAATGTGTGTGTGTGTGTGTGTGTGTGTGTGCGTGCCTGTCTGTGTTAGTATGAAGAGGCAGTGGATGCGGAACTCACTTGGGTGGGGGAGACAGAGAGGAAACTGGCGTCTCTGGGGCCTCTCAGTCTGGAGCCTGACGTGACAGTGGCTCAGCTCCAGGTCCAGAGGGCCTTCAATATCGACATCATCCGTCACAAGGATACAGTGGATCACCTTCTCAACACACGAGAGGATATCCTGGAGAGCTGCAGTGAACAGCAGAGAGATTCGCTCAAGGTCAGAGAGATAGAATGAATTTCAGTAACTAGTGGGCTGCTTTGCATCCCACAAGACAGCTGTGTTGCTTGGCATTATTTTCAAAATATAATCATAAAAATCAGCTTACTGATTCACTCTAGTTAGACAGTTAGTAAATCAATGATTAAGCCCATCTCCTGCTAACGTTGCTCTAGTAACAATATCCAGCAACAAAATTGTGGCTAACTATTCTAAGCTAAAAGATAGTTGACTTGTTGAAACTTGTAAGCTGGTCTGACAGAGCTGATTAGCCTATTCTACAAATACCCTACAAATAAATTAGTACCAAATAATTATAAAATGGCAAAACACAGTTCAAACATAAAAATAATGCTACTCATGTAGATTGCTCACTAGGTATGAAGACAGCATGAGAGGAAATGAGTAGATCACTAAAAAAATATTTCTAACAAATTTAAAGTATTAAAGTATAATCTTTATAACACTATAAAGTATTATCTTGCTGTAATTGCCAGAATCCAGAGTCTATAATTACGACCATTGTCTCACTTTTGCCTTTTAGGTAAAGACAGACTCACTGAGTGCTCGCTATGAGGCAGTAAGTCAGAACCATGCTGAGCGATTTTCAGCACTGGAGCAGGCTCAAGTACTGGTGGCCCGTTTCTGGGAGACCTACGAGGAGCTGGAGCCCTGGCTGGGTGAGACTGAGACCCTGATCTCCCAGCTTCCCCCTCCAGCCATTGACACAGAGGCTCTCAGACAGCAGCAGGATCAAATGAGGGTGAGGTTTTGGTTAATAGTACAGTCCCTATGCTTACTTTTATCACATGCATCTTCTGTTGAGTGAGTGACCTTAATTACTATTGCAGTTTCATTTGGTCATGCTGTACAGTAAATATGCTGCATAGAGTACAGATTATAAGCCTTATATTTTCATCATTCACTACACAACATACATTACAATATTTTATTGGTCACTTATCAAACCAGATTTCATATTGGTGATTCTTCATTAGCAGAGAGAGTGACTGCTTCATTCACTTTTGTATTGAGTTCACCATGCACGGTTCACTAATAAGATAAGTGAGAAAATACTTAATGATGTTCACTTAAAATCTGTTCAAATCTCCTCTGTCCATTTGTTACAGCTTCTGAGAGAGTCTATAGCTGAGCACAAACCTCACATTGACAAGCTACTGAAGATTGGCCCACAGCTGGCTGAACTGAGTTCCCAGGAAGGGGCAACGGTGAGGCAGCGCTACAACACTGCAGAGAGACGCTACCTGGCAATAAAAGAAGAGGTCAAAAAGCGAGCTACATCACTAGATGAGGCATTTTCACAGTCCGCACAGGTACATTTTCTTACTGTTTGTATGTGTACACTGTAGGCATTTTTGTCAGTTTTGTGCATACCTAGAAGGAATGATCATTAAAGACAAATAAGTATTCTGAGCCCTAGTGTGTAGTTCATGCACCTCATCAGCTTTTTGTGTTTTTTTTGTTTTTTTTTTTGATAAAGTAGAGCTTCATTGCCTCATAATAGATTTTAATGGCAAATTAGCCATGTTTAATCACAGTATTTTACTGCATGGTGATCGTTATTGATTTTGAATGGCATTCATTTTGGCTGAGTGTTATTGATATGCTTCCTGACTTGTTTTGCACGCCATTTGATTAACACATTTTATTATGTCTTCGCCCTGTCCCTGTATTTGTATTGTATTCTTGCTTTTCTTATCTGTGCACTTGCCTCTCATGCCAACTTTGTCCCAACATATTTCATCTTAACCCACTGTCATCCTTTGCTTCACTGTCTTTCCTTTACACCATCCCTTTTTCTGGCTTGTTGCATCTCTTTTTCCCGCTTTATCATTCCTGTGTTTGTTAAACCCATCCCCCCCATCTCGTCACTCATTGTGGATGTGCTGTGTGTTCACCATCACTGCTCTCTACAACACCCTCAGCTGGTAGAGGTAAGCAATTCTGTAACTCAGTAAAGCAAATGTCTTCTCATATTAAATAATTATATATTTGGAGTATTGGGAATTTAAATGGGGAAAATTTGCAGATCTTATCATTTCACTTTATGACTTTACGTTATAACCAATGATATATTAAATATATCAGATACCTATATATTGGCATGCAATATTTGAAACATCAAATCATTTTTATTGCATTTATAGGTTTTACATACATTCACACACACTTTTACCTTTCTTTTATAAACCTATAAAATGTCTTTTTTTTCTCCTCTCTTTCAGTTCCATGATAAGATGGATCCTCTGCTAGAGACGCTCGAGGGTGCAGTGCAGCGCTTGAGGCAGCCCCCTCCTGTGGCAGCAGAGGTGGAAAAGATCCGGGAGCAACTGGCTGATCATCGGGCGGCCGGATTGGAACTGGACAAGCTACTGCCCTCCTTCAGTGCCCTATGTACCCGCGGAGAAGAGCTTATTACTCGTGCACCACATGATGACCCTGCTGCCCAGGGTGAGACTTCTGTTGTTTTGTGAAAGGAGATTTGATTTTATACTGTAAAAAGAAAATATGCAACAGTGTAAAATGCAGCATAACTATGTAACTATGTAAATGTTCAGTTTAGTGTATTTTAATATTATAATATAACTCAGATTACTCATGCAGTGTAAATATATTTATATAAATTGCTGGCTATTATAATCTTTAATACAGTGCGTAATCTTTGTTGTGTTTTCCCTCCAGCGGTACGTTCCCGACTGCTGAGGCTCCGCTCTTTGTGGGATGAGATCAGACAGAGGGCAGAGGAGAGAGAAGGAAAACTGCAGGATGTCCTAGATTTAGCTGGAAAGTTCTGGGCTGATATGGGTGCCCTGTTGAGTACATTAAGAGACTCCCAGGAAATTGTGAAAGAACTGGAGGATCCTGGAGTGGACCCATCACTCATCAAACAGCAGATAGAGGCAGCAGAGGTCAGTTTTACATGGGAGAATACTTTTTTTTTTTTTTTTTTTTAAATCATTCATTTATTGTCGGTAACTGCTTCACCTTGATCAGGGTTGTGATGGGTCTGGACACTACCCAGAATAGTTAAGCACAAGACATATCAAGTCAGTCTAAGGGCATTACACATTCACCCATTCCCTCTCTCACACACACACACACACACACACCAATGGGAAATTAAGAAAAAAAAAAACAGACGTAGCATGACTTGAACAATACACAAAGTATTAGATTAATGTGTGGTATTTCTATAATTTTTAGTTTATGTCGACATTATGCTCACAGGCTATTAAAGCAGAGACAGACGGCCTGAGGGAGGAGCTGGAGATTGTACGCACGCTGGGAGCAGACCTCATCTTTGCTTGTGGAGAAACAGAGAAACCAGAGGTGAAAAAGACGATTGATGAGGTAAGAGTAGAGAGTGATCCAGATATGGCTGAGCTTTTAATCTGTTGGAATGATTTCCAGAGGATGTTATTCTGTATAGCTAAGCTGTTGGTTTTCCCTTTCTTCTAGATGAATGCTGCTTGGGAAGGCCTCAACCGAACTTGGAGAGAGAGGATGGAGAAACTTGAGGAAGCTATGACAGCCTCTGTGCAGTACCAGGATGCCCTGCAGGTAGGTGACGCTGCATTTTTATAGCTTATGCAGCTAAGCTTCATGGGTTGCATAGAATATTGACAAGTATATTTGTTTCAGGGTATGTTTGACTACCTGGACAATGCTGTCATCAAACTGTGTGACATGACAGCAGTAGGGACTGACCTCAGCACTGTCAAACAACAAATTGAGGAGCTAAAGGTTTATATGAACTCCTTTGTTAACTTTATAATATTTCATGGAAATGAAGATTTCAGCCATTGTTTAATCAAATTCTTTCACATTTCCTTTGAGCAGCAGTACAAAGTGGAAGTGTACCAACAACAAATAGACATGGAGAAGCTTTGTCACCAGGGGGAGCTGTTGCTCAAAAAGGTTACTGACCAAACAGACAGAGACATGATCCAGGAGCCTCTCACTGAGCTCAGGCACCTGTGGGACAACCTGGGTGACAAAATCACGCTAAGACAGGTTGGAATTCAAATTCATTCAAAAACCTACTACATTTGTAGATGATTAGGTAATTCATGTAAGAATTGTGTATTTCTATTTAAAGATTGTACATAAATAAGTGGAAATCCAACAAACGATGACTGCAAGAATTGCTAATGTGTCTTTCCTCTATGCTTTCCATATCTCATTCCTGCTCTCACACTCAGCACAAATTGGAGGGAGCTCTACTAGCACTGGGTCAATTCCAGCATGCTCTTTCTGAACTGCAGTCCTGGCTCAGCCACACTCATGCTACCCTGGACACCCAACGACCCATCAGCTCAGATCCCAAAGCCATTGAAATTGAACTGGCTAAACACCATGTATGTGCACTTTTTCCTCATTTTAGCTACTTGGTCATTATTTGAACAGAGCATGTTCTATAGGAAAATATGCAGTTTTTATAGTTTATACAGGATAAAATATCTTTAAGTCAGGTCAAGTAGATTTATTGTCATCACAGTCATACCCAATGCAGTACAAAATGAGATCAAATTATCTCCAGATGCAAAGGTGCAATATGCATACATGTATCCATACATGTGGGTAAAACAGGACAGCCTGGATTGCCTACATCACAGCCCATAGACAAATCAAGGTTATATAGTAAATGTTAAATTACAGCACTACAACAGTGTTCAGTGTTCTATCACTTCAGTTTTATTAATGCGTTTGCAGCAAAGTACAGAATGCCGCTAACCTAAGACTTGTAAAAAATGTTATTTAAATTTTAAATTAATTGAAATTACAAATATTGTACCTCTAAAAATAAAACTAATGTAGCTTGCCCTGATGAATGAGACTTTTTTTCTACATTTAGAGTCCATTCCATCGTTTACTCTGTGCTGTTCTATTAGGTGTTGCGCAATGATGTGCTCTCCCATCGAGCCACAGTGGAGACAGTGAACAGTGCAGGCTCAGAGCTACTAGACTCCAGCCCCGGAGAGGAGGCTAGCCACCTGAGAGACCAGCTGGATGAATTGAACCGCAGCTGGGACAGCCTGCTTTTGAAGACAGAGGAAAGACAGAAACTACTGGAGGCTGCACTGCAGCAGGTGCTCTATTTAATGTCACATATCACAGCTCAGCAATTAGTTGTTATCAACTTTGAGACAACATAGAAGGGTTTTTTTGCGTTAATTACTTGTGATAAAATACTTTAAAATATGAGGGGATGCGTAGCAAAGGAGATGGAGGGTCTCCTTCATATTAATGTGCATCAAGTTGCAGATCTCTTGCCTTATCTTTCTTCTATTTGTATTTTTTTCCACCAGGCGGAGGGTTTCCATGGTGAACTGGAGGAGTTCCTGCAGTGGATGAGGCGCACAGAGAGTCAACTATCTGCTGCCAAACCCACAGGTGGCCTGCCTGAGACAGCCAGGGAGCAGCTGCAACAGCATATGGTAACTTTTTTATCATAGATTTTGACAGAGTGGTGAACACTTATTTTATGCTCCATACAATATCAAGTGTAGATAAATATCCAGTACAGTAGGATTTAAATAAAACGAGTATGTTTATTTTGATTTATTTAAAACCCTGTGCTGATTAGGACAATTATGAAATTTTAGGCTAAATACATAGTAAACACTTAATACCATTGTAAGTTACCACCAATCTCTATCGGCACCAAGTTAGAAATTTGCTTTACAAATTTATTCTGTTCTATTTGATAAATTAATAAATAAATAAATAAATTTATCCAAAAAAAGAAAACAATTAAATAAATAAGAATTGTGACATTGTGCAGAATGTAAATAAAACCCCAAGAAATCAACAATGCTGTCTAAAATGAGTTGTACCAAAAAATATATAAAATAAAATGCCCCTGTGACTTTATAATTTGGAGATTTGATCTGTTTTGGTGTAGAGTTAAACAGAAACCCTGTGTAGATAATTTGGTCAAGGAAATTCAGTCATTCAAAATTAAGATTCAAATACGATTTAGTGCCATAAATATCTTTTAATAGTGAAGATATGCATATCGGTAGGATGTTAATCCTGTGCTTTATGTATGCAGGAGCTGCAGGCTCAGTTGACTCAGCGTGGTGAGCAGTACCACCGGCTTTTAGATCAGGGAGAGTCCATGCTGCTGGCCAGAGGGGGAGAAGAGGCAGGTCCAGGCACCACTCAGACCCAGCAGAACCTGGCCCTGCTCCAAAACAAGTGGGCCAGTCTGAATACTAAACTGGATGATAGAAGGGTGAGATAATTATACCTTGTAGCCCAATCTCTATGCCATGAATATTTAATTAGGAACTGGATACTTGTCTGGTTTTCATTCATTCTATCATTACTGTCTTTCTAGGCTAAGTTAGAAGAGGCTGTCTCGCTGGCCACAGGGTTCCAGTCATCTCTACAGGACACTATTAACTGGCTAACACAGGCAGAGCAGACCCTAAACATGGCCCAGCCTCCAAGCCTTATCCTTGATACTGTTCTCTTCCAGATAGATGAACACAAGGTGAGGAAGAGTCTGAG
Source organism: Hoplias malabaricus (assembly GCF_029633855.1). Lineage (NCBI taxonomy): Eukaryota > Metazoa > Chordata > Actinopteri > Characiformes > Erythrinidae > Hoplias > Hoplias malabaricus. The sequence goes on along the minus strand of NC_089805.1, from coordinate 34,011,186 downwards.
CTGAGAAGATCTTGGGAGGGGGGCAGTGGTTCTTATCTATTTTATTCTTGGAATTTGTTTAATATTTGCTGTCAGCAGCATTAGGAATAGGATTTGACCAGTACCATTTATTCCTAATTGCTTTTTCATGTCTAGTCTTAGGTGATGATGTCGCTTTTTTGTGTCTTTGTGATTCTCAGGTGTTTGTAAATGAGGTAAACACTCACAGAGAACAAGTCTTGGCTCTAGAAAAGGCAGGCTCCCAGTTGCGCTTTGCAAGTCTCAAACAGGATGTGGTGCTTATCAAGAACCTGCTGCTAAGTGTGCAGGCTCGCTGGGATAAGCTGGTGCAGAGATCTCTGGATAGAGGGCGACACCTTGATGAGGCCCGCAAGAGAGCTAAACAGGTAACATTGTCTGTCTTGATGTTTTCATTTTTTGTACCTACTGTCATGTATTTGTTTCTTACATGATACTGTGATTAGTTTCATGAGGCCTGGAGGAAGCTGACTGACTGGTTGGAGGAGGCAGAAAGTAGGCTGGACTCTGAGCTGGAGATCTCAAATGAGCCTGACAAGATCAAAGTGCAGCTAGCTAAACATAAGGTATAAATGCATGCCTGTAAAATCTTTATTAGTATTCTCTCACCGTTTCATTGACTAGAAAATAGCTTTTAATAGATTAGACTAAAGGATATCTATTTAAGGTTACAAGCCAGGCAAAAAAAGATAATACCCCAAATGTCTTGATTGATTAGAAAGTTTATATTATACAATATATAAATGGTGAAAAGTCTGACACACTTTGGGCCACTTTTCTGTTTGTGATCTGTAGGAGTTTCAGAAGTCCCTTGGCTCCAAGCAGCCAGTGTATGACACTACTGTGCGATCTGGAAAGGCTATGAGAGACAAGGCCACACTACCCACTGACACTCAGAAACTAGACAATCTGCTGGGCGAGGTCCGTGACAAGTGGGACACTGTGTGTGGGAAAAGTGTAGAAAGGTAAGAAGCAACATAAAAGTATAAGAACCATATCAGTAGAGGCTTTACATTAGAACCGTATTACTACATGTTAAGACGTTGAAACAAACTGATGCTTTTTTTTGTCACAGGCAGCACAAGCTGGAGGAGGCTCTGCTCTTCTCGGGTCAGTTTGCAGAGGCTCTACAGGCACTGGTGGACTGGCTGTACCGTGTGGAGCCCCAACTGGCTGAGGACCAACCAGTCCATGGAGATCTGGACCTGGTCTCAAATCTCATGGACTCCCATAAGGTATAGTGGTGCATAGACAGAATGTTCATTCCACCCTGTTCTTCAGTTCTCAGGACTCTCACAGAGCAGGAATGGTGGTGGATAATGATGGACTGCAGTCTGTAATTGTAGAACTACAAAGTGCTCCTGTATGGTCAGTGAAGTTGAGAGAATGAACGGTGTGTGTAGGAAGGAGGAGGTGGTGCTGTTGTTATGGCTGTATTATGTATGATATAAATAATATTCAAGATAGATGCCTTTCTAGATATCCAAGGAAGCTTTTCATGCAGCGCTGTAGAATGAAATTCCAAACAACAACAACAACAACATATATATGTATTCTCTCTCTCTGGAGTCCTGGAGGACTGCATTGGGCACCTGGGGGTTCACCCAGAATAGAGTGCCAATCCATATCTGTGCATGCACACATACAGACATTTATTCACATACACTCTCCTTCAAAAACATAGGACTTTTTTTTTTAAATAAGTAGTAGCCAATTCACCAAACCTCCATGTTTCTGGATTGTGGGAGGAAACCGGAGACTCTGGAGGAATCCCACAAAGACACAGGGAGATCATAGAAACTACCCCTATCCATGTTGTAGTTGAGTGTTATTACTGTGCTGCTTTGTGAACACCTAGGCCTTCCAGAAAGAGCTTGGAAAGAGGACTAGCAGTGTGCAGGCTCTGAAGCGTTCTGCCAGGGAGCTCATGGAGACAGGCCGTGATGATACAGCCTGGGTCAAAGTTCAACTGCAAGAGCTAAGCAACCGCTGGGACACAGTGTGTGCACTGTCTGTGTCTAAACAGACCCGCCTACAGCAGGCCCTCAAACAGGTAAATCAGCATGTCAAACTATGCATTAATAATACAGCATACATTAATAATACAACAATAATAAAATGTTGAATTTATGCAGTTATTTGGTAACACTGTTGTACAATGAAAATAATTACATACATTTTATTTTGTTATTTTTTATTTATATATTTTATTATGTTACTAGTGTTGTGATAGATTTAAAAGAAATATAAATGAAACTTGATTGCCTGTTGTTTTCTTGTTTTCTTCTTTGTTTAATTATTGACTGTACCCCTTTCCTGACTTGTCTTTTTTATTTACTTTCACACAGGCTGAGGAATTCCGCACAGCAGTGCAGATGCTGCTAGAGTGGCTCTCGGAGGCAGAACAAACCCTGCGTTTTCGGGGTGTATTGCCAGAGGAAGTGGAGACTCTCCAGGAGTTACTGCACACTCATCGAGACTTCATGCAAACTGTGGAGGAAAAGAGAGTAGATGTGAACAAAGCAGCCGGCATGGGGGAGGCCATACTGGCAGTGTGCCATCCTGACTGCATTACTACCATCAAGCACTGGATCACCATTATCAGGGCACGGTTTGAAGAGGTAGTGCCGTGTGAATTGCCTGCTATTTAGACATTTTAGTTGTAAAGTTTGGATCTGCCTGTTTCATTTTTACACTAAAGTTACACCCAATGAATCCCATACTGTTGAGATTACAAATGATCTGTTTTAACTGCGCCCCAGGTTCTTACATGGGCAAAGCAGCATGAACAGCGGCTAGAAGCAGCCCTCACTGAACTTCTCAACAATGCTGCACTGTTGGAGGAACTGTTGTCTTGGTTACAGTGGGCAGAGACTACATTAGTGCAACGTGACACTGAGCCCCTCCCCCAGGACATCCCCCAACTGAAAACACTAATTTCAGAACACCAGGTGGGACTTCATTAACCTTAACTATTTATCAATAAATGAATAATGATTAACTGTTAATGAAATGTATTAATGAAGTTTAAAAATCTACAAAATACTATATTGAATTAATAATGAATATGAATGTCTGTGCCTGTATAAATCTCCCAGTTATTCATGGAGGAGATGACTCATAAGCAGCCTGATGTGGATAAAGTAACAAAGACCTATAAAAGAAAACCTGCAGAGGCTTCCGGCAGTTTGGCAGATAGGCGGGGAGCCCGTAAGTGGCCTTTCTTTCTTCTCCTGCACTGTATGTTTAAAAATGATCATGACGAGCATAGTCTGTAATTTTTTTTTTTCAGGTAAGCAACAACAACAGCAGCAGCAACAGCAACATGCTGTTCAGGTAACTGGGGGAAATCCTCGTCTCACCCAGCTCTGCTCTCGCTGGCAGCAAGTGTGGCTGCTGGCTCTGGACCGCCAACGCAAGCTCCATGATGCCCTCGACAGACTAGAAGAGGTGTAGTAACAGTCTTTGTACCTTACGTGATATTTTACTTTACTTTTTTCAGTATAACACATCACATGCTAAAAATAATTTCATTCCTTCATTCATTATCTGTAACTGCTTAAAAATAACATTAATTAATTAGAGGAAAATCAGTAGAAATAGGATAAGAAAATTACAAAGAGAGGTATATCCGTTTTTACGTAAGCTAAAGTTTGATATGGTTCTCTCCTTTTGCATTCTATGTCTTTCCTTTGCTACAGCTGAAAGAATTTGCCAACTTTGACTTTGACGTATGGAGGAAGAAGTACATGCGCTGGATGAACCATAAGAAATCCCGTGTAATGGACTTTTTCAGGCGCATCGACAAAGACCAAGATGGCAAAATCACTCGACAGGAATTTATTGATGGCATCCTGGCTTCAAGTACGCATACAGATTTGCATAAATATGTACATTTACTGTGGCATCCTTTATTAATGCTTAATTACCTCTGGAAATCCAATATATAAATAGTGGAACATTAACTCACAAGTCTTAAAATAAAAATAAATAAATACATTTCAATTGGTTTTGTGTGTTTTTCAACAGAATTTCCCACCAGCAAGCTAGAAATGACAGCAGTGGCTGACATCTTCGACCGTGATTGTGATGGTTACATTGATTATTATGAGTTTGTGGCAGCTTTGCACCCCAATAAGGATGCTTACAGACCCACTACAGATGCAGATAAAATTGAAGATGAGGTAATAGAATATTATTGTATAGAGTATAGGTATCTTTTAACAACTATGATACGTTTTATTGAATATATCTTCCTTTCTCGTGTTCAGGTTACCAGACAGGTGGCACAGTGCAAGTGTGCTAAGAGATTCCAAGTGGAGCAGATTGGGGAGAATAAATACAGGGTAAGTTAAGAGTTTTGTTTGTTTGTTTGTTTAAAAAAAATTATGCCTGAGCGCTGTGTGAGAGACAAATAATATTTTGCAGATGTTTTTAAGCTTACAAAAGAATTTCCTATAATTATAGAATACTGTCCATTATCAATCTGACATCCCTGAGTTAGTTGCATTTCTTATAGCTTAATATCCATCATGCAATTCTGCACTGTCATGCCTATAAGTTTTTAACCAACTTTTTAACAACTTTATGTTATTTATAATGCTAATTTGGGTTAAAGGTGCATCTATGTTTTTATGAGTGTGCTCCTTGACTAAACTAACTCACATAACTACCACTTTCACATCAAAACTGGAGCTGAAAGCAGTGTGTATTTCCCACCGCCCTACTAATTATTATCTCATATTTCCAGCAGTTGAAGGAGCTGCTCTGTTTTAATGCGTATTCCATTATCATTATCCATTCTTTAATGATATTTACAGCAAAGCTCACTGGATGGACAGTTCACGTCTCAGGCCCATCACGCTTATTGACTGAGCTGTCTTCTTCCACTTGTCTGTCTATCTGTGTCTGTCTTGTTTCATACTGTCACCTTTCACCTGTCTCATTTTTCCTGCCATTCATAAGCACTCTAACCCATTTACAGCCATTAGAACAAACTGTCTAAAACTCTCATCTCCATCAGTACCTAGATTCTTAAATGAAGGTTAATACACTAGTACCACTATCAAATGAGAATTGCAATGTTATAGAAGATGAATAAAGTAGAAATACATCATGCATATATAAATAGTGTCAAAAAGTCATTTTAAGCACTTGTTTTCAACATTGTGTCTATACCTGTTATTTCACCCTATCTCTTCTTCTTTCTCCTTGTTATTGTTCTCCTCCATGTCTGCTGGATTTATTGTAGTTCTTCCTTGGGAACCAGGTAAAGTGACTGGTGTGTTTGTGACATAGCCTGTGAAATCTACTTCTGGACTGACTGGAGTGGACTTTTAATGCTAGCTCAAATTACATGCTATTGAGTGTTGTAGAGATAATTGTTTGAACCTCTTTTGGCCATGGTTGGAAGGCATTTCCTGTCCGCTTGGCAAGTGTTACATAGCCATTACCCAAATATGCTGGGCATGCATTTGTATACTCAGCCAGTTCACAAGAGCAGATTTCACAGGCTCAGTCAGTGTGCTGGGTTTTTGTGATTGTTACAATGTGATTTAGAAGATCAAGATTTCTGATGTTGATATTTACAAATGGGCCTTTTCTGTCTTTGGTGGTGGAGATATCCATTTAAGGAAATAGTTTGGGTTTGAGATCTTGCAGCAAAGCGTCTTATGTATGTCTTATGTCTTAGAAGCTTGAAAGATATCTGGGTATGGGTCTGTTTCCCAGTCAAGTTTTAAGCTTAGTCCTGGAATATGCTTTACTTTCACTGAAGAATCTCCATTTACAGTGTCTTATAGTCCAGGACTGACTTAATACTTTTTGGGAACCTGACTTTGCATGTGTAATTTTTTTAGATATAAACTGTGTTAAACGCTAAAACCTATTGTAGCGATATGGGACTTTTGGGGTTGAGTTTGATCTTGAATCATCTAAAATGCAAAGTGCATGTGGTTTTTGCATTGATACCATATAATTTACTTTGATTTTCTTCATTTTAGTTTATGCTTGCCATATTTTAGTCTGAAAAATGTTTCAGCTCTCCAAATGATTTTAATACCTTTTTCCCTGTTTATCTTCATCCCAAACATACTTTTCTTCTCTTCTCCTTACCCTTCTTGCTCTCCCTCAGTTTGGGGACTCTCAGCAGCTGCGCCTAGTGCGGATCCTGCGCAGCACTGTTATGGTGCGTGTTGGAGGAGGCTGGATGGCCCTGGATGAATTCCTAGTGAAGAATGACCCTTGCAGAGGTATGTTTTATTTACATAAGCACACACTTATATTCAATGTCCACTGAGACCAAATTCTTGGGAAAATTGTTTGGTTTAGTAAAACATGTTTGAAAAAGTACAGACAGCTGTATTGGGCCTGTCACGCTGACAGGAATGCTGTCATTCCTATCATGTTCTGTCTTCATGAACCAGAAAGATGTCAGTTCCATCTCACTGTTCATATTCTCCCATGTCACTACAACATCTCTTCATTCCTTTGGATCTTTCTGACGTGATTTCAGGGGCCATTAATTCATTTAATCCCTTTTTTATTGTAATAAACATGCTGTGTATATTTGCTTCCACCTCTCTCTCTCACTCTATCTCTCTCTGACACATTTTAGTCTCTTTGGGAATCGTAGTGCATGATGCATGTTCCTTAGGTCTCTCCCTCCCTTTCTCTTTGCCCCGTCCCCTATCTCTCTTTCTCTCTCCCCAGTGCAACACCCAGGACTTAAAATCCTTCGCTCCGACTCCAGCAGCTCCATATCATCTCGTATAGGTTGGGTCTTTCTCTCTCTTTCTCATTTGGTTTACATCTTTCTCCTGACTTTTTTCCTCTGTCTCACTCACATCCTTTTTGGTTCCTCTATGCTGTGCTGTGCTTGGCTGACTGTAGCACTAAACTAACTGTGCCCTGCCCCCTCTCCCCTGGCTGTCTGCTCACATGTCCGTGTGCCTCATAAGGCATGGGGGCTAGACTGTGTGTTCTTGTGTTCCAAGGCTCCCATTGAATACACATCACACCACTGTTGTAAGTTGGTCCTAATGGTCTTTATGGATGTATATATCTGATATGTGTCAAAGGATTTGAAAAATATACATCATGGTGCATCAATATTACAATGATTTAGCTGCATTTACTTTGGAATATTAGAATTGATTATAGTAATTTTTATGTAAATTGTGGAAAAATACCACAAAAAACAAACAAAAACACGGCTAAAATAACATTATTATGTAAGTAGGCCCTTCAGTCACCTTTGTTTACAGCTGCCAAAATTCAATGGATTAAAGTACATTCAGATGTAGAAAATTGAATGTAGAAAAAGCTATTTGGTTGTTTACACACTGGAGCCAGCTGGGTTAGTATAGAGACTTTTTTTTAACCACCAGTCAATATATGCATGCTCCATGTTATGGAGAAGTCATTTGCAAAAATTCTACTTCATTTTAAGACATCTCTAAAGAATACTTGACATTTGAGTGCCCACTTATTGATTTAGGCCACATAGCACTGACATTTGGGAAAAACAGCATTTGTTGCCTGTTGCTAACATAATGTATAAACCCCACTTCAAGAAGAGTTGGAACATTTATTAAAATGCGATAAAAATTAATCTGTAACGTGTTCATTCTCTTGAACCTTCATTTAACCGACAAAGAAATTCTTTTAATGGTTTTAATCGCCCATTTGTATTTTGTAAATATAAACAAATGTTGAATTTCATGCCTGAAGCTCTCAAAAAAAAAGTTAGAGTATGAGCAAAATCAAGTTTAAATAATGTTTAAGTTAAAGCCTTTTTAATCAGTCCACAGTAAGCAGTTGAGTTGGTAACAGGAGGTGTAATGATTGGTTATGAAAGGAACATTCACCAAAGGTTCAGTCTTTGTAAACAACTTATGTTCAGTTCAGTGTTTTGTAATGACTCATGACTTTGTGTTATATCATGAGAAAATTTATTAATTTCCAAAGTGGTTTTTTTTTTTTTTTCAATGAAAGACTGCAAAAAGTTTAGGTATTTTTACCATTGTTTGTACATGATTTTGAGAAAAGAACCAGAAAAGCCAGAGAAATCATCTCAAATCATGGACTTCAAGAGCTTGGGAGTTCTTCAGAAATCTGTTGTCAACAACACTGTCCAACACTGTAGCAAGAAATGCAACCTGTAACTCTTATGCGAGGAGAGTGCCATATGTAAATTCGAAGTTGAAATGCCACAGAGTTGTCTGGACCAGAGGTCATCTCAGACTGTTACACGGTTGACACCTGTGCTGTGGTCAGATGAAAATATCCCAAATTGTAACTTCAGATTCCAGTTGGGAGCAATACACGACTGTACTGTATATGGTGTTTTTAAACATAAGGCTGAATCAAAATTGAAATATAAATTCCATGTACTAAATTATGTTAAGGTCTGATTTTAACAATGCTAATGCTTCTTACTCCACAGTACAGTAAAGCGTGGTGTGTCGTGTGTTTGTGAAGGTGTTTGTGTTTATATGTATGGGTTTACTTCATGTTGTCTCTTGTGTCTCTCAGTGACGGTCACTCCTGGCTATTTCTGCTGCAGAGGTACCTCACTCTCTCCAACTTTCCTGCTCCTTCTCCCACTATTGGTTCCTTCTGTCTGATTTCATCCTTCAGCCTTCTCATTTCTTTGATCTTAAACACATTTGTCCAGCTTTGGATCCATCACCTCTCTGCCGTGTGGGTGTGTGTATGTGTGTGTGTGTGTGCACGTGTGCGCATATGTGTGAGTGAGGGTGTATGTGTGTGTGGAGAATGTCTCAGTCTCTGTGCCAGCATCATGCTTCTCATTCACACAGGACTTGGCACTTTATACGTGTGTCCTCGATGAACATAGAAAATCAAGCAAGACCTGGGTGTGGCAAGCCTGGGTTTCTAATATTGCTTGAAGCGGTACTTTAAACAGCCCACTCATGGGAAACGAATTACAGGCTATACCTGGATTATGTGGAAGAAATTATATGGTGCAACAACAATTATCAGTTGGCCCGCTGTTGCTCAAGACCATGAAAAAGGGGTTGTGTTGTAGGCTCAGGACAGCTATTGACCCATGGCTACAGTGCACTGCTGCTACTGCCCACAGCCCTTTCCTACGTTTCTCCTTCTTACTTTCATTTGGCTCTTCCTTCTCTATCTCATTCTATGTCCTTGCCCCTGTCTGTGGCTGGCTGCTCTGGCCTTTGTATTGTTTGCTAAGGCTGTTGAGTTTGGTTTCTGTCCTTGTTGTTGGTTTTTGGTGTTGTTTTTTTTTGTTTTTTTTTAAATACCGTTGAAGTTTTGTAGGTTTTCTGGACCAAAGGTATATGTTAGTATCTAGTAGGGCTGCCACATTTGATTATTTTTATAATCTATTGAACTGTTAAATGATGGACTACACTTCATTTAATAAAAATGTGATGGTTATTTTCTGCTTTTAGTTAACTGTCCATGACATTTGAATTCGATTTATTATTTTTATTTTATTTATTTATTTATTTATTATTGCTGAATAAATCCCACATTCTAAGCCGTGCGATCTTTTAGTGCCTTCCTTGTCAATATTTGAATCAAGAAAAGAAAAAAAATTAAAACTATCTTCCCCATTTGCAGTATAACTGTATATTATTTATTTATGTAAATGATATATTGATATTTTAATCAGACATTTGTTTATAAACATCACTGTCAGTTTCATCAAACATTTGTTGCAGCCCTATTATTTAGCATTTTTGTTTGCCTGATGCATATTCAGCCATGTCTCTCAGGTGTTTGAAGCGCTATGCACTGCGTGACTGCACTACGGTTGATTAAACAAACAAACAAATAAGCCCCTTGGAGCACAGTGGTGGGAAGTGAGAGAAGAGAGGCTATGCTTTTGGAGTGGCCTCTGTTGTCTGTGTCTGGCACTGACTGAGCCCAAACCTCCAAGTTGGATGCTTGCCCTACTCCTCACCCCCCTTATTAAACTCCTGCACTGTCTGCCACAAGCACTTACATCTCTGTTTAAAATGGAATTACTGACTTCTGCAAGTACTCTGAATAAAGCAGCGGACCGGGGAAGCACTGGCTCTCTCCACTCCCACTGCTCGCTGTGGAAGTGCCTCATGGTAAACATGCTAACACTGTGTCGTTTTTACCTCCCCCCTCCCTGCCTCTCTTCATGCAGCTCGGGGACGCACCAACCTGGAACTACGGGAGAAGTTCATTCTTCCAGAAGGAACGTCACAAGGGCTGGCTGCCTTCCGCTCACGTGGCCGCCGCTCCAAGCCTTCATCCAGAACAGCCTCACCCACCCGCTCCTCCTCCTCAGCCTCTCAGAGCGCCCAGAGCTGTGCCTCCCTGCCTTCTGCCCCTGCCACACCCACTGCCTCCTCTAGGGTAAGTCTGTCATGACTGGCAAATGCTAGGTGAGGCTTGTAGTATTCTCACAACCTTTAGTAAGGGAGCGGGGTTTTCACTGTGTGTTTTACAACTTTTATTTAAAAAAGATTCAGGGCTTTGTCTCACACAGTCAGTTTATGCACACATTAGATTGTCCTTCTGCTACATATTTAGTGTGTCCTATTGTCCTTGTATTTGTTTTAGTGATTTTAAAGTTTTTGTGTAAATTAATTTAAATAATTGTCAACATTTCTAATCAAATTTGATTCATAAATACCCTGTGCCTGGAATATTTTTGCAAATTCCAGTGTTTTGTCTTCTCTACCACGCTCACTTCAACCAAGGAGGAGAATAATACTTAGCTGATCATTAGGATCCGAAGGATAAAACATGGCAGTGTAGGGGTACTACATGACCAGGACTGGGAAACACTAGGTTAAAATATTCCCAATTTCATTTTGTGTCATAAATCTTTAAGCACTAGTTTGTCTGTTTCATTTTGTCACTCCTGGGTACATTCATTACTTCTAATGTTATTGTGACTGGTTCCAACTTTCACTGATTGAGTGATTGTGCTTATTTGTCTCTGCATGTCAAAATCACTGTCATCTGTGGGGTTTTTATTTTTTTTTTCTTTGTCTTTTTGTCCTCTTGCTTTCCCATGCTTGAAATATGCTGTTCTCCAATTCCACTCTATTTGTCTTCACCACCACCCAATACGCTACACTGGCCTGTGCCACTTGCTCTCTTCCCAATTTCCCTTCTTCCTTTTTCACCTTCCTCTACACTCCTTCATTTCTTTCCACCTCCTGCTACCTGCTCATTTTCCCAGTCCTCCCAAACTCAATCGCGAGGCTATGCCAAGCCTTGGCTGGCACACAGTAAAACTCCAACTCCAACCAAGTGCCAGCCCGGCCCAGAGCACAGCCACACCCCTGGGCATGAGGTAACACACTACCTCCCCTCCCCTGAAAACCCTAAAACACTAACAGTAAATGCTTCATGAGGCTTTATAACTTTTGATCACAATAACTTCAGCTCAGTCAAACGAAGATTCTCAAAAAAGCTTTAGTCAAATAAAAAGTCTGTTTAATATATTTTAGGTTGGACAGCATGTTGTGTACAGTTTCTGTTGTAAATGTTTTGTAAATTTCTGTCTATGTAGCATGCTCTTAATCGGGTGTAAATTTGTCTACAAATTTTTGTTTTGTTTTGTTTTTAATTGAAGAACACTTTAGGGGTTAGATATTTTAAAGGCTGCATTACAGTAAGTAAGATCTGTCTTTCTGTAATTGCAGGGAGGCTCTTCTTCTAAACTTAAAAGGCCGACTTTCCATTCCAGCCGTGGTTCTCTGACAGGGGAAAACGGTGCTGCCACACCTGCTGCTAAACCTGGACGCTCTGGTGAGAATATCACTGCAATGCCTGGATCCGAGTAACCTGTTGTATAGTGATCTGAGGGGAAAATTTTTTTCAATTTGTGCATTTCATTAATTCAGTCATTCATTGCCTGTAACAGATTACCAAGTTCAGGTTTTTGATTGGTCTAGAACCTACCTGGAATCACTGGGAGTAAGGCTGGAACACACCATGGATGGGATGCCAATCCATTGCAGGGGGCACCCCACACACATATATTCACTTACATACTCACAGCCAATCCACCTAACAGTGTGTGTGTTTGGACTGTGGGAGGAAAGTGGAGCACTCTGAGTAGACAGTTAACTACAATACAACTTCAAAACAGTGGAGTAAGCTGTCTGCCTCCTCCCCCTCCTCCCCAGATATGAAGCACGAGCAGGTTGCCAGTTTGAGGAAAACTGAACATACAGGAACGAGACGAGCCCAAGACAAGTTTGATAACTTTTGGGCTGTAATAGCTACAAGAAATGTGCCATATTTAATCTATTTACACAGAAAAGTGTTCATTATTCCTCTAAAACATCTCCCTACGCCGGAGAAAGGCAAAAAAACGACCAGCTGCAATTTTCCCTGCGTTTACAAGCCTTTACTGTCCAAATCCATCTTAAATATTTTGACTAGGCAAGGCAGGTGTTATTGGTGATTTTTCCTTCAACCGTAACTGTCTATTTAGGAGACAGATCCTTGCTTTTGTTTACAAATTTCTTATTCAAACATTTAGTTCCCCCATATAAGGGTCTGTTTATGGCGTTATTCACCAGTTCTTACTTTTTACTGTTCCACCTTAAATAGACAGCTATGCGAAGCTAAAGATAGCATTGTTTTGAAAACAGTCCTTTTTCCCTTTTCATCTGTTTACAACAGATTAAATGCATTTGTTTAAATTTACATTGCATATATTTTTAAAGTCGAAGTCTCAAATTTAAAATGTACTTGTAAATTGTTGAATCTGCGTTTGTGGATCAAGTCACTCGTGTTTTCCGTGATGTGTATTTGTTAATTTCCTCTCACGGGTTTTTGGATTTTGAGACTTTCCTTTGGCATTTCACCCACTCCAAATACAAATGCAGCCTTATCCACAAATGTGGCCTGCAGGCGAACAAGCCACCGGAGAAACACAATGTAGAAACACTAATTAATCAGCAACAATTTCTTTAAAACCAACAAATTATGGTATGGTGTTAATCACCTGTTTCATATAGAACACACAAAACAATCTATACACATTTCAGCTGTTGCTGTGCCTCCCTTGCTTTATTTAAAACAAACAATCTATGGAATTTACACATTTAATCTATACATAGGTACTTTTTTTGTCTTGCTTAACGGTTCAATAGAATCTTGACCAACTCTGGTCTTATTGTCTTTCTGGTTCTAAGCTGCCTCAACTTTCAAACATATGGCCATTATTTCCTCTCATTTTACTTCGTCTCTGGCTATGGAAACACTTAGACGGCCACAGAGGCTTTTTGTATCCAGTAAAATCTAAAATTTTCTCTATTCAATTATTCACTTCATAGCTGCAGGACATCCATGTTTGTAGACCTGGCAACATGGTGGGTTTGGCCTGTGTTTAACAGAGGGTGGGACACCAGGCTGGAACAAAAATAAAGCCACGCTCTTGACTGGGCACTTCTCAAAGAGAATATACTGGCTTCAGCACAGCTATCAGAAACTCCAGTGCTTCAGCATAGCCTTAATCTATGATGACACACCCTGGAGATTTTAACACTGAGTACAGTAAATATATTACAGATTGCTTTAAGTGTTAAATTCATTCATTCATTCATCTTCTCTGACCACTTTATTTTGATCAGTCACTGTGTGCTCAGAGCATACCCAAAATCAGTGGACATTAGGCAGGAATTCACTCTAAACAGGGCGCCAAGCCATTTGTAGACTTTTGTTTAAAGCCTTATAAAATCTTTTTGCTGAAAGATGGTTCAAACATTTGAAATGTTTGTGTGCTGATGAAATCTGATCTGTGAAATGCACAATGTATGTTAGATAAGTGTAAAAGCTGTGGTAAAAGTTTGTTGTAATAATAAAGCTGACCATATCTCTCTGGTCTCTGACATGTCTCTGTCTTTCCCCTCAGACAATAAGCGCACTCCGTCCTCAGCTAGTGGGCCGGCAAGTCGAGCAGGCAGCCGTGCCGGGAGCCGTGCCAGCAGCCGGAGGGGCAGTGATGCATCGGACGCCTCAGAGCTTATGGAGACACGCTCGGCCTGCTCTGACACTTCTGACACGCCACGCCGACCTGGAGCCAAACCTTCCAAAATTCCCACAATCTCCAAGAAAACCCCCAGCCCCAAGACACCAGCGGGCAAGAAGTAGAGTCTTCATCTTCATCACACCTCATTCTTTAAAATGGTGGAGACTGGGCAGGGGAACCTGATGCTGCACCTCTCTTCTTCCATGTGCACATAAACAGACACTCGACGCATGCCAGCCAGCCTTTGTGCCCACCACCAGCACAGGCACGTGGTCACTGACCATAACAGAGGAGACCTTGAGCTTCTGTAACCAAGTCCAGTTTGCCAGCCTTCTCCTCTGGGCAGCTCGCAATACAGCTGGACACTGCTGACCCCAGATCTATTGTCCACTCCTACCAATTGACAACCATATTGATGCTGCCTTACTTGTGTTACACATTTCTGTCCTTAATTTTGTTTGACTGACTTGAGTTTCTCAGATGTGTGACTGAGCTGTGCACCAGCTATGTGAACTCTTTACACAGATTTTCAAGTGCCCAAGTGGACATCAAGTTGCATCAAGCACTGGAACTGGGGGTGTGGGGTTCATCTCAAAAATATGCAGTGGCTTACCAGCTTAATAGAGCTGAGCTTGGGAGATGGTTATAGCCTCAGTTCCAGGACACATTCTCATGGGCACGCACATTACACTAGGATTTATTTTATTTGAATAAGCCAATAGAAAGAACTCTAACCCCCTCTCTGCTATATGCAAAGCACCTGGCCTTTTGCCCAGGTGGGTGTTGTTTTACTATGGAGAAGATGTTCTTCTGAATCTTCAGAGAAAAAGCCCAAGCGTCTACTCTAGAACCTCACAACGTCTTGTACACCTAGAGCATGTGTGAAACTTGGTGTGTGTGCGTGTGTGTGTGGTTTGTGTGTCTGTGTACTCTGTGTGCTAGTTTATTTCATGATGAACTAATTCAATAACAAGGAAAGGAAGTGGTGGAAGATTCAATGCTCTGGTCTTGCCGTTGAGTCATACGCTTGGCCGTTCTGACCACACTGCCCTGTTAGGCCACAGCTTCCCTAATGTCACAACAAATGACGTCATGTAATGTCCAGGTGTTTCTTTCTCCGTAGTCAGTCGACGAATTCTGACTCCTAAGAGCGCTTAGGTGGCTCATATAGCAGATAAGATGTGTGCACTGACTGATATTTTCCTTCCATATAATTCCACTTCTTTACTCCTCATTGCCCTTAATAACTGTGCAGTCATGCATTACAAGTGTTTAAACCCTGCTCAGTACATGTTACAGATACTGTTACACATAGATGCTTCACAGTATGCAAAACTAACAAAGGTTTTTGGTTCAGACTACAGGCTTTGTGAATGTTTCATGGTTAATTTATGATCCTAATGTATTTTTTTGTTTTGTTTGTTTCTTTTTTTTGTGTAAAAAAAATGTGTATTTATTTTTCATTACAGTATCATATCAACATTTGGGAAAAAAAATAGTATTACAATAGGTCTGTTGATAATGATTTTTTTTTTGTTTTGGAGGGGGGTTGTGTTTCTGGTTCTGTGTTTTCCTGACAACAATCATTTCTGATGTACTGGACCAGGAAGCTGACAGATTCCAATGGTGGCCTTTTCGCCAGTGACTACAGCCTCTAGATCATGTCAAAAGTGGCTCCCAGTTTTGTTTAATATTGGAAGCTGCTAGAAAAATGGGTCACAGGGATATATATCCATACCCCCGTAACATGGCGCTTTGAATAGTCTTGTCTTGTGACAAGCTGAAGTATATGAATACCTAATGAAAGTGAAATTGGAAGGTGATTTTTATTTATTTATTGTGTCTAGGGGAGGGAGGGGGCAAGGGCTATGAAATGGATTCATCTTTTGAGTCTGTTCAACTCTCTCAATGTGATGAAGAGTTAACAGCCTGCGCTGCAATTGTGTGAAAGTAAAAGTTAAGATTATAAAAGCTTTTTTTGTTCTCTTTTGTATTAAAACAATGCTTGCAGTAATTTCTTTGTTCTTGTTTATTGAAGTCAGACAGCAGTGTGTGCATTCGTGTGTATGTAGGCTTCTAGATGCCACAGTTCACAGGAAATTTCATGATAATTATAAGCAGGGAGCAATTACCTTTCCCAAGAGATTAAGAGAACCTATTAAATCTTCAAAGACGATAGCTTTGTGTCTTACATCCATGCAGCCCCTGAACAGTGGGATTTTTCATAAGTTGCTGTGGAATTTCAATGGAGCTCTGCACTGCTGAACATAAGAACCTTTGTTTTTAGTGTGTGTGTGTTTGTATTGGACTGTGTATAGGTTTGGTGGTTGGATAGAACGGATGGGGTTAGGGAAGGGTGGCGTTTCATGGTCCACACTCTGCAGCTGTGTGTCTGTGTTTATGTACAAATATTTAAACCCACTCACATCCTTTCCCTCCAAACACTGTCCTAAGCACCCAGCAAAGCTCCCATGGCATGTCTGTCTCCTACCACCATTTAACCACTTCACCAGTCCAGAAATCCCCCTCTCCTGCGGTAACACCCAACATGTACACATCACTTAACTCACTACATTTCATTTTTTTTTTCTCCAGAAAAGTTTAAAACTAACCTTTTATTTATGCTTGGGCACCAGACCTGTGTGGAAGGTATGGAGGCACTGTTTCAGGTGAAAATGTTAATGATGCGTGTGTTTATGTCCGAATCCTGTAATATTTCTTTACCTTCTCTAAAAATTCACCTAATGTTGGGAAACGCGTTACTTCAGATATTAAGTACATTTGTTTCCAAACAAGACGGGACAGACCAGGCCATTTTTTTTCCTGTTAATACCTGCTGAGAAAAAGTAGTGTTGGCAGGAGACCACCCATAGCCCTCTCTCACAACTGCATTTTTCTGTTGATTAGGCCAGATTATCTGAAGTAAACCACACATTCTAAATCATCATTCCTTCATGCTCCACGTCATCTGTTCCAATCCACAGAACATAAAAGCAATTTCTCCGCATTCAAACTACAGGCTGTGCAGCAGTTCAATCTGCCCAGTTGTCTCCCAGCGAGACTCTCTCTCTTGCTCTCGCTCTCTCTCTCCCTCTCACAAACACACACACACACAGAAGCCACGTGGTGATTGTGAACAAATTTTGGGTGTGTTGAAGATAAAATGGTGGATATGGTAAATGGAGAGAACATTGTGGGGAGAGAGGGAGGGAGGAGGCTTTAGTCATTTGAGACACTCCCTCTGTCTGTCCAGCATCTTGCTCATGTTCAGAATAGTCAGGTTACACACTCAGTAAGAAGAACCCAGAGAAAAGTATCTTGCTGTGCTTCTGTGTGAGGACTGTGTGCTTGTGGATTATATTGTCAGGAATAGTAACTAGTAATAATACTGTTGGCAGGAAAATGATTATAAATGTACAATAAAGTACAGGACGAGTCTCGGACAGTTTACCCAGCGGATTATGTTGCATTCAAAGGCCATTCAAACCTGGTGACAGGTCGGTCCACATACTGCGAAGTTTCTATTTCTCGTGGATCTGATTTTGTTGACTGGAGGCAAATCGAGCTGTAACTTGTCTACACTTCTGGAGAAAAGACAGGTGCTGCTTTGGATTGGGGAACCTTTGAAGGGAGACTTGGCTGGTGGGTTTGGTCGACCCACTTTATTTATTTACTGTACCCACGGACTTTAATTTTGCGCTCTGCCTCAGCCCTTACTCGGCACCTGCTCTTTACTTAACCTTGCTCTAGCTCGTCCAAGCTCTGCTCTTCAAAGCAGTGGAAAAGTCTTTGGGGCTGTTTGTTTTCCTTTAAGCTGCATCTGCAGTGCCAGAGGTTATTGCTCTATCTGTGGTTTGTTTTGCCCTCTCCCTCCATAAGTAAATGCAGGAGAGTGCACGAAGGAGAAGCACACAGGTTTATTCTGCAGATAACTATGTGATAGAAAGGAGCGGTGGGAGAGAGAAACGAATGTGCGCGGGTCATAAACACCTGTAGTCGCACCTCACGCAGCTCTGATTACTCAGAAAAGCAGGTGAACTGAACCACGGCCGGCTTCTGTTTGTGGACCTTGCAGTTTTTTTATTTATATATATTTTTCCCCCCAAGCTGACCTCTAGTGTGTCTCGTCATTGGGGGACCTTCGACTGTCCTCCTGCGGACTGAGGCTGTCCTAACAACTCCGTAAGCAGACTTCAGGGAATCACCAGAGCCAGGCAAGAAAGAAAAGGCAGTAGTAACAATGGAAGCAGATCATCTCCGCCGGGACATCCTGAACGCACGTGTGGACAAACGGGAGCTCTTGGACCAGTATGTGTCCCAAACAAACAGCAGAGAGAGGGAGTACTGCTCTGATACTGTCTGCAGAACTCCTCTTCGGCGGTGGCTCATTCCACTGGTGGTCTTCCTCTCCCTGTGTTTGTTTGCGTGTGTGTGCGGGCAGACACAATCCAGCTTCCGCAGACTAAGCATTCGAGAGAAGAAGGAGATGCAGAAGGAGATTCTATCCATCCTGGGGCTCCCAGGACGACCAAGGCCCCATCCGCCTCTACGGCCCCCTTCTTCTGCTCCACTCTTCATGTTGGACCTGTACCATGCCGTCTCCGCTGAGGGGGATGAGGGTCTAGGATTTGGCCTGAATTCTGAGGGAGTCATGCATGCTGACTTCCCCACACTCAGCACACACACGCCTCCTCTGGGCACAGTGGTCAGCGAGGCAGACACCGTCATGAGCTTTGTGAACTTAGGTAAGTGATGGCTTCACTGCATGAAGCCTCAGCTTTATTTCACCAGGCCCTCTGGACACGTGCTGCAGTTATTCATCTTAAGACTAAAACATGACAGTGACTTGTGTTCTGATTGGTCACCCTGCTTTGTGCTTTGTTTTAAGCAGTCCTGGCAGAACCACTCTTTATAACTGAACTGAAGTGAATAAATAAAACACCAAACAATAGTGGAGCTACACTGCCACACAGCTCTGCGGTTCTGAGATCGTGTGTTCAAACCCCACCTCGGGTGAGGAGTTTGTGGTGTTCTCCCAGTGTCTGTGTGGGTTTCCTCTGGGTGCTTCTGTGCCCTCCCACAATTTAAAAACACTTGCACATTCACCAGGGATAAATGAACACACTTTCACACACTCACCATTAGTGTTGATTTAACCCTTTAAATTTGCTGGGTTGATGGAATGACTGAGCAAAAGTAGCCATAGCTTTGAGAATGGACTTGCACCCCATTCAGGGTGTGTTCCTGCCTTGCACCCAATAATTCTGGGTAGGCCCTGAACAGGAATAAGTGTTTAGATATAAATGAATTAATGAATATCTATGATCAGCAGTATCATTTAAATAACCTCGTTTCTACACTTTGTCCATTTTAACAGGTGCTTTTTGTAGTCCTACAATTACAGAATGTAGTCCATCCTCATTATTTTTTAACCCATTTTACCCTGTTCTGCACTGGACAGAACTGCAATACAGGGTCATTCTCAGCACTGCATTGACGTTTCCAGGGTGGTGGTGTGTTAGTGTGTATTTGCGCTGTTATGGCAGAATCAAACATGGTAGTGTGTATATATTGACAGAGAAGTGCTTATGGCTGTTTTGTGCAAGGGTTAATGCCTTTTGTAATATTATGGACTGTTGTTAAGTGACCTGTGCAAATGATGTTTCTGAAATATTCTACATTTCAGCTCAGAGTTGGCCTCAGATACTTTGGCCAAATGGACTGTAGGGTGTATGGAGACAGACAGGATTTGTGGTCCATTGCACTGAGACAACCACACTATCTTTCCAACATCTCTTCTTCCCGTCTCAGCCCAGAGACGATGCTTATCTGTCGCAGAATTGCAATTAAATGTCCCATTCTCAGAAGCCTCCTCCCTTATCTCTTGCTCTCTCTCTCTGTCTCTCTCTTTCTCCCCCTCCAGTATCTTCTTTATAGGAGAACATCTGTCTCCTCTTAGTTTCATCATCACTGACATCATTAGCCAGCAGCCAAAGTCCAGAACAATACTTATTTTTTCTTTTTGAGGCACTGGATTTTTCCGCATTAATGACAGAAAAAAAACCTGTTGTTAATCTGTTATAGCCAGTGCAGAATCAGTCCCTAAGCTCATGTGAGTAAACCCTACTGAAGGAGTGTGTGATGATGCAGAGGGCACACAGCTGTGCGGAATTACAGGCTTCATTGCGAGGCAGAAAGAGGAGGAGGTAGAGGGAAATGAAAATAATGTCAGGCACTCCTCTAAAAATACACAGTGAGGCTGTAATTAGTGGTTGTGTGTTGAGCGGGAGCCGGCCCCACACTGCCTCTAATTACCCTCCAGCACAGGCCTGACCGTGGGTGTTAGTCTGACCCTCAGAGCTCTACAAGGACAAATGTTCATCTCTCTCTCTCTCTCTCTCTCTCTCCTCTCCCCTCTCTCACTCTCTGGCTTTATCCCACTCACCCCCTCCAGTTTGGCCCTTCTTCAACACACGGTCTCGCACCACGGCCAAACGCACTCCCTTTTTGATTTCATCATATCATCATAGCTTCCCCTGCTGAGAAAAAACACACATCTTTAAGTTGAGTTTCTCATCACTTTCACTCTTCATATTTCTTCATATATCACATAGAGCACAGTGAAACACAGAGCATGACTTTATTGTTGCTAAACACATTACAGTTTAAACAGTGAAAATGATGTGCTTTCATTTACATAAAATATAGGCTCACCTTGTCTCAAGTCCACAGTCTCAGAGGATGAGGGGTCTGTTGCTGCATCACTCTCTGACAGTTTCTGAAACTGATTACCATGCGTTTCACAAGTTAACTTTATTGTTTTCTTGGAAATATTCACTCATTTTGATTTTGACGCTTCTCTAATAAATGTCCTGGTGTGAGTGAAGGAATGTGTGTACGTGTGTGAGTGAATGTGTGTGTGCCCAGATATGGATTGGCGCTCTATCCTGGGTGAATCCCCAGTGCTCGATGCACTCCTCCAGATGGACGGCCGTTCCTGGTCGAAAGTACTCTGTGTGCGTTTGGCTGATGCTTCAGTGTGTGTGGATTGAATGTTGGATCGAGTGTTGATTGTAAATCATCCTTGGGTACCTAGGAAGGCACTATATAAGTTTAATGATAAATAAGTAAATAACTAATTAATAACTTGCCTTTGTATGTAGTTTTAGGATATTTAAATACGTGAGGCCAAAATCCAGGAATACACTACCAGTCAAATGTTTGGACACAAACTCAGGGAGGGTTTCCTTGGCCATTTTCTACATATTGTGAATGTACAGTACAAGTCAAAAGTTTGGAAACGTTCTCATTCAATGAGTTTCCTTTGTTTTTTATTATCTACTTCATTGTAAATTAATATGGACACAAGTGGAGTACATATATGCAGTAAACAAAATGATTGTTGAACAAACCATGTGTTTTATAATTTACATTCTTCAAGTAGCCACCTTGTGCTTTGATGACAGCTTTGCACACTCTTGGCTTTCTCTTAGTCAGCTTCATGAGGTCGTCACCTGGAATGGTTTTCAGTGAACAGCTGTGGCCTGTGGTTAATTTGTAGAACTGCTCGCCTTCTTAATGTGTTTGAGACTATATCTTGGGTTGTGCAGAGGTAGGGGCTGATACACAGTGCTGTAGAGTGAACAGCCCTACTCCACCAATGACTAATGGGATGAGGTGTCCAAACTTTTGATTCGTATAATGATATTCAATTTTTCCATCTTCCAATTATTTTGTAACATTCTGTATTTGTCCCTGAATCCTCTGTCCATTCTATGATGGTTTTTCCACATGCTGACATGTTGTTCTGACTCAGCGTCATCCTGTGGAGAAGTGTTTCTTTCTCCACCAGGATGACAGTGCCCCCATTCACAAGACACTACAGGTTGCTGAGTGGTCGGGTGATTAAGATATTTATGTAAATCATACTCTGTGGCCTTTGCACTTTTGGAGTGATGTGTTAAACAATGCTCTCTATCTTTTGGAGAATGGTCATCCTTTTATTCCCATGCACATGCACAGACGGGCTGAAGTTGTTTTGACAGTTTTCTGTGGCCCATTACTTTACTAAGGCAATTTGTATAGGTTTTGTCTATTAATGTATCATCATCTAACTGATCTCTTAAATCCGTCTGTCCTTTCTCTCTTAGTGGAGCATGAGAAAGACCTCCTGCAGTCTCGGCCGTACTGGAAAGAGTTCCGCTTTGATCTCACACCACTTCCCCAGGGAGAGACGGTCACTGCCGCAGAATTCCGCATCTACAAAACCTTGACCATGGGTCAGAGAGCAAACCGCACCCTCCACATTTCAGTCTATGAAATCCAGAGGGAAAAAAGACAAAGGTCTCACTCTGTCCTTCTTAGAGCGCATGTGATCCATTAAGAATGGATACTGTATCTGTTATTTTTATTAGACTTATAAAGTGCAGAATGTAATGGCCTTTTTATGCTGAATGTTAATAAAACCCCAGACATGTATGGTAATATATTTCATCTTGTTTTTTTCTAAATTGCACTGCACTGTTGTTTTACTGCTCTGTCCTGAATGTCTTAAAGCTACGTTGTGTAAAGTTGGTAAAAGACTGAAAAATGTACGATTATTAAACCAGTTGCAAAATGTGTTTCCACATGTTGCATGCAATTAAATATTTCCAGCAGAGAGTTCAGTAAACCCCAAAAGGGGTTACATAGTGGACTTTAAATCATCTTAAAAAGAGAATGATCATTTAAGCCTGTGTCTATAATGTTAATAAAAATAAAAGCAACTCACGCAAACACTGACATGGCTGTATTTCAGGGAGCCTGACCTGGTGTTGTTGGACATGCAGTCTGTTCCAGCAGGGCAGGAGGGCTGGTTGGCCTTTGATGTGACATCTGCCAGCAACCGATGGCTACTGCACCCACGCAGCAACCTGGGCATCCGTCTCTATGTGGAAACAGAGGAGGGTGAGCATCTATGGAAGCAAATCTGTCTCATCAGGCTTTGAAATATTACCACCTTCGAATTTGTAGCACTGAATTTTTTTTTGCACTGAATTTACGCAGCTGAATATAATTGCTCTTGAATTGAACTAGTGAATTTTCAAGAACACGTTTTCACCGTTATTATTCAGTTAATAAATTCAGATTTAAAAAATCAAGCTCAAAAAATTACAACAATATATTTCGAAGTTGCTCAAATTCAGTAGACGAAATTCAGATGCCACATTCTGTCATATCACATGCTATGTTCACAGGGCCATTACATAACATTTCCACAGTAAAATTTCTTCATCCTCAGGATGTCAATAGTCTGTTATATTGTGTCTTTAGTGAGCCTTGAGATAATATCCGCGGAAGGAAGCTAAACGTGTAGTTTTTCCACGGTATGGCAGCTGCGTTTGTATTTCGCCATCTAGCGGCGACAGAATGCAACTACTGCACCATTTAAGGTGAAACAGAAAATCCAAATGAATCGATTGCTCATCCTTGGTGACCCGGATGTGTATCTGAATTTATTTTGTAACTCGTATTTTGGTCTCTGGATTTCGTCTACGGAATTTGAGCAACTTCGAAATCTATTGTTAAAAATTGAGCTTGAATTTTTTTTCTGAATTTATTAACCTTGAATAATAACAGAGAAAACGTGTTCTTGACAATTCATGAGTTCAATTCAAGAGCAAATAAATTCAGATGTGTAATTTCAGTTAAAAAAAATTCAGTGCTACAAATTCAAAGGTGGTAATATTATAGTGTTGCTTCCATAAGCATCTTTTTAAACAAAATAGTATATATATATATACACACACACACAAACATAATTTTATAGCACTTGTAGGTGCACCAACACGAAAACATTTGTCAGGAACCTGGGGTTGTGGGTTCAAGCCCCAAAAAGCACATGTTTGTAGGTGGACTAGCTACTCAATAAGTGTCCATAGGTATGAGTGGTAAAAGACTGAGTGAATATATGAGTGTGTGTCACCCTGGAAAGGACTGGCTCCCCCTCCAGGGTGTGCTCCCCCCTTGCACCTAGTGATTCTGGGTAGGCTCTAGATCCACTGTGACCCCGAACTGGATAAGTGGTTACAGACAATGAACTAATGAAAAAACATTTGTCTAGATGTGTTCTTTGAAAACCTGTCCTTATATGCTGTAATCCCTGAGTGTTGCGGATGGGTGCTGACATATGCACAAGTCTAAAAACTGTTGTCAGAGATTACAGGCATTTACATATTCCCTGATATAAACTAGTCAGTATCCAATATGTTACTACAAACAAATAAAACTGACTGGTATTAAAGACATTCTCTTCAATCTTTTTTATTCATTCTGTTCTGTTTCCATCAGATCGTTCCTTATCCGCAGGGTGGGTAGGCTTGGTTGGACGCAGAGGTCCTCGCTCTAAGCAGCCATTCATGGTGACGTTCTTCAGGGCAAGCCAGGCTCCCTGCCGCCCACCTCGAGCCGTCAGACACAACAACCCACGCAAGAAAAAAAACAAATACGACCTGCCTCATCCAAACAGACCTGGCATATTTGGTAAGTGCAAAGTAGTTCTGTACAGGTACAGAGTTTAGGATTGGCACCTGTGTAATAGCTAATGAATTGGAGGTTTTGTTTGTGCCCTTGTTTTGTGTGTCTTCAGGTGTGTTTTATCAACCATACAAATGGGAATACTGCCAGTTGCTGGCTTAACAATAAGATAAGACTTGATGTAACATATAATTGGATTTAAAAAGGTGATTTCAATGTATTAACAATCAATGTTGTGGATCTACTAGCTCCAGTTTTTAAATGTTTTTCTTGAAATGTGGCAGCTGATTACCTCCTGAGTTTTCATGGCTAAAGGAAGAGCCTCAGCCTCTTTATTGTGTGCAAGAGAACATTAATTTGTTCACATAGTCAAATTCATTAAAATACTTTCTTTTTTTTTCCTCCAGACCAACATCATTCAAACAGTGGGCGGCAGGCCTGTAAGAGGCATGAGCTATACGTCAGTTTCAGTGACCTTGGCTGGAAGGTACACATCCTACATACATCAGATTTACATCTCAACAACAACAAAAAAATCATACTGTGTTTTTGCAGCATGGCTGTTGTCCTGAATCTTAAATGTGATGTGCAAATATCTTCTGACCCCAAAAGCATGGACATGTATGGACATATGTGCCATACAAAAAATCTATATTTACATTCACTGTGAACAGAAACCAAATGTCAAATCCCATTTAAAATATGATTTAAAAAATGAATCATATATTTTTTTTAACCTGAGAACGTTTGATTTGGAATTCAGCTAATACTTCACCTTCTTCTCTTACAGGACTGGGTTTTGGCTCCTCCGGGGTACTCAGCATATTACTGTGATGGGGAATGTGACTATCCTCTGGGCTCCTGTATGAATGCTACTAACCATGCCATGATCCAGCTTGTGGTTCGTACAGTAAAATGCTTCTTGTTTTATTTTTTTTACAAATCCATAACAGGAAAAAATCTTGTCAAAATTTTTATTGTAGACACAATGATACATTTCGTCAGATGTGTGTAATGTTATTAATAGACGTAGTATTCTGCCAGTATTTTCATTTCAAAATGTGAAGCTATGACTGATCATTTTTGTCAGGTCCATCTTATTAAACCAGACGAGGTGCCAAAGGCCTGCTGTGCCCCGACCAAGCTCAGCCCCATATCTGTGCTCTTCTACGATGACAACAACAATGTCATACTTAAGAAACATCGGAACATGGTGGTCAAGACCTGCGGCTGTCTGTAAACAGGAATCAGTGTCTGATCCAGGCTGTGCCAGTCTGACATTATGCCCTGCCACACTACTTCAAGCATACAGTGCTATTCATTTAAGTCTTTAACGCTGCTGTGACACAGTTGTTAGGATTTTCACGTTGGCGGAGTTAATGCACACTTATCCATCACAGTAATATTAACTTTATAAGTGTTTCAGATATCTAAAATAAGCTGATCACATGCAAATAGTCCACACAAACACAGATATTAGTTTGTAATCACTTATAATAAGCAGACATTCAAACTGAGTTGAATATACATCTGGTTTACGATCTTAGAAGTTATTGTTCAAGTTGTCGAAAAAAATTGAATCATCATCATCAGTCTTTTCTTTGTAGGAAGATGTGTACTAAGCCTTGCTTAGCTTTAGGTTTTTAGGTCAGTCCCTAAAATATTTAACAAAATTATACAGCAAGTGCACAGTTTTCTGTGTTCAAATAATTTTGGAGCCATTGTATATTTAATATTTGAGAATCTCAGTCCTTTGTGGATTTATAACTCTGTTCAAATGATACAGCTGAAGGAAAATGTCACATCAGGTGAAGCCGTTATATTGTGCTTGTGTATGTGTGTGTGTGTGTGTGTGTGTGTGTGTGTGTGTGTGTGTGTGAGAGAGAGAGAGAGAGAGAGAGATGAGAGAGAGTGATTCACATGCTGACAGTGATGGAAATAGAGTATATTAATGTATAGCATGTAAAACAACCTGACAAATCTTTATAAAATTGTTTGCCATAACTAAGGGGTCTCCTACAGAAACATGGACGGAATGCATACAATGACCAGAGAAGTCACAAGAAAATGAGTAAATTAGTTATTTGCTTAATACCTGAGACTGTAAGCTAAACTTTTTTTATTTCCATTTTATTACTTTCATTTATCATAACACGTATTACAGATTAAAGTTTATTTTTGTGTAAATTAGTTCACAGAAGCAAAGTGTAAGAAATCCTGATCCTGTCAATGTTACACCCCACTGAATGGGAGCAGAAGAATACAGTCAGTATTAAATGGCAGTGGAGGTTTATTGGCTAGAGCTGTATATACCACACTAGTATGGCCACTTTGACCGTGGCTACAGTTAAAGTCTTATTTAGAGGAGGCATCATGAGGGTTATTATTCCTACATTTATGGCTAAAGAGTAAATGAAGCCATGGCTCAGAACACAAAGTTATTTAAATAAATAATACCTCCATTCATTCATTGTCTGTAACTGCTAATTCAGTTCAGGGTCACGGTGCATCACTGGGCGTGAGGCAGGACCACACCCTGGAGGGGGCCACCAGCCCATCACTGGGCAACACATTCACTCGTGCATTTGCACCTATAGACTACCAGTGTATGTGTTTGGACCGTGGGAGAGCACCCGGAGGAAACCCATGCGGACATGGGAAGAACACTTAATATATTTTAAATAATATAAATAATACACACCCATTACACACAACATTACGATCACCTCCTTGTTTCTACACTCACTGACCATTCTCTCAGTTCCACAGGAAGTTCTACAATTACCGACTGTAGTCCACTTGTTGCTCTGCATACTTTGTTTGCTTACTTTCACCCTGTTCATTACTGGTCAGGATCACCACAAGGCAGGTATGATTTGAGTGGTGGATCATTGTCAGCACTGCAGTGGCACTGACATCGTGGTGGTGTGATAGTGTGTGTTGTAGGATCTGGCACAGCAGTGCTACTGGAATTTTTAAAGACCTCAAAGTCACTGCTGAACTGAGAATAGTCCACCAATAAAAAAAATATATCCAGCCAAGTCTGTCCTGTGTCCCACTGATAAAGGACTAGAGAACAACCACCACAAACTGCAGCAACAGCTGAGCTACTGTCTCTGACTTTACATCTACAGGTGAACACACGCGGGAGGTGGACAGAGTGTTTGGTCACAATGTTCTGACTGATCTGTGTATATATGACACTTTGACTAATTGGAATTAAAGTCTTTTTGTCACTATATATTTACAAAAGGCAATATTCTATAATGCTGCTTGTCTGAAGGCCTATTTGCTGAGTTATACTGCCACCTACCTGCAGAAAATTGATGAGACATTATATTTTCTCTTTATCTTAAATAATAAATGGTCCTTCGCATATTGTGGTACTGATGAATATCAAATATACATTTTTAAATAGATATCTGATAGAATGCACTGGAAAAGAAACTAAACTTTGAGTCAGATTCAGACTCTGACATTTAGCTCACACACACACAAACAAAAATCCATAGCCATTGCTTTTTAAGATCTTTCAAAGAAGGCAAGGACTGTTGGTTTTGAGGAAAGTGTGCAGTGTATATTCTATTCTTAGCTTTTAGAGGTCATGACCCAGTCTGCCAACCAAAATATCCAGCTGACCATAATGTTTATTGTCAGAAACCAACAATCAGTACAGAGCAAATATACAGTAGCAGAGATAAAGCCAGACAGAGACAGAGCCTTGAAAGAGAGAGCAGCTAGTGGAGATACACTGGGAAACTGAGAGGAGAGCAACAAAGCATAATTAATGCTCGATGTTTATTATGGAGTATTATTGCATAAAACTTGAAATAAAAACAATAACAACCTATTTCAAAGATTAAAAAATCAGCAATGATAAAATCAGTAATGCTCACAGTCCAAACAATCAAAGAACTGGATTTAAGGTTAAATCTTCATATTTTATTAATCAAATATTCACTATAATTAGTGGACACCTGCTCATCCAACATTTTGCCTGAAAATAAGTGCTGTATTTTGTGGCAAGAGCAGCTTCTACTTTTCTGGGAATGTTATTATTATCTCCTCTAGGGGTTGGACGTTAAAAATAAATAAATAAAAAGTTTTAGAAGGCTGCCCACTCAGCCTCAGACCAAAACTCAATACATACCAAGAAAATCCCACAAATAATAAGTGCAATAATTTATTGGTATTCAAATTCAGTATTGCCTAATTGCCAGCTTTAAAAGCTTGTTGGAAAACAGGATGATATACCTTCAGAGTGATCACAAGCCAACAATTATTCTAAAGAAAGAAATCAACTCTACTAAGTAAACATAGAGAAAAATAAAAATACAAATATCTGCCCTGTCTATTCTCACCAAAAACAGAGCCCAAAAGAATAAATAGAAAGGCAGATATCCCCTACAAATCCTGTTATAGAATCACAACCGAATGAAAAAAAAAAAAATAAGAGTTTGGTCTGACACTGTTGGGCAGTGAGCTGGACCAGTTTTTTGACCCAGATAGAAGAAACCATCAGAACCAACCAGTGGGAAGTAGGGCATGTGGGTGGAGCAACAGGCAGCAAATCAGCACCAGAAGAGTATTCACCTGCAATAATAATAGTCTCAGAAAAGAGGGAGAGACAGAGAGGAAAAAACCCACAAACTCTCTAAATAAATAAATAAATAAAAAATACAACACAGGACATAACTCTCAAAATTTCAAACCTGAGAAAGAGCATCAGCCAAAACATCATCTGACCCTTTTCTATAACGAATGTCAAGATTGAATTCCTGAACAATAAGTGCCCATCCCATAATTCGTTGATTTGAGTTTTTCAGAATACTCCAGGGTTAGGGTTAACACTAGAAATGATCATTAAACAAGAACAAACTCTACAAAGGAGAATCAGTGTACACCAAAAGTTTACTTGAGCTGCTTTAGACACGGAATTTAAAAAATGATTTGACTTAATATAATGTCTTCTGAAGGATATATATTTTTAATTCCTTTCAATGTGTACTATTTTAAATAACTAGGCTGAACACTTCTTGCAGTATTATAAATCGTCACATTGTTGTATTCAGGTGGTGCTGTAGAATTAGGTGTAAAGCTATGATTTTAACATGTCACAGCTGTGTATTCCAGGTAAACAAACTGGATTAGCACTTAGCTACAGCGGCTGTAATAGCAATGGCACATTTTTGATGATTGACTGTTCAGGGGATTTCCTGTGGGCATCTGTGAGAAGCCGTTATTCAGAATAACTTTGATTTCTAGTCCGGTTACAGAAAAAGTATGTTAAGAATCTTGCTAGAGAACCTTACTGTTGTACAATATTACCATTAAATAGTAAGAAAACTATCCCTCGCCTCCTCCAAAAAACAAAAATATATAATTGTGGGGCATGACCATCATCATGTTTTTATGAGATACACAACCACTTTAGAATTGAGTGAAATGGGTCTCACTGGTTGTTTTTACTGCACATCAGAGAACTGCAGCCATACCAGGCCTTACATCTAGAAGACAATGATAAATTGTATTTGACATTCTCTCATATTTTTAAGGGCTAGTTCTATCAAAGCATAACCATGTCATTATAACTGCTCCTTGCTAAAGAAACACTTTCTGAAAACATCTAGCATTCAGTACCTAAGGTATAATGTTGCTTGTTTAAGAAATGTTTCAGGCCAGTTTTTAAAAAGGTATAAAACACAGATGTATGATTCCTGTAAATAAGCATTTCAGTTTCTCTACAACAGATCATTTCATATCAAACCACACTGTGTGACTTTGTTCACATCTGCTATTGAAAATGAAATAAAACAGGAAAATGGTAATTTCCCTTTAGTGGTTTTGTGCAGTCTCTGAAGAACTGTACTGACAGCTACTGCTGTACCCCAAGAACAGCCAGCTCCATAAATATTCATATTTGTAGCTAACATTTATGCATTAGCATCACAAACAAGTGGGTACATATTAAATGTCTTTAATAGAGCTTTTAATTTTCACATTAACAACTATACAAAGTGAATTAAATGCTAGTCATCTAATTTTTCTGTACGTGGGGGGGGGGGATGTGTGGTACATACAGATTCTACAAAGACATAGCCTGATAAATTTGGCCAAGATTCCCAAAGCTTTCACAACAAATTACTGTTACACATTAGAAAATATAGCAAGTCATTCTACCGCAACACTGCAGTTGGGCTGCAAAGCATCAAGAATGGTCTTGCAGGGGTAAATTCCAAGTACTCCAGTGGATTCCTAAATTGGTACTGCATTTGCGTGCAGAGATTTCACACAACCATTTACTAATATTAGGTATGCAATAAAAGCTTTTATCATTCTTCAACTGTATTCGTCATATCCATAAACGCAAATATGAAAACAAACATAAGCCTGCTCTGTGAATTAAATTTCAATGGCTCTAGCATAAGCCTGAAAGCACTATTCCCCAAACATTTTTGAAACTTTAAAAAAAAAAAAAAAAAAAATCCCCCATTGTAATACCCTCTGTGAAATAGTGAGTTGCAATATTTACCGTCTAAAAAATAAAGAAATAATCCAAGTCAAAACACCAATATGCACCTTCACAAGGACACATTTTTGACTATATGTTCATACATTTATTGAAAACCATAGGAGTGGGGGGGGTCTCAAACATTAGGCAATTTCTGGGCGTCTAGACATCATCCAAAGTACTTTGCATAAGAACATAATTTGTTGCTTTGAAGATTATTCTTGCCAAACTTAACTGATCTAACTATCACAATCCTGGCCATTGTTGTTCATTTCCACAGTGATGCCATTCCTAACTATGGCTTATGTTGAAAGAACAGAAAAAGACATGAGTATCATTGAAGAGTATCTGAGATAATCTGTGCATTGTGGTTAGTATGGTTTCAAACCTTAAAGAATCGTCAAAGAACAGAAGTAAACTTGAAAGTTAGTGGTGTGTAAATATTGAGGGGTTCGATGGGGCATGACAGTGAGGCTGTTAGGGCATGTAGCACACTTGAAATGGCGGTCAGCCTAAATAAAAGGCAGGATACATATAAAAATATAAAACCAAACGGGTGCTGGTGTGCTTTAGTCCATCCATTAAGTGTCCTGTCACTATATGTCCAGATGAGTTGAATCAGTTGGCCAAGCTGAATCGCATCATTTCTTTCCGCAGGGTCTGTGAAATACATTAATGTATAATCAGTGAATTATAATCACTCACAGGACAAGATAGAAAGTTTCCATTAGAGCTTCACACAGGACCCACCCCACTCTCTTCCTACCTGCTGCCACAGAATTTCTGCCCAGCCCACGAGTACCCAAACCACCCGCTACATCACAATGAAAACTATATTCACTTTGCAATGACAACAAACGTACAAATAAAACTGCCACAGAAGAGAAAACATGAATGTAGTGTTTGACTCACCCCAAATGATAGTTAATTCCTTGTATCCTTTATGCCTGCACATCCACCAGCTCAGGGGGCATTGGAGACTTGGGATGTTTGCTTTCAAAATGCTGTTTAAATGTCTTTGGGTCTGGCATCTGTGTCTATAGGGAATAAAGCAGATTTTTTTTTTTTTTTTTTTTGACAAAGTCTTTCAACATATGGACTAAACATAACAGTTTATTTTGTGATAACATTATAGATTTACCCTGCAAACAGGGCATGTGTGGACAAGAGCAGCTTTGGCAGCAGTCTTCTGATCTGCTCCCTGGGCCTTTTTCTTCTCTGCTGCCTTTTTGGCGTTCTTCTGCTGGGACTGAATCTTCTGCTGCCCACGAGCCATGGCTTTCCCTAGAAACACATCATATACTGTCCTAATCAAAACAAGAACCTTTACAGCAAATTGTTAACAATTTAAACAAAGCATGTGGGGGAAAAAAACAAACAAACAAAAAAAAAAACACACACATTTTGGACATTTATATAGATTCATTTAGTATTCAATTTGAACACAACCTGAAGAACATTAAATTCGTTTAAAGCATGCATCAAAGGAAGATTGGATATTTGTTAAGAGTAGATGGTGTTTACTCTGAACAGTGTTTATAATGGGCTACAAGTTGTATTTATTTTTTAATGACTTTGTAACTATCAGTTACTCTTGCTGAACTTTATACATGGGCAATAACAATCATTATCATGAAACAACATTTCCAGTGGCGTGACCCTTGCCAAACACAATACTAGCGAACTTCCTATAACTAATGTAGAGTAAGCTTCTATTTTTAGATCGATAGCAGCGTTTATATAATTACCGTCAGTGTAACATTACCTAACGCCACTGAAGAGGTCCAACTCGGTTAAGGGCCTGCTAGCGCAGTTTTATACAGGTACCGTTCTCTATTATATCGCAGAAATAAAAACGACTTCACGTATAATGTAAAACAGACACGGAGCGGCGGTGTTATCGTGTACTAACACGACACTCTCAGACATGGAACCGAAATATAGGCCGACATTAGTGATATTAACGAGACCCATGTAATTGTCCATTAATCGACTCGTGTTAACAGAGAATAATATGTATCAGCCCTCGACAGGATGAAGCAGGCCAGGCTCGGAGAGCGGTGCGTGAGAGTTAAGGCGTCCGCCATAAAGAGCCGCCGCCATCCCCGTGCTCTCCGTTTCCTCCACCCCGCACTCACACTGCCTCCACAGCCAAGCACACGCTCCACCACAGGCTACCACCCAACAAATAGAGCACAAGCACACACAGACACTACTATAAGACCGAAACAAAGGCTTATATCTCTGAACGGTGTGATTAAGAAATGTTTTCGAGACAATACCTCGGCGCAGGAGGAGCTACAGCTGAGAGTCGCTGAGGCCAAGAACGTATAACACCCAACTTCCGCCAGAGATCCACAATAAAAGCCTTCCCTCCCGGCCTGTAAATGACGTAATCAATTTATCATTGTATATCTTTATCATTCAGAAAATCACTTTTTTACAGGTCCATTAGAGAAGAAGATAAATCCTATATTTCTGTATTCTATATATACAACTGTAACTGTTTAAAATGCCTTACGAAAGAAACATGTTGGTTAAAAGATATTAAATGTATTTACACACCTTCAATCACCCCCAAGAACACTTAAATAATATGCCACATATACATTGATCAGTCCTCTCGCATATTCACCATTAAATGTTCAATAAATAACGGAACAAAAATTAGCATTTAAAATTTATAAATATTTGATCTTAAAGCATTAAAATAAAAATACATTTGCAAATGATTAGGTCTGTACACAATATTTTCACATTTTTATTCCAAATTATAAAAATTAATTTTTACATTTTACACAAAAGAGTGTTTTTTGTGTGTTTTTGCTTAATGTAAAATAAAAATAAAATTGCTGATTGCTTTTACTTTGACTTAATCGGCGACCGGAAAGTGTCTGTGTGCGTCTCGAAGCGGAGTAAAGATGGCGGAGCGGGGCTACAGTTTCTCCCTCACTACATTCAGGTAAAACACTCATATATTCGGCCTGGATACCGCTAGCCACACCGTCACTGTCCAGTCATGTAAAGACTGGGATAGACTCGTAATCTGGCCAATATACAGCGCTGAGTAAATCTGTTGTGTGTGCCTTGCTCTGTGATGCAGTGTCACGCTAGAGAGAGACAGAAACAGAGTATGAAATAGAGTATAAGAGAACATGCAATGAAAAGAGAGAGAAATTTTTATAAACTAGAAGCAGTCAGTATGACTCCACTTTGAAACTGCCGGTCTTCTCCTTTCTTTCAAAAAGTGGATCAGATTCAGCAGGGCTAGTGTTCTTAGTGTCACTGCTGGACTGAGAATTTTCTAAAATATAATATAAAAAATGTATGTATGTATATATATATCTTATTTTTTACTACTGTGGGGACTACGCACCTATGTTTTTCCATTTCTGTTATGTGATGTGACAATTAATCTGATTGGATATCAAAATAACTGTTAAAAACTACAGCGACGCTGCTGTCTGATACACTCATAACAGTACAACACACATGATCCACCACCCAAATCATACCTGCTCTGTGGGGTTTCTGGCCATTGAGAAACAGGATGAAAGGGGGGGGGGGGGTATGCAGAGCAATAGATGGGCTTAGTATTTGCTTATGTGTCCTCCATCCGATAGTTTCGGTGTTGTTTAGACAGGTTACCTTACGGAGCCCGGGAGGGGACGTGGGTTAAAAAAAAATATGAATTTAAGTGAACGATTTACAATTCTTTCACACGTTTTAATTAGAGTGAACGAAGTGCAATTCGTGTGCACGTTTTAGTTCATTCGAGTGAATTGTAAATCGTTCACTTGAATTCATTATTATTTTTTTACCAACGTCCCCTCCAGGGCTCCGTATTATTTAGGCCCCTTTAACATTGTTTTTTTTTCTTTTTCCTTTCAGCCCTTCTGGCAAACTAGTGCAGATTGAGTATGCCCTGGCAGCTGTGGCGGCGGGAGCTCCCTCTGTAGGAATCAAAGGTAATTCATTCTTTTCTATCTCCAAGGTTTTGCAATTGTCCACCGAGGATCATTTTAGTACCATAAACCAGAACACTACCAGTCTGCTTGAAACATTGTAAAATCAAGTTTTTTTATTTTAATGCTTTTGTCCTTGTTTCCCTCACTGTTCAGCTTCCAATGGAGTGGTGCTGGCAACAGAGAAGAAACAAAAATCTATACTTTATGATGAGCAGAGTGTTCACAAAGTTGAACCAATAACTAAACACATTGGCATGGTCTACAGCGGTATGGGTCCTGACTACAGGTATGGAGTGTTTTTCTTCTTTATTCAACAACTGGATATTTAATCATGGTATGAAAATATAGTCTGTATAATTTGCCAAATATAATTTGATAGAGTTTTGCGAAAGTTAGTCAATTTATGTTAAGATTTAATGAATGCTTTCTCATCAAAGGGTGCTGGTAAGAAGAGCCAGAAAATTGGCCCAGCAGTATTACCTGGTTTACCAAGAACCTATTCCTACAGGACAGCTTGTACAAAGAGTGGCCTCAGTAATGCAGGAATACACACAGTCAGGGTATGATGTTATTTATAATACAGAAATCTCCATACATTGTAATTTGGCACTGTATGTTGCAGGATTGCTGTAACTTAGATATTATTACTTTTAGAGGTGTACGTCCATTTGGAGTCTCACTACTCATCGCTGGCTGGGATGAAGACAGACCATACCTTTTTCAGTCTGATCCATCGGTACATTCCTCCACAGCACGTATTGCTGTGATAATTATTTAATATTCTGTTTGATATTCAGCATGTTCTGTAATTACGTCTATAAATTGAAGACTAATGGTACTCAATCCTGCTGTTCTTACAGGGTGCATATTTTGCCTGGAAAGCCACAGCAATGGGAAAGAACTATGTTAATGGAAAAACATTCCTAGAGAAGAGGTAATGTCCACATGTGTGTGAAAATTTGAATATATAGATTTCCAGACGCAAACCTTAACCTTTTAACATCCATTAATGATACCTAAAAATGTACTAATTCCTCTACCTTGGTTTTGGGGAATTAATTCCATAGATTCCTCCATAAGTGGATCATTGAGATGCAAAAGTACTTATAGTGTACACATTAACTCATTAACTGCAGGGAAAAGTACTGGCTGATGTCTTTACAAATGGTGTTGATGGGAGCCAAGGATCACAATGTTAAAAGTACAGTGAAGAAGAATATCAAGTGTTGATCAATGCTTGTATATTTAATTGCAGATATAATGAAGATCTAGAACTTGAGGATGCTATACACACTGCAATCTTGACATTAAAGGTCTGATCTCAGCACTTTTTTTTTCTAAATATGATTTGGGCAACTACAGCCAACACTGTGTTATGTGATTAAAATGCACGAAACATCTGCTTATTTTGTGTATTTAATACAGTATATTTTGTAAATCGTTACACAGGAAAGTTTTGAGGGTCAAATGACAGAAGATAACATTGAAGTGGGAATCTGCAATGAAGCTGGATTCCGCAGACTTTCACCTGCTGAAGTAAAGGATTACCTTGCAGCAATAGCATAAAAATTGCAACCAGTGTTTCTTTACTTTGTTGTTACACACACAAAAACAGCATTTTTATTATTTGTGTCCCCTGTCTCCTTTGTACTAGAATGCAGATTATCAGTAAATATTATCAGCTCAAACCTGTTGATCATACTGATTCTCTTCTGTTCTTCACTGCTTTCACTTTCAAGGGCTTGGAGTATTCAATTTAGAAAATAAGAAATTAAGTAACTATAACTGTATGTTTGCAGGACAGTAGTTAACTTATGTAAGGGCCTATAAATCAGCACTGCTGTATACATGAGACTCAAGCATATTTTATCGATAGGAATCACAAAAGAAAACATTTAATTGAAGAGAAGCATTTAAGGAAATGTTTTTAAAAGCAAAAGTGTCACTGTTGTACAATACTCTTAAATGTAAACACCAGCTCTGATCTGTTTATTTCTGCATTACATTAATGCAAGCTCTTTACCACATCCAACATTTATCCCTTTATTGTAAAGTGTTGCACAAAGTCAGAAAGTGTATAAACTTTGCCACAGCCAATGTTAGCATCCATGCTGATGAAGTCATCAAGATTCATCTTAGACTCTACAAGTAGAGAGATATTTTACTTTTAAAAATATATTTAAACACAAAAAAAAACAAGTAGTGTTTATATATATATATATATATATATAAAATAGTGTATACCTGTCGTTTCTATGCAAGGATATGATGGTGGAGGCATGCGCCATGCCCCATTAGAATGTTTCATGTGGGATCTATCAGAAGCAAACTTCTTCAGGAAGGTGGCAGCTGGTATAACTCGCAATTTCCTAAAAGTAGTAAATACAATTGGTCCATAAAACAAACATAAAACTACTTGCAGTCAAGTATAAGAAACATGTTCAAGCACAAATAGTTTAATTACCTTCGAAATTGTGGTTTTAAGAACAGATCAGACTGAAACGCTTCCCTAGAATAAGTATCGAAAAGACATGGGAAGGGGAGGATTGTATCCAAATCATAGACAAAGCCCTGTCCTTGTTTATTGAAGTGTAACAATACAACATGGTAATCCTGTGGAGAAAAAATTAAGCTGTCATATAGAATTTCTTAGATTGCATTATTATCAAAGATAATCAAACTTACCCAGATCACAGGTTCAGCCCCTTTACAGGACTTTTGTTTCCAAATAGGGACCTAATTTACAGAACACAAAATTTAAAAAATAAAAAAGAAGCATACTATGAAAGCCTTTGTTATAACCAGAATACTCACTGTTCTTCTTTCATTTGATATGAAGACTGCATATACCTCGTCCATTGGACATGTCTGTTGATGCTTAATGTACTCACACAATTTCCAAACATTCTCCTCACTGTGGAGCACAAACCATTTTTACTTGATGAACATAAGCTCTGTTCACAAAACAAAAGCCTGCAAATGTGTATTTTGTATGTGTATCAAAGCTTGGTTTAATCAATTAAGGCATTTATTTAAAATAATAATAATTTAAAAAATAAATAACATAAAATTTTAATGTAAATACTGAAAACCATTTACCCCTCCTCCCTTTAATTACTTTTATCTATGTATTACTTACCTAACCCTGACACTAACCTTAAAACATGCATTCAGCTTAAATGTAATGATATATATTTATAATCCACAGGTCTAAACAGGTGTTTGTCCCCACAACGTGATATATTCCTGGCTCCCAGCACATGTAACACACATAGCTGAGATTTTTACTAGCTGTAGTGAAAGACTGGATCAGCACTGAACGTCAGTGCAAGAGTTATTTAGTAGATTTATACAGTGCAATCCTACCAGTAACAGCTCGTGTATACACACTCTTCTCTTAACGGAGCGATGCCAGTGTGTTCAGGACACACGGCTTCTTCAGACATATTACAACATCCAAAATACACACAAAATAAAATAATCTGTTATCTCCAAGTAGCTCCGCCCTCCTGAACTCACTCGCGTGGGTTACATTCGACGAGTCCGTACAGAAATATAGACCGGAATGTTAGTGCCGGTGTTGTGCCGAATTCAGCACCCCCGCCGCGAGATGCATCCCCGGTATATTTAGTCCTAAGGGAGGTTAATCGGCGTTTTATGACAAAACGGGCAAAATATCATGTTCATTTCCGTCAAAATAAAAATAAATCGCCTTTTCCCCAGTAGAAACACTCTAGATATTGAGATGTAAAAAAGAAAAGGTCGCTTGTAAATAATAAAATGATATAATCTACAGGCACCGCTGCTTTTTCTGAAGTCAGCTTCGACTTATTCTAAAACAAACGTGTACGTTCATTTTCTGACCACAATGAAACTCCTACATATCCTGTCGCAGTTTTTATGGAATATTTAAACACTGGAAATAAGTCCACCTGCCTGAAAAGGCACCCCCTCTTAATTCTGGCTACATTACTGTTATAACCATGAAACTTATACAGGTATTTTACATTGATCCTATAGGTGTACTGACAAAAGCAAACCATATTTGTGTGTACAGGAAGAGAGTTATGATGGGGTGCTTTTTAAGGCAGTCCACCTGCCTGAAAAGGCACCCCCTCTTAATTCTGGCTACATTACTGTTATAACCATGAAACTTATACAGGTATTTTACATTGATCCTATAGGTGTACTGACAAAAACAAACCATATTTGTGTGTACAGAAAGACAGTTACAGGGGGATGCTCTTTAAGGCAGTCCATCTGCCTGAAAAGGCACCCCCTCTTAAAAATGCTGTGTGTTTTAAAGTAAAAAGAAATAAGCACTGTCCCCTCCAGGGTGTATTCCCGCCTTGCGCCCAATGACCCCCCGCGACCCTAAATTGGATAAGCAGTTACAGATAATGGATGGATGGATGGATGGAAATAAGCACTTGATTCAAATAAGATATTTTTTGAAAAATACAACCACACATTTATTTTATAATATAAAAACAATATATTATGAAAGAAAATATATTATTTAAACTGCACATGCAAATAAACATTAGAATCTAGAAAGCTCCTCCTTGGATCACCACCTTAACGTGGTGGAGGGGTTTGCGTGCCTGCGTGAGCCTAGGAGCTATGTTGTCGGGGGCAATAGCCCCTGGTAGGGTCTCCCAAGGCAAATTGGTCCTAGGTGATGGGCCAGACAAAGAGTGATCCACAAAGACACGGATGAAAAAGACAAGAACACGGACACAGCCTCCCTTGCCCGGAGCAGGGTTACCGGGGCCTCACCCTGGAGCCAGGCCTGGGGGAGGGGCTCCTTGGCGAGCGCCTGGTGGCCGGACTTTCACCCATGGGGTCCGGCCGGGCTTAGCCCGAAGGAGATATATGGGTCCACTCTCCCATGGGCCCACCACATGTGGGAGAGGTAGTAATCCGGGTCTGGTGCATTGTGGATCGGGTGGCGGTCGGGGTCGGGGGCCCTGGCGTTCTGATCCTCGGTTACTGAAACTGGCTTTTGGAACATGGAACGTAACCTCTCTGGTGGGAAAAGAGCCTGAGCTGGTGCGCGAGGTTGAGAGGTACCGGCTAGATATAGTTGGGCTCACCTCGACACACAGTATGGGCTCTGAAACCAATCTGAAACCTTGAGAGGGGCTGGATGCTCTTTCACTCTGGAGTTGCCCAGGGTGAGAGGCGTAAGGCAGGTGTGGGCTTACTCATAGCCCCCCGGCTTAGCGCCTGTACGTTGGGGTTTACCCCAGTGGACGAGAGGGTAATTTCCCTGCGCC
Source organism: Hoplias malabaricus (assembly GCF_029633855.1). Taxonomy (NCBI): domain Eukaryota; kingdom Metazoa; phylum Chordata; class Actinopteri; order Characiformes; family Erythrinidae; genus Hoplias; species Hoplias malabaricus. Next base: position 33,970,875 of record NC_089805.1, on the reverse strand, counting down.
TTCGGGTTGGGGAAAGGGCTCTGACTGTTGTTTGTGCTTATGCACCGAACAGCAGTTCAGAGTACCATGCCTTCTTGGGGACCCTAGAGGGAGTGCTGGAGAACACTCATTCTGGGGACTCCATTGTTCTGCTGGGGGACTTCAACGCTCACGTGGGTAATGACAGTGAGACCTGGAGGGGCGTGATTGGGAGGAACGGCCCCGCTAATCTGAACCCGAGTGGTGTTCAGTTATTGGATTTCTGTGCTCGTCACAGTTTGTCCATTATGAACACCATGTTCGAACATAAGGGTGTCCACAAGTACACCTGGCATCAGGACACCCTAGGCCGCATTTCGATGATAGACAGAGGCGCTGAGCTGTCAACTGATCACCACCTTGTGGTGAGTTGGATCAGATGGCGGGGGAGGATGCCGGACAGACCTGGCAGGCCCAAACATGTGCTGAGGGTTTGCTGGGAACGTTTGGCAGAGGAACCTGTCAGAAAGATCTTCAACTCCCACATCCGGCAGAGCTTCGACTGCATCCCGGGGGAGGCTGGTGACATTGAGTCCAAGTGGGCCATGTTCCGGACCTCCATTGTTGAGGCGGCTGAACGGAGCTGTGGCTGCAAGGTTGTCGGTGCCTGTCGGGGTGGCAATCCCCGCACTCGGTGGTGGACACCCCGGGTGAGGGGGGCTGTCAAGCTGAAGAAAGAGTCCTATCGAGCCTGGAGAACATGGAAAACGACTTTCGGTCGGCTCTGAGAAGTTTCTGGCAAACCGTCAGGCGACTCAGGAGGGGAAAGCAGTTTTCCACCAACACTGTATATGGTGGGGGTGGGGAACTGTTGACCTCGACTGGGGACGTCACCAGACGGTGGAAGGAATACTTCGAGGATCTTCTCAATCCCACCAGCACGTCTTCTGCAGAGGAAGCAGAGCTTGGGGACCCCGGGGGGGGGCTCGTCTATCACTGGGGCTGAAGTGGCCAAGGTGGTAGGGAAACTCCTTGGCGGTAGGGCCCCGGGGGTGGATGAGGTTCACCCCGGGTTCAAGGCTCTGGATGTTGTGGGGCTGTCCTGGTTCACACGTCTTTGCAACATCGCGTGGACATCGGGGGCAGTGCCTCTGGACTGGCAGACTGGGGTGGTGGTTCCCCTTTTTAAAAAGGGGGATCGGAGGGTGTGTTCCAACTATAGGGGGATCACACTCCTCAGCCTCCCCGGTAAGGTCTATGCGGGGGTACTGGAGAAGAGATTCCGACTGATAGTTGAACCTCGGATCCAGGAGGAACAATGCGGATTCCGCCCCGGTCGTGGAACACAGGACCAGCTCTTTACCCTCGCTAGGATCCTGGAGGTTGCATGGGAGTTTGCTCAACCAGTCTACATGTGTTTTGTGGATCTGGAGAAGGCATTCGACCGTGTCCCTCGGGGTATTCTGTGGGGGGTGCTCAGGGAGTATGGGGTACTGGGCTCTTTGTTACGAGCTATCCAGTCCCTGTACAAACAGAGCAGGAGTCTGGTTTGTGTGGCTGGCAGTAAGTCCGACTGGTTTCCAGTCGGAGTTGGACTCCGTCAGGGCTGCCCGTTGTCACCGGTTCTGTTCACAATTTTTATGGACAGAATTTCTCGGCGTAGCCATGTGGCGGAGGGTGTCCGGTTTGGTGGTCTCAGGATTCCATGTCTGCTTTTTGCAGATGATGTGGTCTTGTTGGCTTCATCGAGCCGGGACCTCCAGCTCTTGCTGGACCAGTTTGCAGCCGAGTGTGAAGCGGTAGGGATGAGGATCAGCACCTCCAAGTCCAAGTCCATGGTACTCAGCCGGAAAAGGGTGGAGTGCTCTCTCCAGGTTGGAAGTGAGATCCTGCCTCAAGTGGAGGAGTTTAAATATCTCGGGGTCTTGTTCACGAGTGAAGGAAAGATGGAGCGTGAGATTGACAGGCGGATCGGTGCAGCATCAGCAGTAATGCGGGCTCTGTACCGGTCCGTTGTGGTGAAGAGAGAGCTGAGCAAAAAAGCAAAGCTCTCGATTTACCGTTCAATCTAAATGAGTTTTCTCCGCAGGATGTCTGGACTCTCCCTTAGAGACAGGGTTAGGAGCTCGGACATCCGGGAGAGACTCGGAGTGGAGCCGCTGCTCCTCCACGTCGAGAGGAGCCAGTTGAGGTGGTTCAGGCATCTGGTTCGGATGCCTCCTGGACGCCTTCCTGGTGAGGTGTTCCGGGCATGTCCAATGGGGCGGAGGCCCCGGGGCAGACCAAGAACACGCTGGAGAGACTATATGTCTCGACTGGCCTGGGAACGCCTCGGTATACCCCCGGAGGAGCTAGAGTCGGTGGCTGGGGAGAGGGAGGTCTGGGTTTCTTTGCTCCGACTGCTTCCCCCGCGACCCGGACCCGGATAAGCGGTGGATAATGGATGGATGGATGGATCTAGAAACAAGTTCAAGCAAACTTGTAGCATAATAATATATTATTATGGCAATTATTTCAATGACAATATATACAAAAGCATGTTAATAAACAAAAAACAAATATTAAAACTATTATAACAATCAAACATTTTTTAAATTATCTTAAAGTACTTTTATCTGAAAATGAACACAATACTGTATACATATATACATACCTTACATTTGCAAATAAACCAACTTTAAAAGATTCAAGTATATTTAACCAAAAAAACATGAGATGTTAGAAAGAAGAACACCCCTATTTGCATGCTCGACACATGTAGTCTCTATGCAGTGTAGCCAGAATTAAGCAGGGGTTTTTCATGTAGATGGACTGCCTTAAAAAGCACCCCATCATAACTCTCTTTCTGTACACACAAATATGGTTTGTTTTTGTCAGTACACCTATAGGATCAATGTAAAATACCTGTATAAGTTTCATGGTTATAACAGTAATGTAGCCAGAATTAAGAGGGGGTGCCTTTTCAGGTAGGTGGACTGCCTTAAAAAGCACCCCATCATAACTCTCTTTCTGTACACACAAATATGGTTTGCTTTTGTCAGTACACCTATAGGATCAATGTAAAATACCTGTATAAGTTTCATGGTTATAACAGTAATGTAGCCAGAATTAAGAGGGGGTGCCTTTTCAGGCAGGTGGACTGCTTTAAAAAGCACCCCATCATAACTCTCTTTCTGTACACACAAATATGGTTTGTTTTTGTCAGTACACCTATAGGATCAATGTAAAATACCTGTATAAGTTTCATGGTTATAACAGTAATGTAGCCAGAATTAAGAGGGGGTGCCTTTTCAGGCAGGTGGACTGCCTTAAAAAGCACCCCATCATAACTCTCTTTCTGTACACACAAATATGGTTTGCTTTTGTCAGTACACCTATAGGATCAATGTAAAATACCTGTATAAGTTTCATGGTTATAACAGTAATGTAGCCAGAATTAAGAGGGGGTGCCTTTTCAGGCAGGTGGACTTATTTCCAGTGTTTAAATATTCCATAAAAACTGCGACAGGATATGTAGGAGTTTCATTGTGGTCAGAAAATGAACGTACACGTTTGTTTTAGAATAAGTCGAAGCTGACTTCAGAAAAAGCAGCGGTGCCTGTAGATTATATCATTTTATTATTTACAAGCGACCTTCTCTTTTTTACATCTCAATATCTAGAGTGTTTCTACTGGGGAAAAGGCGATTTATTTTTATTTTGACGGAAATGAACATGATATTTTGCCCGTTTTGTCATAAAACGCCCATTAACCTCCCTTAGGACTAAATATACCGGGGATGCATCTCGCGGCGGGGGTGCTGAATTCGGCGTTTTATGACAAAACGGGCAAAATATCATGTTCATTTCCGTCAAAATAAAAATAAATCGCCTTTTCCCCAGTAGAAACACTCTAGATATTGAGATGTAAAAAAGAAAAGGTCGCTTGTAAATAATAAAATGATATAATCTACATGCACCGCTGCTTTTTCTGAAGTCAGCTTCGACTTATTCTAAAACAAACGTGTACGTTCATTTTCTGACCACAGTGAAACTCCTACATATCCTGTCGCAATTTTTATGGAATATTTAAACACTGGAAATAAATAGGAATATAGGACAAAAGCAGCGAATTGTAAATAAAATTACCACTTCATTACTGAACTTGCTAAATGTTATATCCATGAAAATATACACATGCTGCCACTGCCTGAACATAACTGCAATATTAATAGTTGAATTAGAAAGAAATGTACCCAATTTTAATTCTGGCTACATTTCTGTTTTTGCCATGAAACTTATACAGGTATTTTACATTGATCCTATAGGTGTACTGACAAAAACAAACCATATTTGTGTGTACAGAAAGAGAGTTATGATGGGGTGCTTTTTAAGGCAGTCCACCTACATGAAAAGGCACCCCTGCTTAATTCTGGCTACACTGCATAGAGACTACATGTGTCCAGCATGCAAATAGGGGTGTTCTTCTTTCTAACATCTCATGTTTTTTTGGTTAAATATACTTGAATCTTTTAAAGTTGGTTTATTTGCAAATGTAAGGTATGTATATATGTATACAGTATTGTGTTCATTTTCAGATAAAAGTACTTTAAGATAATTTAAAAAATGTTTGATTGTTATAATAGTTTTAATATTTGTTTTTTATTTATTAACATGCTTTTGTATATATTGTCATTAAAATAATTGCCATAATAATATATTATTATGCTACAAGTTTGCTTGAACTTGTTTCTAGATCCATCCATTATCCACCGCTTATCCGGGTCCGGGTCGCGGGGGAAGCAGTCGGAGCAAAGAAACCCAGACCTCCCTCTCCTCAGCCACCGACTCTAGCTCCTCCGGGGGTATACCGAGGCGTTCCCAGGCCAGTCGAGACATATAGTCTCTCCAGCGTGTTCTTGGTCTGCCCCGGGGCCTCCGCCCCATTGGACATGCCCGGAACACCTCACCAGGAAGGCGTCCAGGAGGCATCCGAACCAGATGCCCGAACCACCTCAACTGGCTCCTCTCGACGTGGAGGAGCAGCGGCTCCACTCCGAGTCTCTCCCGGATGTCCGAGCTCCTAACCCTGTCTCTAAGGGAGAGTCCAGACATCCTGCGGAGAAAACTCATTTAGATTGAACGGTAAATCGAGAGCTTTGCTTTTTTGCTCAGCTCTCTCTTCACCACAACAGACCGGTACAGAGCCCGCATTACTGCTGATGCTGCACCGATCCGCCTGTCAATCTCACGCTCCATCTTTCCCTCACTCGTGAACAAGACGCCGAGATATTTAAACTCCTCCACTTGAGGCAGGATCTCACTTCCAACCTGGAGAGAGCACTCCACCCTTTTCCGGCTGAGTACCATGGACTCGGACTTGGAGGTGCTGATCCTCATCCCTACCGCTTCACACTCGGCTGCAAACTGGTCCAGCAAGAGCTGGAGGTCCCGGCTCGATGAAGCCAACAAGACCACATCATCTGCAAAAAGCAGACATGGAATCCTGAGACCACCAAACCAGACACCCTCCGCCACTTGGCTACGCCGAGAAATTCTGTCCATAAAAATTGTGAACAGAACCGGTGACAACGGGCAGCCCTGACGGAGTCCAACTCCGACTGGAAATCAGTCGGACTTACTGCCAGCCATACGAACCAGACTCCTGCTCTGTTTGTACAGGGACTGGATAGCTCGTAACAAAGAGCCCAGTACCCCATACTCCCTGAGCACCCCCCACAGAATACCCCGAGGGACACGGTCGAATGCCTTCTCCAGATCCACAAAACACATGTAGACTGGTTGAGCAAACTCCCATGCACCCTCCAGGATCCTAGCGAGGGTAAAGAGCTGGTCCTGTGTTCCACGACCGGGGCGGAATCCGCATTGTTCCTCCTGGATCCGAGGTTCAGCTATCAGTCGGACTCTCTTCTCCAGTACCCCCGCATAGACCTTACCGGGGAGGCTGAGGAGTGTGATCCCCCTATAGTTGGAACACACCCTCCGATCCCCCTTTTTAAAAAGGGGAACCACCACCCCAGTCTGCCAGTCCAGAGGCACTGCCCCCGATGTCCACGCGATGTTGCAAAGACGTGTGAACCAGGACAGCCCCACAACATCCAGAGCCTTGAGGAACCCGAGGTGAACCTCATCCACCCCCGGGGCCCTACCGCCAAGGAGTTTCCCTACCACCTTGGCCACTTCAGCCCCAGTGATAGACGAGCCCCCCCCCCGGGGTCCCCAAGCTCTGCTTCCTCTGCGGAAGACGTGCTGGTGGGATTGAGAAGATCCTCGAAGTATTCCTTCCACCGTCTGGTGACGTCCCCAGTCGAGGTCAACAGTTCCCCACCCCCACCATATACAGTGTTTGTGGAAAACTGCTTTCCCCTCCTGAGTCGCCTGACGGTTTGCCAGAAACTTCTCAGAGCCGACCGAAAGTCGTTTTCCATGTTCTCCCCGAGCTCCTCCCACACCCAAGTTTTTGCCTCAGTGACTGCCGAGGCCGCAAGCCGCTTGGCTCCTCGGTACCTGTCGGCTGCCTCCGGAGTCCCCTGAGCCAACCAGGCTCGATAGGTCTCTTTCTTCAGCTTGACAGCCCCCCTCACCCGGGGTGTCCATCACCGAGTGCGGGGATTGCCACCCCGACAGGCACCGACAACCTTGCAGCCACAGCTCCGTTCAGCCGCCTCAACAATGGAGGTCCGGAACATGGCCCACTCGGACTCAATGTCACCAGCCTCCCCCGGGATGCAGTCGAAGCTCTGCTGGATGTGGGAGTTGAAGATCTTTCTGACAGGTTCCTCTGCCAAACGTTCCCAGCAAACCCTCAGCACACGTTTGGGCCTGCCAGGTCTGTCCGGCATCCTCCCCCGCCATCTGATCCAACTCACCACAAGGTGGTGATCAGTTGACAGCTCAGCGCCTCTGTCTATCATCGAAATGCGGCCTAGGGTGTCCTGATGCCAGGTGTACTTGTGGACACCCTTATGTTCGAACATGGTGTTCATAATGGACAAACTGTGACGAGCACAGAAATCCAATAACTGAACACCACTCGGGTTCAGATTAGCGGGGCCGTTCCTCCCAATCACGCCCCTCCAGGTCTCACTGTCATTACCCACGTGAGCGTTGAAGTCCCCCAGCAGAACAATGGAGTCCCCAGAATGAGTGTTCTCCAGCACTCCCTCTAGGGTCCCCAAGAAGGCATGGTACTCTGAACTGCTGTTCGGTGCATAAGCACAAACAACAGTCAGAGCCCTTTCCCCAACCCGAAGGCGCAGGGAAATTACCCTCTCGTCCACTGGGGTAAACCCCAACGTACAGGCGCTAAGCCAGGGGGCTATGAGTAAGCCCACACCTGCCTTACGCCTCTCACCCTGGGCAACTCCAGAGTGAAAGAGCATCCAGCCCCTCTCAAGGTTTCAGATTGGTTTCAGAGCCCATACTGTGTGTCGAGGTGAGCCCAACTATATCTAGCCGGTACCTCTCAAACCTTGCGCACCAGCTCAGGCTCTTTTCCCACCAGAGAGGTTACGTTCCATGTTCCAAAAGCCAGTTTCAGTAACCGAGGATCAGAATGCCAGGGCCCCTGACCCCGACCGCCACCCGATCCACAATGCACCAGACCCGGATTACTACCTCTCCCACAGGTGGTGGGCCCATGGGAGAGTGGACCCATATATCTCCTTCGGGCTAAGCCCGGCCGGACCCCATGGGTGAAAGTCCGGCCACCAGGCGCTCGCCAAGGAGCCCCTCCCCCAGGCCTGGCTCCAGGGTGAGGCCCCGGTAACCCTGCTCCGGGCGAGGGAGGCTGTGTCCGTGTTCTTGTCTTTTTCATCCGTGTCTTTGTGGATCACTCTTTGTCTGGCCCATCACCTAGGACCAATTTGCCTTGGGAGACCCTACCAGGGGTCACAACATAGCTCCTAGGCTCACGCAGGCACGCAAACCCCTCCACCAGGTGATGGGTTAAGGTGGTGATCCAAGGAGGAGCTTTCTAGATTCTAATGTTTATTTGCATGTGCAGTTTAAATAATATATTTTCTTTCATAATATATTGTTTTTATATTATAAAATAAATGTGTGGTTGTATTTTTCAAAAAATATCTTATTTGAATCAAGTGCTTATTTCTTTTTACTTTAAAACACACAGCATTTTTAAGAGGGGTGCCTTTTCAGGCAGATGGACTGCCTTAAAAAGCACCCCATCATAACTCTCTTTCTGTACACACAAATATGGTTTGTTTTTGTCAGTACACCTATAGGATCAATGTAAAATACCTGTATAAGTTTCATGGCAAAAACAGAAATGTAGCCAGAATTAAAACTGGGTACATTTCTTTCTAATTCAACTATTAATATTGCAGTTATGTTCAGGCAGTGGCAGCGTGTGTACATTTTCATGGATATAACATTTAGCAAGTTCAGTAATGAAGTGGTAATTTTATTTACAATTCGCTGCTTTTGTCCTATATTCCTATTTATTTCCAGTGTTTAAATATTCCATAAAAATTGCGACAGGATATGTAGGAGTTTCACTGTGGTCAGAAAATGAACGTACACGTTTGTTTTAGAATAAGTCGAAGCTGACTTCAGAAAAAGCAGCGGTGCATGTAGATTATATCATTTTATTATTTACAAGCGACCTTTTCTTTTTTACATCTCAATATCTAGAGTGTTTCTACTGGGGAAAAGGCGATTTATTTTTATTTTGACGGAAATGAACATGATATTTTGCCCGTTTTGTCATAAAACGCCGATTAACCTCCCTTAGGACTAAATATACCGGGGATGCATCTCGCGGCGGGGGTGCTGAATTCCGCACAACATAATGGGCCACATTCCATCTTTAACCTCCACATTAAATTAAACCACATTTTAATACTAAACACCGCTTGTCGCCTCAAAGAGGTACCAACTGCAGCATTCACTCATTCAAACCATACATACTGATCTTCCCATTTGTGAATACATTCCAGCAATCTGAGGAATATTGTTTCTCTCTCTCCATGTTAATTGATTGATTCACGATAAATATATCACACATACGTATATATATTTATTTACATTTAAGTAACACCTTACACCGTTGCTTAATTATTTATATGTTAAAGTTCTGCCCACATAATAACATTAAATAACTATTTATCTCCTGCACACTATCACTATCGTGCACTGTTCTCCTCATCTCTCATATGATCAGACTGTCTTTAACAAGCTCACAAATGCTTCTCTATTTTCATAAGATCTAAGACACCTTAAGCAGTAGGTGATAGGAATATTCTTGCTTAAATACAAACTGTATGTCCACGTATCCCCCAATGTTCATTATTTGAATACACCCAACACTTTCATGAAGTATGGTCTAATACAAGCATGCCAGAATGACAACTTTTTTCTCTTAAACGTACACAAAGTGTAAAGAAATGATCGTACATTCTGCTGTAAGTTGCCGTTTGTCAGATTCTCTGAACTGTTTTGGACAGTAACAATATGCAACACTCGCACTTTAAACAATTGCTGGGTAAAATTTATCCATTTATCTCTATAGTAACAAACAACTTTCTACAGGAGTTAGGAAAATAACCCTAACTTACTATAATGAAGTATACACTACCATAGAGCACTGTAGACTACTGTGAGTCAGTACTACATTAAACCTAATGTTTCCTATAGCATTACTATATATATTTTATAAGGGTACATTTTGGCTAAGATGTCATTTTATTTTTAATAAGTAGGTTGTAGTTTTTTAATGCCTTGTGGTAGTGATGTTGTGATCTGGTTCACTCTTGTTTACTGCTGATTTATGACGATGTTAACCTGTAGTTTCCTCAGCATAAATAACAAATATTTAGTTGATTTGGCACAGCAAATATCTGATACATTTTGGTCTGTTCAGGTGTTTACTGTGATCACTAACACATTCTTTGTATGTGAGACTTTACTAAATATGTATTGTTTACTAAATCATGATTTCTCATTATTTTGTTCTTCTTCTTTTTTCTTATAAAGTATAATCTGGGAATGTAAAATGAAGCAGAAAAATGATAATTACTTACATTTAATATATTTATAAAACAGATTCACAATTATAAAAACCTTATCCTTCAAGAGAATGAGGTTTGAATGATGTACAAATACACTACACTACACGTCAGATTAAGCAAGTTTGGGGTTGTCATATTAACGTTGTAAAAACATATAAAATTACTAATTGTTAAAAAACAATGCTTCCAATATTTTCTTTGTCCACATTCACTGTGTGGTGGTGGACAAACCAGAGACATTTTAATATTAAACACCCAGCCGCTAGTCGCCTTAAAGAGGTACCAACTGCAGCATTCACTCATTCAAACCATACATGCTGATCTTCCTATTTGTGAATACATTCCAGCAATCCGAGGACTGCTTACCTTTTTTTAAAAGCCTCATTAATTTCTCTCTCCATGTTCATTGGTTGATTCACGATTAATATCACATACATTTATATGTATTCATTTATATTTAAGTAACACCCTACACTGCTACATTGCTTCATTTTTATTCTAATAATTGAATGTAAAGCGAAATCACCTCACAGATAAAAACAAAGAGAAAGAGTGATTAAAATGGTAAAATGATACAAGCAGAAAAATAGCACAGAAAATAAAACTTATTCAATTTAATAGTACACACACACACACACACACACAATATATAATGTGTTTGAACTGGGATAATGTCAAATAAAAGAAGAAACACTAACACTTATAGGCCAAAACTAACATTAAAATCATGACCACTTTTATCTATCTATCTATCTATCTATCTATCTATCTATCTATCTATCTATCTATCTATCTATCTATCTATCTATCTATCTATCTATTTAAACATTTAAGTGTATTTCGACAGGCAGTGAACATTTCTATTAACAACCAGAAAATATTTGAATAAGGTAAACAAACTGCAGGGGGTGTTCTGTGCAGTTAACACTAGAACTACCAAACTTCTGCCATTTGGCAATTATACCTTTAAATCCCAAAGAACTCCCATTTGGCAGGTGTGAACAGCTCTTCTCACCTCCACTGTAAATGTAAATGTAACTGTAAATGAGGTCATTACATTTGAAAGGAGACACTCTACTGCACTCCACACTCTTCTCTGCTACAAGCTGGTGAACCCCCACCCCCCCAAAAAAGTCAACATTACCAGAAGTTTAGATTCAAGGTAGTTTTATTGGTATATGCACAGGAAAGAAACGTTTTGCTTTGTTTTCCTGTACAATGAAATAGTACTAAAGGAAATATTAAAAGATAAAATAAACATGCAACAATATGATAACAAAAGTATTTATAAATAGAAATGTAAACTATACAGAAACATAAACTATGTTCTTCATGCCACACTGTGCCATCTTTTGCCGTCTCTGTCAGCCACTCGTGTGTCTCCATTTGACCTCTTTTTCCTGGAGGTGGTGAAGTCTCCTCATCTACAGGACCATATGTTTGAGATTTGATTAGTGAAAGGTTGAAATAATGTGAAATTGACACAAACATGGTATTTGAATTATAATTCCAAAACATCTGAAGTATGCCTCCTTTGTGCTAATGTAGGACTGTTTTCACAGTGCAAAAAGTGGCATATTGATTAGTCAAAATAGCTCTGATATTTTGTAACCTTATTTTGAGTAGTTTTTGTCTTTTGAAAAGGTTCTCCAAACAAGATGCTGACATTCAGACAGGTAAGAATTGTAGACAACTGTCTCTAAACAAAACAAAAGCTTCTCTCTGCAGAGAGAAATTATTTATCTCCTGCACACTACCATGCACTGTTCTCCTCATCTCTCATATGATCAGACTGTCTTTAACAAGCTCACAAATGCTTCTCTATTTTCATAAGATCTAAGACACCTGAAGCAGTAGGTGATAGGAATATTCTTGCTTAAATACAAACTGTATGTCCACGTATCCCCCAATGTTCATTATTTGAATGCACCCAACACTTTCATGAAGTATGGTCTAATACAAGCGTGCCAGAATGACAACTTTTGTCTCTTAAACGTTCACAAAGTGTAAAGAAATGATCGTACATTCTGCTGTAAGTTGCCATTTGTCAGATTCTCTGAACTGTTTTGGACAGTAACAATATGCAACACTCGCACTTTAAACAATTGCTGGGTATAATTTATCCATTTATCTCTATAGTAACAAACAACTTTCTACAGGAGTTAGGAAAATAACCCTAACTCACTATAATGAAGTATACACTACCGTAGAGCACTGTAGACTACTGTGAGTCAGTACTACATTAAACCTATGGTTTCCTATAGCATTACTATATATATTTTATGAGGGTGCATTTTGGCTAAGATGTCATTTTATTTTTAATAAGTAGGTTGTAGTTTTTTAAAGCCTTGTGGTAGTGATGTTGTGATTTGGTTCACTCTTGTTTACTGCTGATTTATGACAATGTTAACCTGTAGTTTCCTCAGCATAAATAACAAATATTTAGTTGATTTGGCACAGCAAATATCTGATACATTTTGGTATGTTCAGGTGTTTACTGTGATCACTAACACAACAAATGAATGTAAAGTGAAATCACTTCGCAGACAAAAACAAAGAGAAAGAGTAATTAAAAATGGTAAAATTATACAAGCAGAAAAATAGCACAGAAAATAAAACTTATTAAATTAAATAGGAAACACACACACACAATATAATGTGTGTGAACTGGGATAATGTCAAATAAAAGAAGAAACACTAACACTTATAGGCCAAAACTAACATTAAAATCATGACCACTTCTATCTATCTATCTATCTATCTATCTATCTATCTATCTATCTATCTATCTATCTATCTATCTATCTATCTATCTATCTATCTATCTATCTATTTAATCATTTAGGTGTATTTTGACAGGCAGTGAACATTTCTATTAACAACCAGAAAATATTTGAATAAGGTAAACAAACAGCAGGGGGTGTTCTTTGCAGTTAATGGGCCTCTATCAATGAACCGTTAAAGCCCTGCCCAGATATTAACACCTTATTAGATTTTAAAACAGCAGCAGTTAGTCAGGATTGCTCAGGTGTAATCACCCTGTAGTCCTCTCTGTGTACAGTATATAAAGTTAAACCCCTCACTCTGTTTCTCAGTCGCTCTCTTCTTTCTGAAGCAAACACCATGACCAAAGCCGAGTGTGAGGGTCTGTGTCTGAGGGACGTGTCCAGAAGAGTTCCAAGAAGGAAATACAAACGACACACTAAGGGGACATATGTCAAGCTCCTTGTTTATATCATCCAAGGTTCCCCAAACAAGATGCTGACATTCAGACAGGTAAGCATTGTAGACAACTGTCTCTAAACAAAAACTTGTGAAAAGATGAAAGATCATGTGTGTAAAGGGATTTGTCTTTGCTTCTACAGATCATGGATAAACTGGGTGAATTTGTGTCTGGACACAGAAGGGGCCTGGAAAACAACATCAGAGTGTGTCTGTCGTCTAACAAATGTTTTGTTAAGGTGAGTATTTTTTAGATTACTTCATGTCCATTAACTAAATGTAGTATAATAATGAATGGATATGTAACAGGCCTAGCCAATGTGTATTTTGTGGGCCAAAATTATTACTCCTACTGAATTAAAGTTTTATGTTCTATATTTATGGCACATAGGCCACACAAACGTTGCACTTTGGCCCACTCTTGCTCTTTGTTAATATTTTGTGTAGTTAGCTTATGTGCACAGTATAAAGCAGAATTAACATGTTTCTGAAATTGTACAATAACAAGTGTCCTGAATTTAACCCATCCATATCAATAAACACACACACACATTCATGCACTAGGGGCAGTGTTCAGATAAAGCTGAGATATATTTTAAGGAGAGCTCTCAAAAAATGGAAAATAATATTTCAGGTGGTTGAGATTGTAATAATAATAAAAATATATATTTGTTGTTAACTATAATCATCCAATTCTCTTTTCAGGAGCCAATTGATCCAAACTTCCCACATGCCAAAAGAAACTTCTGGAAAGTGGATGTGAACCACATAACTCCAAAGATGATGCAGCGCCATTTTGGTCATAAGACGACTGAGCTCTCCATCATCAACCCTCAGCGGCAAGGAAAGTGTGAAACTGTGCTAGATTCTGCAGTACCAGCCTCCAGCAGCAAGAACAACAACCCACCCACCAAATTCAGCAGCTCATTCTCCATAGAGTCCCTGCTGAAGGAGGATCACAGCACTCAGCAGCAGATCCCATGTGTTCAAGACAGAGGAGTTCTTTGTGACTTCAGACTGACCTCTGCACCGACCTTCAGTAGTATTGTTTGCTTGGACAGTCCATTGAACAGCTTTACCCACCACAATTCAGAATTCTCAATGATCTCTGCAGAGAGAAATTATTTATCTCCTGCACACTATCACTATCATGCACTGTTCTCCTCATCTCTCATATGATCAGACTGTCTTTAACAAGCTCACAAATGCTTCTCTATTTTCATAAGATCTAAGACACCTGAAGCAGTAGGTGATAGGAATATTCTTGCTTAAATACAAACTATATGTCCACGTATCCCCCAATGTTCATTATTTGAATACACCCAACATTTTCATGAAGTATGGTCTAATACAAGCGTGCCAGAATGACAACTTTTTTCTCTTAAACATACACAAAGTGTAAAGAAATGATCATACATTCTGCTGTAAGTTGCCATTTGTCAGATTCTCTGAACTGTTTTGGACAGTAACAATATGCAACACTCGCACTTTAAACAATTGCTGGGTATAATTTATCCATTTATCTCTATAGTAACAAACAACTTTCTACAGGAGTTAGGAAAATAACCCTAACTTACTATAATGAAGTATACACTACCGTAGAGCACTGTAGACTACTGTGAGTCAGTACTACATTAAACCTAATGTTTCCTATAGCATTACTATATATATATTTATGAGGGTGCATTTTGGCTAAGATGTCATTTTATTTTTAATAATTAGGTTGTAGTTTTTTAAAGCCTTGTGGTAGTGATGTTGTGATTTGGTTCACTCTTGTTTACTGCTGATTTATGACGATGTTAACCTGTAGTTTCCTCAGCATAAATAACAAATATTTAGTTGATTTGGCACAGCAAATATCTGATACATTTTGGTCTGTTCAGGTGTTTACTGTGATCACTAACACATTCTTTGTATGTGAGACTTTACTAAATATGTATTGTTTACTAAATCATGATTTCTCATTATTTTGTTCTTCTTCTTTTTTCTTATAAAGTATAATCTGGGAATGTAAAATGAAGCAGAAAAATGATAATTACTTACATTTAATATATTTATAAAACAGATTCACAATTATAAAAACCTTATCCTTCAAGAGAATGAGGTTTGAATGATGTACAAATACACTACACTACACGTCAGATTAAGCAAGTTTGGGGTTGTCATATTAACGTTGTAAAAACATATAAAATTACTAATTGTTAAAAACAATGCTTCCAATATTTTCTTTTTCCACATTCACTGTGTGGTGGTGGACAAACCAGAGACATTTTAATATTAAACACCCAGCCGCTAGTCGCCTTAAAGAGGTAACAACTGCAGCATTCACTCATTCAAACCATACATGCTGATCTTCCTATTTGTGAATACATTCCAGCAATCTGAGGACTGCTTACCTTTTTTTAAAAGCCTCATTAATTTCTCTCTCCATGTTCATTGGTTGATTCACGATTAATATCACATACATTTATTTGAATTCATTTATATTTAAGTAACACCCTACACTGCTACATTGCTTCATTTTTATTTTAATAATTGAATGTAAAGCGAAATCACCTCACAGATAAAAACAAAGAGAAAGAGTAATTAAAATGGTAAAATGATACAAGCAGAAAAATAGCACAGAAAATAAAACTTATTAAATTAAATAGTACACACACACACACATACACACAATATAATGTGTTTGAACTGGGATAATGTCAAATAAAAGAAGAAACACTAACACCTATAGGCAAACACTAACATTAAAATCATGACCACTTTTATCTATCTATCTATCTATCTATCTATCTATCTATCTATCTATCTATCTATCTATCTATCTATCTATCTATCTATCTATTTAATCATTTAGGTGTATTTTGACAGGCAGTGAACATTTTTATTAACAACCAGAAAATATTTGAATAAGGTAAACAAACAGCAGGGGGTGTTCTGTGCAGTTAATGGGCCTCTATCAATGAACCGTTAAAGCCCTGCCCAGATATTAACACCTTATTAGATTTTAAAACAGCAGCAGTTAGTCAGGATTGCTCAGGTGTAATCACCCTGTAGTCCTCTCTGTGTACAGTATATAAAGTTAAACCCCTCACTCTGTCTCTTAGTCGCTCTCTTCTTTCTGAAGCAAACACCATGACCAAAGTCAAGTGTGAGGGTCTGTGTCTGAGGGACGTGTCCAGAAGAGTTCCAAGAAGGAAATACAAACGACACACTAAGGGGACATATGTCAAGCTCCTTGTTTATATCATCCAAGGTTCCCCAAACAAGATGCTGACATTCAGACAGGTAAGCATTGTTTGTAGACAACTGTCTCTAAACAAAAACTTGTGAAAAGGTGAAAGATCATGTGTGTAAAGGGATTTGTCTTTGCTTCTACAGATCATGGATAAACTGGGTGAATTTGTGTCTGGAGACAGAAGGGGCCTGGAAAACAACATCAGAGTGTGTCTGTCGTCTAACAAATGCTTTGTTAAGGTGAATATTTTTTAGATTACTTCATGTCCATTAACTAAATGTAGTATAATAATGAATGGATATGTAACAGGCCTAGCCAATGTGTATTTTGTGGGCCAAAATTATTACTCCTACTGAATTAAAGTTTTATGTTCTATATTTATGGCACATAGGCCACACAAACGTTGCACTTTGGCCCACTCTTGCTCTTTGTTAATATTTTGTGTAGTTAGCTTATATGCACAGTATAAAGCAGAATTAACATGTTTCTGAAATTGTACAATAACAAGTGTCCTGAATTTAACCCATCCATATCAATAAATACACACACACACATTCATCCACTAGGGGCAGTGATCAGATAAAGCTGAGATATATTTTAAGGAGAGCTCTCAAAAAATGGAAAATAATATTTCAGGTGGCTGAGATTGTAATAATAATAAAAATATATATTTGTTGTTAACTATAATCATCCAATTCTCTTTTCAGGAGCCAATTGATCCAAACTTCCCACATGCCAATAGAAACTTCTGGAAAGTGGATGTGAACCGCATAACTCCAAAGATGATGCAGCGCCATTTCCGTCATAGGACGACTGAGCTCTCCGTCATCAACCCTCAGCGGCAAGGAAAGTGTGAAACTGTGCTAGATTCTGCAGTACCAGCCTCCAGCAGCAAGAACAACAACCCACCCACCAAATTCAGCAGCTCATTCTCCATAGAGTCCCTGCTGAAGGAGGATCACAGCACTCAGCAGCAGATCCCATGTGTTCAAGACAGAGGAGCCCTTTGTGACTTCAGACTGACCTCTGCACCGACCTTCAGTAGTATTGTTTGCTTGGACAGTCCATTGAACAGCTTTACCCACCACAATTCAGAATTCTCAATGATCTCTGCAGAGAGAAATTATTTATCTCATGCACACTATCACTATCACTATCACTATCATGCACTGTTCTCCTCATCTCTCATATGATCAGACTGTCTTTAACAAGCTCATAAATGCTTCTCTACTTTCATAAGATCTAAGACACCTGAAGCAGTAGGTGATAGGAATATTCTTGCTTAAATACAAACTGTATGTCCACGTATCCCCCAATGTTCATTATTTGAATACACCCAACACTTTCATGAAGTATGGTCTAATACAAGCGTGCCAGAATGACAACTTTTTTTTTCTCTTAAACGTACACAAAGTGTAAAGAAATGATCGTACATTCTACTGTAAGTTGCCATTTGTCAGATTCTCTGAACTGTTTTGGACAGTAACAATAAGCAACACTCGCACTTTAAACAATTGCTGGGTAAAATTTATCCATTTATCTCTATAGTAACAAACAACTTTCTACAGGAGTTAGGAAAATAACCCTAACTTACTATAATGAAGTATACACTACCATAGAGCACTGTAGACTACTGTGAGTCAGTACTACATTAAACCTATGGTTTCCTATAGCATTACTATATATATTTTATGAGGGTGCATTTTGGCTAAGATGTCATTTTATTTTTAATAAGTAGGTTGTAGTTTTTTAAAGCCTTGTGGTAGTGATGTTGTGATTTGGTTAACTCTTGTTTACTGCTGATTTATGACAATGTTAACCTGTAGTTTCCTCAGCATAAATAACAAATATTTAGTTGATTTGGCACAGCAAATATCTGATACATTTTGGTCTGTTCAGGTGTTTACTGTGATCACTAACACATTCTTTGTATGTGAGACTTTACTAAATATGTATTGTTTACTAAATCATGATTTCTCATTATTTTGTTCTTCTTCTTTTTTCTTATAAAGTATAATCTGGGAATGTAAAATGAAGCAGAAAAATGATAATTACTTACAATTAATATATTTATAAAACAGATTCACAATTATAAAAAACTTATCCTTCAAGAGAATGAGGTTTGAATGATGTACAAATACACTACACTACACGTCAGATTAAGCAAGTTTGGGGTTGTCATATTAACGTTGTAAAAACATATAAAATTACTAATTGTTAAAAAACAATGCTTCCAATATTTTCTTTGTCCACATTCACTGTGTGGTGGTGGACAAACCAGAGACATTTTAATATTAAACACCCAGCCGCTAGTCGCCTTAAAGAGGTACCAACTGCAGCATTCACTCATTCAAACCATACATGCTGATCTTCCTATTTGTAAATACATTCCAGCCATCTGAGGACTGCTTACCTTTTTTTAAAAGCCTCATTAATTTCTCTCTCCATGTTCATTGGTTGATTCACGATTAATATCACATACATTTATATGTATTCATTTATATTTAAGTAACACCCTACACTGCTACATTGCTTCATTTTTATTCTAATAATTGAATGTAAAGCGAAATCACCTCACAGATAAAAACAAAGAGAAAGAGTGATTAAAATGGTAAAATGATACAAGCAGAAAAATAGCACAGAAAATAAAACTTATTCAATTTAATAGTACACACACACACACAATATAATGTGTTTGAACTGGGATAATGTCAAATATAAGAAGAAACACTAACACTTATAGGCCAAAACTAACATTAAAATCATGACCACTTTTATTTATCTATCTATCTATCTATCTATCTATCTATCTATCTATCTATCTATCTATCTATCTATCTATCTATCTATCTATCTATCTATCTATCTATCTATCTATCTATCTATCTGTCTATCAATCTATCTATCTATCTATTTAAACATTTAGTTGTATTTCGACAGGCAGTGAACATTTCTATTAACAACCAGAAAATATTTGAATAAGGTAAACAAACTGCAGGGGGTGTTCTGTGCAGTTAACACTAGAACTACCAAACTGCTGCCATTTTGCAATTATACCTTTAAATCCCAAAGAACTGCCATTTGGCAGGTGTGAACAGCTCTTCTCACCTCCACTGTAAATGTAAATGTAACTGTAAATGAGGCAATTACATCTGAAAGGAGACACTCTACTGCACTCCACACTCTTCTCTGCAACAAGCTGGTGAACCCCCACCCCCCCAAAAAAGTCAACATTACCAGAAGTTTAGATTCAAGGTAGTTTTATTGGTATATGCACAGGAAAGAAACGTTTTGCTTTGTTTTCCTGTACAATGAAATAGTACTAAAGGAAATAATAAAAGATAAAATAAACATGCAACAATATGATAACAAAAGTATTTATAAATAGAAATGTAAACTATACAGAAACATAAACTATGTTCTTCATGCCACACTGTGCCATCTTTTGCCGTCTCTGTCAGCCACTCGTGTGTCTCCATTTGACCTCTTTTTCCTGGAGGTGGTGAAGTCTCCTCATCTACAGGACCATATGTTTGAGATTTGATTAGTGAAAGGTTGAAATAATGTGAAATTGACACAAACATGGTATTTGAATTATAATTCCAAAACATCTGAAGTATGCCTCCTTTGTGCTAATGTAGGATTGTTTTCACAGTGCAAAAAGTGGCATATTGATTAGTCAAAATAGCTCTGATATTTTGTAACCTTATTTTCAGTAGTTTTTGTCTATTGAAAAGGTTCTCCAAACAAGATGCTGACATTCAGACAGGTAAGAATTGTAGACAACTGTCTCTAAACAAAACAAAAGATTCTCTCTGCAGAGAGAAATTATTTATCTCCTGCACACTATCATGCACTGTTCTCCTCATCTCTCATATGATCAGACTGTCTTTAACAAGCTCACAAATGCTTCTCTATTTTCATAAGATCTAAGACACCTGAAGCAGTAGGTGATAGGAATATTCTTGCTTAAATACAAACTGTATGTCCACGTATCCCCCAATGTTCATTATTTGAATACACCCAACACTTTCATGAAGTATGGTCTAATACAAGCATGCCAGAATGACAACTTTTGTCTCTTAAACGTACACAAAGTGTAAAGAAATGATCGTACATTCTGCTGTAAGTTGCCATTTGTCAGATTCTCTGAACTCTTTTGGACAGTAACAATATGCAACACTCGCACTTTAAACAATTGCTGGGTATAATTTATCCATTTATCTCTATAGTAACAAACAACTTTCTACAGGAGTTAGGAAAATAACCCTAACTCACTATAATGAAGTATACACTACCGTAGAGCACTGTAGACTACTGTGAGTCAGTACTACATTAAACCTATGGTTTCCTATAGCATTACTATATATATTTTATGAGGGTGCATTTTGGCTAAGATGTCATTTTATTTTTAATAAGTAGGTTGTAGTTTTTTAAAGCCTTGTGGTAGTGATGTTGTGATTTGGTTCACTCTTGTTTACTGCTGATTTATGACAATGTTAACCTGTAGTTTCCTCAGCATAAATAACAAATATTTAGTTGATTTGGCACAGCAAATATCTGATACATTTTGGTCTGTTCAGGTGTTTACTGTGATCACTAACACAATAATTGAATGTAAAGTGAAATCACTTCGCAGATAAAAACAAAGAGAAAGAGTAATTAAAAATGGTAAAATGATACAAGCAGAAAAATAGCACAGAAAATAAAACTTATTAAATTAAATAGGAAACACACACACACACAATATAATGTATGTGAACTGGGATAATGTCAAATAAAAGAAGAAACACTAACACTTATAGGCCAAAACTAACATTAAAGTCATGAGCACTTCTATCTATCTATCTATCTGTCTATCTATCTATCTATCTATCTATCTATCTATCTATCTGTCTATCTGTCTATCTATCTATCTATCTATCTATCTATCTATCTATCTATTTAAACATTTAGGTGTATTTTGACAGGCAGTGAACATTTTTATTAACAACCAGAAAATATTTGAATAAGGTAAACAAACAGCAGGGGGTGTTCTGTGCAGTTAATGGGCCTCTATCAATGAACCGTTAAAGCCCTGCCCAGATATTAACACCTTATTAGATTTTAAAACAGCAGCAGTTAGTCAGGATTGCTCAGGTGTAATCACCCTGTAGTCCTCTCTGTGTACAGTATATAAAGTTAAACCCCTCACTCTGTCTCTTAGTTGCTCTCTTCTTTCTGAAGCAAACACCATGACCAAAGTCAAGTGTGAGGGTCTGTGTCTGAGGGACGTGTCCAGAAGAGTTCCAAGAAGGAAATACAAACGACACACTAAGGGGACATATGTCAAGCTCCTTGTTTATATCATTCAAGGTTCCCCAAACAAGATGCTGACATTCAGACAGGTAAGCATTGTAGACAACTGTCTCTAAACAAAAACTTGTGAAAAGATGAAAGATCATGTGTGTAAAGGGATTTGTCTTTGCTTCTACAGATCATGGATAAACTGGGTGAATTTGTGTCTGGACACAGAAGGGGCCTGGAAAACAACATCAGAGTGTGTCTGTCGTCTAACAAATGCTTTGTTAAGGTGAGTATTTTTTAGATTACTTCATGTCCATTAACTAAATGTAGTATAATAATGAATGGATATGTAACAGGCCTAGCCAATGTGTATTTTGTGGGCCAAAATTATTACTCCTACTGAATTAAAGTTTTATATTCTATATTTATGGCACATAGGCCACACAAACGTTGCATTTTGGCCCACTCTTGCTCTTTGTTAATATTTTGTATAGTTAGCTTATATGCACAGTATAAAGCAGAATTAACATGTTTCTGAAATTGTACAATAACAAGTGTCCTGAATTTAACCCATCCATATCAATAAACACACACACACATTCATCCACTAGGGGCAGTGATCAGATAAAGCTGAGATATATTCTAAGGAGAGCTCTCAAAAAATGGAAAATAATATTTCAGGTGGTTGAGATTGTAATAATAATAAAAATATATATTTGTTGTTAACTATAATCATCCAATTCTCTTTTCAGGAGCCAATTGATCCAAACTTCCCACATGCCAAAAGAAACTTCTGGAAAGTGGATGTGAACCGCATAACTCCAAAGATGATGCAGCGCCATTTCGGTCATAAGACGACTGAGCTCTCTGTCATCAACCCTCAGCGGCAAGGAAAGTGTGAAACTGTGCTAGATTCTGCAGTACCAGCCTCCAGCAGCAAGAACAACAACCCACCCACCAAATTCAGCAGCTCATTCTCCATAGAGTCCCTGTTGAAGGAGGATCACAGCACTCAGCAGCAGATCCCATGTGTTCAAGACAGAGGAGTTCTTTGTGACTTCAGACTGACCTCTGCACCGACCTTCAGTAGTATTGTTTGCTTGGACAGTCCATTGAACAGCTTTACCCACCACAATTCAGAATTCTCAATGATCTCTGCAGAGAGAAATTATTTATCTCATGCACACTATCACTATCACTATCACTATCACTATTATGCACTGTTCTCCTCATCTCTCATATGATCAGACTGTCTTTAACAAGCTCATAAATGCTTCTCTATTTTCATAAGATCTAAGACACCTGAAGCAGTAGGTGATAGGAATATTCTTGCTTAAATACAAACTGTATGTCCACGTATCCCCCAATGTTCATTATTTGAATACACCCAACACTTTCATGAAGTATGGTCTAATACAAGCGTGCCAGAATGACAACTTTTTTTTTCTCTTAAACGTACACAAAGTGTAAAGAAATGATCGTACATTCTACTGTAAGTTGCCGTTTGTCAGATTCTCTGAACTGTTTTGGACAGTAACAATATGCAACACTCGCACTTTAAACAATTGCTGGGTATAATTTATCCATTTATCTCTATAGTAACAAACAACTTTCTACAGGAGTTAGGAAAATAACCCTAACTTACTATAATAAAGTATACACTACCGTAGAGCACTGTAGACTACTGTGAGTCAGTACTACATTAAACCTAATGTTTCCTATAGCATTACTGTATATATTTTATGAGGGTGCATTTTGGCTAAGATGTCATTTTATTTTTAATAAGTAGGTTGTAGTTTTTTAATGCCTTGTGGTAGTGATGTTGTGATCTGTTTCACTCTTGTTTACTGCTGATTTATGACGATGTTAACCTGTAGTTTCCTCAGCATAAATAACAAATATTTAGTTGATTTGGCACAGCAAATATCTGATACATTTTGGTCTGTTCAGGTGTTTACTGTGATCACTAACACATTCTTTGTATGTGAGACTTTACTAAATATGTATTGTTTACTAAATCATGATTTCTCATTATTTTGTTCTTCTTCTTTTTTCTTATAAAGTATAATCTGGGAATGTAAAATGAAGCAGAAAAATGATAATTACTTACATTTAATATATTTATAAAACAGATTCACAATTATAAAAACCTTATCCTTCAAGAGAATGAGGTTTGAATGATGTACAAATACACTACACTACACGTCAGATTAAGCAAGTTTGGGGTTGTCATATTAACGTTGTAAAAACATATAAAATTACTAATTGTTAAAAAACAATGCTTCCAATATTTTCTTTGTCCACATTCACTGTGTGGTGGTGGACAAACCAGAGACATTTTAATATTAAACACCCAGCCGCTAGTCGCCTTAAAGAGGTACCAACTGCAGCATTCACTCATTCAAACCATACATGCTGATCTTCCTATTTGTGAATACATTCCAGCAATCCGAGGACTGCTTACCTTTTTTTAAAAGCCTCATTAATTTCTCTCTCCATGTTCATTGGTTGATTCACGATTAATATCACATACATTTATATGTATTCATTTATATTTAAGTAACACCCTACACTGCTACATTGCTTCATTTTTATTCTAATAATTGAATGTAAAGCGAAATCACCTCACAGATAAAAACAAAGAGAAAGAGTGATTAAAATGGTAAAATGATACAAGCAGAAAAATAGCACAGAAAATAAAACTTATTCAATTTAATAGTACACACACACACACAATATAATGTATGTGAACTGGGATAATGTCAAATAAAAGAAGAAACACTAACACTTATAGGCCAAAACTAACATTAAAATCATAACCACTTTTATCTATCTATCTATCTATCTATCTATCTATCTATCTATCTATCTATCTATCTATCTATCTATCTATCTATCTATCTCTCTGTCTATCAATCTATCTATCTATTTAAACATTTAGGTGTATTTCGACAGGCAGTGAACATTTCTATTAACAACCAGAAAATATTTGAATAAGGTAAACAAACTGCAGGGGGTGTTCTGTGCAGTTAACACTAGAACTACCAAACTGCTGCCATTTGGCAATTATACCTTTAAATCCCAAAGAACTGCCATTTGGCAGGTGTGAACAGCTCTTCTCACCTCCACTGTAAATGTAAATGTAACTGTAAATGAGGCAATTACATCTGAAAGGAGACACTCTACTGCACTCCACACTCTTCTCTGCAACAACCTGGTGAACCCCCACCCCCCCAAAAAAGTCAACATTACCAGAAGTTTAGATTCAAGGTAGTTTTATTGGTATATGCACAGGAAAGAAACGTTTTGCTTTGTTTTCCTGTACAATGAAATAGTACTAAAGGAAATAATAAAAGATAAAATAAACATGCAACAATATGATAACAAAAGTATTTATAAATAGAAATGTAAACTATACAGAAACATAAACTATGTTCTTCATGCCACACTGTGCCATCTTTTGCCGTCTCTGTCAGCCACTCGTGTGTCTCCATTTGACCTCTTTTTCCTGGAGGTGGTGAAGTCTCCTCATCTACAGGACCATATGTTTGAGATTTGATTAGTGAAAGGTTGAAATAATGTGAAATTGACACAAACATGGTATTTGAATTATAATTCCAAAACATCTGAAGTATGCCTCCTTTGTGCTAATGTAGGATTGTTTTCACAGTGCAAAAAGTGGCATATTGATTAGTCAAAATAGCTCTGATATTTTGTAACCTTATTTTGAGTAGTTTTTGTCTATTGAAAAGGTTCTCCAAACAAGATGCTGACATTCAGACAGGTAAGAATTGTAGACAACTGTCTCTAAACAAAACAAAAGCTTCTCTCTGCAGAGAGAAATTATTTATCTCCTGCACACTATCATGCACTGTTCTCCTCATCTCTCATATGATCAGACTGTCTTTAACAAGCTCACAAATGCTTCTCTATTTTCATAAGATCTAAGACACCTGAAGCAGTAGGTGATAGGAATATTCTTGCTTAAATACAAACTGTATGTCCACGTATCCCCCAATGTTCATTATTTGAATACACCCAACACTTTCATGAAGTATGGTCTAATACAAGCGTGCCAGAATTACAACTTTTGTCTCTTAAACGTACACAAAGTGTAAAGAAATGATCGTACATTCTGCTGTAAGTTGCCATTTGTCAGATTCTCTGAACTCTTTTGGACAGTAACAATATGCAACACTCGCACTTTAAACAATTGCTGGGTATAATTTATCCATTTATCTCTATAGTAACAAACAACTTTCTACAGGAGTTAGGAAAATAACCCTAACTCACTATAATGAAGTATACACTACCGTAGAGCACTGTAGACTACTGTGAGTCAGTACTACATTAAACCTATGGTTTCCTATAGCATTACTATATATATTTTATGAGGGTGCATTTTGGCTAAGATGTCATTTTATTCTTAATAACTAGGTTGTAGTTTTTTAAAGCCTTGTGGTAGTGATGTTGTGATTTGGTTCACTCTTGTTTACTGCTGATTTATGACAATGTTAACCTGTAGTTTCCTCAGCATAAATAACAAATATTTAGTTGATTTGGCACAGCAAATATCTGATACATTTTGGTCTGTTCAGGTGTTTACTGTGATTACTAACACAATAATTGAATGTAAAGTGAAATCACTTCGCAGATAAAAACAAAGAGAAAGAGTAATTAAAAATGGTAAAATGATACAAGCAGAAAAATAGCACAGAAAATAAAACTTATTAAATTAAATAGGAAACACACACACACACAATATAATGTATGTGAACTGGGATAATGTCAAATAAAAGAAGAAACACTAACACTTATAGGCCAAAACTAACATTAAAGTCATGAGCACTTCTATCTATCTATCTATCTATCTATCTATCTATCTATCTATCTATCTATCTATCTGTCTATCTGTCTATCTATCTATCTATCTATCTATCTATCTATCTATCTATTTAAACATTTAGGTGTATTTTGACAGGCAGTGAACATTTTTATTAACAACCAGAAAATATTTGAATAAGGTAAACAAACAGCAGGGGGTGTTCTGTGCAGTTAATGGGCCTCTATCAATGAACCGTTAAAGCCCTGCCCAGATATTAACACCTTATTAGATTTTAAAACAGCAGCAGTTAGTCAGGATTGCTCAGGTGTAATCACCCTGTAGTCCTCTCTGTGTACAGTATATAAAGTTAAACCCCTCACTCTGTCTCTTAGTTGCTCTCTTCTTTCTGAAGCAAACACCATGACCAAAGTCAAGTGTGAGGGTCTGTGTCTGAGGGACGTGTCCAGAAGAGTTCCAAGAAGGAAATACAAACGACACACTAAGGGGACATATGTCAAGCTCCTTGTTTATATCATTCAAGGTTCCCCAAACAAGATGCTGACATTCAGACAGGTAAGCATTGTAGACAACTGTCTCTAAACAAAAACTTGTGAAAAGATGAAAGATCATGTGTGTAAAGGGATTTGTCTTTGCTTCTACAGATCATGGATAAACTGGGTGAATTTGTGTCTGGACACAGAAGGGGCCTGGAAAACAACATCAGAGTGTGTCTGTCGTCTAACAAATGCTTTGTTAAGGTGAGTATTTTTTAGATTACTTCATGTCCATTAACTAAATGTAGTATAATAATGAATGGATATGTAACAGGCCTAGCCAATGTGTATTTTGTGGGCCAAAATTATTACTCCTACTGAATTAAAGTTTTATATTCTATATTTATGGCACATAGGCCACACAAACGTTGCATTTTGGCCCACTCTTGCTCTTTGTTAATATTTTGTATAGTTAGCTTATATGCACAGTATAAAGCAGAATTAACATGTTTCTGAAATTGTACAATAACAAGTGTCCTGAATTTAACCCATCCATATCAATAAACACACACACACATTCATCCACTAGGGGCAGTGATCAGATAAAGCTGAGATATATTCTAAGGAGAGCTCTCAAAAAATGGAAAATAATATTTCAGGTGGTTGAGATTGTAATAATAATAAAAATATATATTTGTTGTTAACCATAATCATCCAATTCTCTTTTCAGGAGCCAATTGATCCAAACTTCCCACATGCCAAAAGAAACTTCTGGAAAGTGGATGTGAACCGCATAACTCCAAAGATGATGCAGCGCCATTTCGGTCATAAGACGACTGAGCTCTCTGTCATCAACCCTCAGCGGCAAGGAAAGTGTGAAACTGTGCTAGATTCTGCAGTACCAGCCTCCAGCAGCAAGAACAACAACCCACCCACCAAATTCAGCAGCTCATTCTCCATAGAGTCCCTGTTGAAGGAGGATCACAGCACTCAGCACCAGATCCCATGTGTTCAAGACAGAGGAGTTCTTTGTGACTTCAGACTGACCTCTGCACCGACCTTCAGTAGTATTGTTTGCTTGGACAGTCCATTGAACAGCTTTACCCACCACAATTCAGAATTCTCAATGATCTCTGCAGAGAGAAATTATTTATCTCATGCACACTATCACTATCACTATCACTATTATGCACTGTTCTCCTCATCTCTCATATGATCAGACTGTCTTTAACAAGCTCATAAATGCTTCTCTATTTTCATAAGATCTAAGACACCTGAAGCAGTAGGTGATAGGAATATTCTTGCTTAAATACAAACTGTATGTCCATGTATCCCCCAATGTTCATTATTTGAATACACCCAACACTTTCATGAAGTATGGTCTAATACAAGCGTGCCAGAATGACAACTTTTTTTTTCTCTTAAACGTACACAAAGTGTAAAGAAATGATCGTACATTCTACTGTAAGTTGCCGTTTGTCAGATTCTCTGAACTGTTTTGGACAGTAACAATATGCAACACTCGCACTTTAAACAATTGCTGGGTATAATTTATCCATTTATCTCTATAGTAACAAACAACTTTCTACAGGAGTTAGGAAAATAACCCTAACTTACTATAATAAAGTATACACTACCGTAGAGCACTGTAGACTACTGTGAGTCAGTACTACATTAAACCTAATGTTTCCTATAGCATTACTGTATATATTTTATGAGGGTGCATTTTGGCTAAGATGTCATTTTATTTTTAATAAGTAGGTTGTAGTTTTTTAATGCCTTGTGGTAGTGATGTTGTGATCTGTTTCACTCTTGTTTACTGCTGATTTATGACGATGTTAACCTGTAGTTTCCTCAGCATAAATAACAAATATTTAGTTGATTTGGCACAGCAAATATCTGATACATTTTGGTCTGTTCAGGTGTTTACTGTGATCACTAACACATTCTTTGTATGTGAGACTTTACTAAATATGTATTGTTTACTAAATCATGATTTCTCATTATTTTGTTCTTCTTCTTTTTTCTTATAAAGTATAATCTGGGAATGTAAAATGAAGCAGAAAAATGATAATTACTTACATTTAATATATTTATAAAACAGATTCACAATTATAAAAACCTTATCCTTCAAGAGAATGAGGTTTGAATGATGTACAAATACACTACACTACACGTCAGATTAAGCAAGTTTGGGGTTGTCATATTAACGTTGTAAAAACATATAAAATTACTAATTGTTAAAAAACAATGCTTCCAATATTTTCTTTGTCCACATTCACTGTGTGGTGGTGGACAAACCAGAGACATTTTAATATTAAACACCCAGCCGCTAGTCGCCTTAAAGAGGTACCAACTGCAGCATTCACTCATTCAAACCATACATGCTGATCTTCCTATTTGTGAATACATTCCAGCCATCTGAGGACTGCTTACCTTTTTTTAAAAGCCTCATTAATTTCTCTCTCCATGTTCATTGGTTGATTCACGATTAATATCACATACATTTATATGTATTCATTTATATTTAAGTAACACCCTACACTGCTACATTGCTTCATTTTTATTCTAATAATTGAATGTAAAGCGAAATCACCTCACAGATAAAAACAAAGAGAAAGAGTAATTAAAATGGTAAAATGATACAAGCAGAAAAATAGCACAGAAAATAAAACTTATTCAATTTAATAGTACACACACACACACAATATAATGTGTTTGAACTGGGATAATGTCAAATATAAGAAGAAACACTAACACTTATAGGCCAAAACTAACATTAAAATCATGACCACTTTTATTTATCTATCTATCTATCTATCTATCTATCTATCTATCTATCTATCTATCTATCTATCTATCTATCTATCTATCTATCTATCTATCTGTCTATCAATCTATCTATCTATCTATTTAAACATTTAGTTGTATTTCGACAGGCAGTGAACATTTCTATTAACAACCAGAAAATATTTGAATAAGGTAAACAAACTGCAGGGGGTGTTCTGTGCAGTTAACACTAGAACTACCAAACTGCTGCCATTTTGCAATTATACCTTTAAATCCCAAAAAACTGCCATTTGGCAGGTGTGAACAGCTCTTCTCACCTCCACTGTAAATGTAAATGTAACTGTAAATGAGGCAAGTACATCTGAAAGGAGACACTCTACTGCACTCCACACTCTTCTCTGCAACAAGCTGGTGAACCCCCACCCCCCCAAAAAAGTCAACATTACCAGAAGTTTAGATTCAAGGTAGTTTTATTGGTATATGCACAGGAAAGAAACGTTTTGCTTTGTTTTCCTGTACAATGAAATAGTACTAAAGGAAATAATAAAAGATAAAATAAACATGCAACAATATGATAACAAAAGTATTTATAAATAGAAATGTAAACTATACAGAAACATAAACTATGTTCTTCATGCCACACTGTGCCATCTTTTGCCGTCTCTGTCAGCCACTCGTGTGTCTCCATTTGACCTCTTTTTCCTGGAGGTGGTGAAGTCTCCTCATCTACAGGACCATATGTTTGAGATTTGATTAGTGAAAGGTTGAAATAATGTGAAATTGACACAAACATGGTATTTGAATTATAATTCCAAAACATCTGAAGTATGCCTCCTTTGTGCTAATGTAGGATTGTTTTCACAGTGCAAAAAGTGGCATATTGATTAGTCAAAATAGCTCTGATATTTTGTAACCTTATTTTCAGTAGTTTTTGTCTATTGAAAAGGTTCTCCAAACAAGATGCTGACATTCAGACAGGTAAGAATTGTAGACAACTGTCTCTAAACAAAACAAAAGCTTCTCTCTGCAGAGAGAAATTATTTATCTCCTGCACACTATCATGCACTGTTCTCCTCATCTCTCATATGATCAGACTGTCTTTAACAAGCTCACAAATGCTTCTCTATTTTCATAAGATCTAAGACACCTGAAGCAGTAGGTGATAGGAATATTCTTGCTTAAATACAAACTGTATGTCCACGTATCCCCCAATGTTCATTATTTGAATACACCCAACACTTTCATGAAGTATGGTCTAATACAAGCGTGCCAGAATGACAACTTTTTTCTCTTAAACGTACACAAAGTGTAAAGAAATGATCGTACATTCTGCTGTAAGTTGCCATTTGTCAGATTCTCTGAACTCTTTT
The DNA here is from genome assembly GCF_029633855.1 of Hoplias malabaricus. Lineage (NCBI taxonomy): Eukaryota > Metazoa > Chordata > Actinopteri > Characiformes > Erythrinidae > Hoplias > Hoplias malabaricus. The sequence continues at coordinate 33,939,665 of NC_089805.1, read as the reverse complement.
GGACAGTAACAATATGCAACACTCGCACTTTAAACAATTGCTGGGTATAATTTATCCATTTATCTCTATAGTAACAAACAACTTTCTACAGGAGTTAGGAAAATAACCCTAACTCACTATAATGAAATATACACTACCGTAGAGCACTGTAGACTACTGTGAGTCAGTACTACATTAAACCTATGGTTTCCTATAGCATTACTATATATATTTTATGAGGGTGCATTTTGGCTAAGATGTCATTTTATTTTTAATAAGTAGGTTGTAGTTTTTTAAAGCCTTGTGGTAGTGATGTTGTGATTTGGTTCACTCTTGTTTACTGCTGATTTATGACAATGTTAACCTGTAGTTTCCTCAGCATAAATAACAAATATTTAGTTGATTTGGCACAGCAAATATCTGATACATTTTGGTCTGTTCAGGTGTTTACTGTGATCACTAACACAATAATTGAATGTAAAGTGAAATCACTTCGCAGATAAAAACAAAGAGAAAGAGTAATTAAAAATGGTAAAATGATACAAGCAGAAAAATAGCACAGAAAATAAAACTTATTAAATTAAATAGGAAACACACACACACACAATATGATGTATGTGAACTGGGATAATGTCAAATAAAAGAAGAAACACTAACACTTATAGGCCAAAACTAACATTAAAGTCATGAGCACTTCTATCTATCTATCTATCTATCTATCTATCTATCTATCTATCTATCTATCTATCTATCTATCTATCTATCTATCTATCTATCTATCTATCTGTCTATCTGTCTGTCTATCTATCTATCTATCTATCTATCTATCTATCTATCTATCTATCTATCTATTTAATCATTTAGGTGTATTTCGACAGGCAGTGAACATTTTTATTAACAACCAGAAAATATTTGAATAAGGTAAACAAACAGCAGGGGGTGTTCTGTGCAGTTAATGGGCCTCTATCAATGAACCGTTAAAGCCCTGCCCAGATATTAACACCTTATTAGATTTTAAAACAGCAGCAGTTAGTCAGGATTGCTCAGGTGTAATCACCCTGTAGTCCTCTCTGTGTACAGTATATAAAGTTAAACCCCTCACTCTGTTTCTCAGTCGCTCTCTTCTTTCTGAAGCAATCACCATGACCAAAGTCAAGTGTGAGGGTCTGTGTCTGAGGGACGTGTCCAGAAGAGTTCCAAGAAGGAAATACAAACGACACACTAAGGGGACATATGTCAAGCTCCTTGTTTATATCATTCAAGGTTCCCCAAACAAGATGCTGACATTCAGACAGGTAAGCATTGTAGACAACTGTCTCTAAACAAAAGCTTGTGAAAAGATGAAAGATCATGTGTGTAAAGGGATTTGTCTTTGCTTCTACAGATCATGGATAAACTGGGTGAATTTGTGTCTGGACACAGAAGGGGCCTGGAAAACAACATCAGAGTGTGTCTGTCGTCTAACAAATGCTTTGTTAAGGTGAGTATTTTTTAGATTACTTCATGTCCATTAACTAAATGTAGTATAATAATGAATGGATATGTAACAGGCCTAGCCAATGTGTATTTTGTGGGCCAAAATTATTACTCCTACTGAATTAAAGTTTTATATTCTATATTTATGGCACATAGGCCACACAAACGTTGCATTTTGGCCCACTCTTGCTCTTTGTTAATATTTTGTATAGTTAGCTTATATGCACAGTATAAAGCAGAATTAACATGTTTCTGAAATTGTACAATAACAAGTGTCCTGAATTTAACCCATCCATATCAATAAACACACACACACATTCATCCACTAGGGGCAGTGATCAGATAAAGCTGAGATATATTCTAAGGAGAGCTCTCAAAAAATGGAAAATAATATTTCAGGTGGTTGAGATTGTAATAATAATAAAAATATATATTTGTTGTTAACTATAATCATCCAATTCTCTTTTCAGGAGCCAATTGATCCAAACTTCCCACATGCCAAAAGAAACTTCTGGAAAGTGGATGTGAACCGCATAACTCCAAAGATGATGCAGCGCCATTTCGGTCATAAGACGACTGAGCTCTCTGTCATCAACCCTCAGCGGCAAGGAAAGTGTGAAACTGTGCTAGATTCTGCAGTACCAGCCTCCAGCAGCAAGAACAACAACCCACCCACCAAATTCAGCAGCTCATTCTCCATAGAGTCCCTGTTGAAGGAGGATCACAGCACTCAGCAGCAGATCCCATGTGTTCAAGACAGAGGAGTTCTTTGTGACTTCAGACTGACCTCTGCACCGACCTTCAGTAGTATTGTTTGCTTGGACAGTCCATTGAACAGCTTTACCCACCACAATTCAGAATTCTCAATGATCTCTGCAGAGAGAAATTATTTATCTCATGCACACTATCACTATCACTATCACTATCACTATTATGCACTGTTCTCCTCATCTCTCATATGATCAGACTGTCTTTAACAAGCTCATAAATGCTTCTCTATTTTCATAAGATCTAAGACACCTGAAGCAGTAGGTGATAGGAATATTCTTGCTTAAATACAAACTGTATGTCCACGTATCCCCCAATGTTCATTATTTGAATACACCCAACACTTTCATGAAGTATGGTCTAATACAAGCGTGCCAGAATGACAACTTTTTTTTTCTCTTAAACGTACACAAAGTGTAAAGAAATGATCATACATTCTACTGTAAGTTGCCATTTGTCAGATTCTCTGAACTGTTTTGGACAGTAACAATAAGCAACACTCGCACTTTAAACAATTGCTGGGTAAAATTTATCCATTTATCTCTATAGTAACAAACAACTTTCTACAGGAGTTAGGAAAATAACCCTAACTTACTATAATGAAGTATACACTACCGTAGAGCACTGTAGACTACTGTGAGTCAGTACTACATTAAACCTAATGTTTCCTATAGCATTACTATATATATTTTATAAGGGTACATTTTGGCTAAGATGTCATTTTATTTTTAATAAGTAGGTTGTAGTTTTTTAAAGCCTTGTGGTAGTGATGTTGTGATCTGGTTCACTCTTGTTTACTGCTGATTTATGACGATGTTAACCTGTAGTTTCCTCAGCATCAATAACAAATATTTAGTTGATTTGGCACAGCAAATATCTGATACATTTTGGTCTGTTCAGGTGTTTACTGTGATCACTAACACATTCTTTGTATGTGAGACTTTACTAAATATGTATTGTTTACTAAATCATGATTTCTCATTATTTTGTTCTTCTTCTTTTTTCTTATAAAGTATAATCTGGGAATGTAAAATGAAGCAGAAAAATGATAATTACTTACATTTAATATATTTATAAAACAGATTCACAATTATAAAAACCTTATCCTTCAAGAGAATGAGGTTTGAATGATGTACAAATACACTACACTACACGTCAGATTAAGCAAGTTTGGGGTTGTCATATTAACGTTGTAAAAACATATAAAATTACTAATTGTTAAAAAACAATGCTTCCAATATTTTCTTTGTCCACATTCACTGTGTGGTGGTGGACAAACCAGAGACATTTTAATATTAAACACCCAGCCGCTAGTCGCCTTAAAGAGGTACCAACTGCAGCATTCACTCATTCAAACCATACATGCTGATCTTCCTATTTGTGAATACATTCCAGCAATCTGAGGACTGCTTACCTTTTTTTAAAAGCCTCATTAATTTCTCTCTCCATGTTCATTGGTTGATTCACGATTAATATCACATACATTTATATGTATTCATTTATATTTAAGTAACACCCTACACTGCTACATTGCTTCATTTTTATTCTAATAATTGAATGTAAAGCGAAATCACCTCACAGATAAAAACAAAGAGAAAGAGTGATTAAAATGGTAAAATGATACAAGCAGAAAAATAGCACAGAAAATAAAACTTATTCAATTTAATAGTACACACACACACACAATATAATGTATGTGAACTGGGATAATGTCAAATAAAAGAAGAAACACTAACACTTATAGGCCAAAACTAACATTAAAATCATAACCACTTTTATCTATCTATCTATCTATCTATCTATCTATCTATCTATCTATCTATCTATCTATCTATCTGTCTATCAATCTATCTATCTATTTAAACATTTAGGTGTATTTCGACAGGCAGTGAACATTTCTATTAACAACCAGAAAATATTTGAATAAGGTAAACAAACTGCAGGGGGTGTTCTGTGCAGTTAACACTAGAACTACCAAACTGCTGCCATTTGGCAATTATACCTTTAAATCCCAAAGAACTGCCATTTGGCAGGTGTGAACAGCTCTTCTCACCTCCACTGTAAATGTAAATGTAACTGTAAATGAGGTTATTACATTTGAAAGGAGACACTCTACTGCACTCCACACTCTTCTCTGCTACAAGCTGGTGAACCCCCACCCCCACAAAAAAGTCAACATTACCAGAAGTTTAGATTCAAGGTAGTTTTATTGGTATATGCACAGGAAAAAAACGTTTTGCTTTGTTTCCTGTACAATGAAATAGTACTAAAGGAAATATTAAAAGATAAAATAAACATGCAACAATATGATAACAAAAGTATTTATAAATAGAAATGTAAACTATACAGAAACATAAACTATGTTCTTCATGCCACACTGTGCCATCTTTTGCCGTCTCTGTCAGCCACTCGTGTGTCTCCATTTGACCTCTTTTTCCTGGAGGTGGTGAAGTCTCCTCATCTACAGGACCATATGTTTGAGATTTGATTAGTGAAAGGTTGAAATAATGTGAAATTGACACAAACATGGTATTTGAATTATAATTCCAAAACATCTGAAGTATGCCTCCTTTGTGCTAATGTAGGATTGTTTTCACAGTGCAAAAAGTGGCATATTGATTAGTCAAAATAGCTCTGATATTTTGTAACCTTATTTTCAGTAGTTTTTGTCTATTGAAAAGGTTCTCCAAACAAGATGCTGACATTCAGACAGGTAAGAATTGTAGACAACTGTCTCTAAACAAAACAAAAGCTTCTCTCTGCAGAGAGAAATTATTTATCTCCTGCACACTATCATGCACTGTTCTCCTCATCTCTCATATGATCAGACTGTCTTTAACAAGCTCACAAATGCTTCTCTATTTTCATAAGATCTAAGACACCTTAAGCAGTAGGTGATAGGAATATTCTTGCTTAAATACAAACTGTATGTCCACGTATCCCCCAGTGTTCATTATTTGAATACACCCAACACTTTCATGAAGTATGGTCTAATACAAGCGTGCCAGAATGACAACTTTTTTCTCTTAAACGTACACAAAGTGTAAAGAAATGATCGTACATTCTGCTGTAAGTTGCCATTTGTCAGATTCTCTGAACTCTTTTGGACAGTAACAATATGCAACACTCGCACTTTAAACAATTGCTGGGTATAATTTATCCATTTATCTCTATAGTAACAAACAACTTTCTACAGGAGTTAGGAAAATAACCCTAACTCACTATAATGAAGTATACACTACCGTAGAGCACTGTAGACTACTGTGAGTCAGTACTACATTAAACCTATGGTTTCCTATAGCATTACTATATATATTTTATGAGGGTGCATTTTGGCTAAGATGTCATTTTATTTTTAATAAGTAGGTTGTAGTTTTTTAAAGCCTTGTGGTAGTGATGTTGTGATTTGGTTCACTCTTGTTTACTGCTGATTTATGACAATGTTAACCTGTAGTTTCCTCAGCATAAATAACAAATATTTAGTTGATTTGGCACAGCAAATATCTGATACATTTTGGTCTGTTCAGGTGTTTACTGTGATCACTAACACATTCTTTGTATGTGAGACTTTACTAAATATGTATTGTTTACTAAATCATGATTTCTCATTATTTTGTTCTTCTTCTTTTTGTTCTTATAAAGTATAATCTGGGAATGTAAAATGAAGCAGAAAAATGATAATTACTTACATTTAATATATTTATAAAAGAGATTCACAATTATAAAAACCTTATCCTTCAAGAGAATGAGGTTTGAATGATGTACAAATACACTACACTACATGTCAGATTAAGCAAGTTTGGGGTTGTCATATTAACGTTGTAAAAACATATAAAATTACTAATTGTTAAAAACAATGCTTCCAATATTTTCTTTTTCCACATTCACTGTGTGGTGGTGGACAAACCAGAGACATTTTAATATTAAACACCCAGCCGCTAGTCGCCTTAAAGAGGTACCAACTGCAGCATTCACTCATTCAAACCATACATGCTGATCTTCCTATTTGTGAATACATTCCAGCAATCTGAGGACTGCTTACCTTTTTTTAAAAGCCTCATTAATTTCTCTCTCCATGTTCATTGGTTGATTCACGATTAATATCACATACATTTATTTGTATTCATTTATATTTAAGTAACACCCTACACTGCTACATTGCTTCATTTTTATTCTAATAATTGAATGTAAAGCGAAATCACCTCACAGATAAAAACAAAGAGAAAGAGTAATTAAAATGGTAAAATGATACAAGCAGAAAAATAGCACAGAAAATAAAACTTATTAAATGAAATAGTACACACACACACACACACACACACACACAATATAATGTGTTTGAACTGGGATAATGTCAAATAAAAGAAGAAACACTAACACTTATAGGCCAAAACTAACATTAAAATCATGACCACTTTTATCTATCTATCTATCTATCTATCTATCTATCTATCTATCTATCTATCTATCTATCTATCTATTTAATCATTTAGGTGTATTTCGACAGGCAGTGAACATTTTTATTAACAACCAGAAAATATTTGAATAAGGTAAACAAACAGCAGGGGGTGTTCTGTGCAGTTAATGGGCCTCTATCAATGAACCGTTAAAGCCCTGCCCACATATTAACACCTTATTAGATTTTAAAACAGCAGCAGTTAGTCAGGATTGCTCAGGTGTAATCACCCTGTAGTCCTCTCTGTGTACAGTATATAAAGTTAAACCCCTCATTCTGTCTCTTAGTTGCTCTCTTCTTTCTGAAGCAAACACCATGACCAAAGTCAAGTGTGAGGGTCTGTGTCTGAGGGACGTGTCCAGAAGAGTTCCAAGAAGGAAATACAAACGACACACTAAGGGGACATATGTCAAGCTCCTTGTTTATATCATTCAAGGTTCCCCAAACAAGATGCTGACATTCAGACAGGTAAGCATTGTAGACAACTGTCTCTAAACAAAAGCTTGTGAAAAGATGAAAGATCATGTGTGTAAAGGGATTTGTCTTTGCTTCTACAGATCATGGATAAACTGGGTGAATTTGTGTCTGGACACAGAAGGGGCCTGGAAAACAACATCAGAGTGTGTCTGTCGTCTAACAAATGCTTTGTTAAGGTGAGTATTTTTTAGATTACTTCATGTCCATTAACTAAATGTAGTATAATAATGAATGGATATGTAACAGGCCTAGCCAATGTGTATTTTGTGGGCCAAAATTATTACTCCTACTGAATTAAAGTTTTATATTCTATATTTATGGCACATAGGCCACACAAACGTTGCATTTTGGCCCACTCTTGCTCTTTGTTAATATTTTGTATAGTTAGCTTATATGCACAGTATAAAGCAGAATTAACATGTTTCTGAAATTGTACAATAACAAGTGTCCTGAATTTAACCCATCCATATCAATAAATACACACACACACATTCATCCACTAGGGGCAGTGATCAGATAAAGCTGAGATATATTCTAAGGAGAGCTCTCAAAAAATGGAAAATAATATTTCAGGTGGCTGAGATTGTAATAATAATAAAAATATATATTTGTTGTTAACTATAATCATCCAATTCTCTTTTCAGGAGCCAATTGATCCAAACTTCCCACATGCCAAAAGAAACTTCTGGAAAGTGGATGTGAACCGCATAACTCCAAAGATGATGCAGCGCCATTTCGGTCATAAGACGACTGAGCTCTCTGTCATCAACCCTCAGCGGCAAGGAAAGTGTGAAACTGTGCTAGATTCTGCAGTACCAGCCTCCAGCAGCAAGAACAACAACCCACCCACCAAATTCAGCAGCTCATTCTCCATAGAGTCTCTGCTGAAGGAGGATCACAGCACTCAGCAGCAGATCCCATGTGTTCAAGACAGAGGAGATCTTTGTGACTTCAGACTGACCTCTGCACCGACCTTCAGTAGTATTATTTGCTTGGACAGTCCATTGAACAGCTTTACCCACCACAATTCAGAATTCTCAATGATCTCTGCAGAGAGAAATTATTTATCTCATGCACACTATCACTATCACTATCACTATCACTATTATGCACTGTTCTCCTCATCTCTCATATGATCAGACTGTCTTTAACAAGCTCATAAATGCTTCTCTATTTTCATAAGATCTAAGACACCTGAAGCAGTAGGTGATAGGAATATTCTTGCTTAAATACAAACTGTATGTCCACGTATCCCCCAATGTTCATTATTTGAATACACCCAACACTTTCATGAAGTATGGTCTAATACAAACGTGCCAGAATGACTACTTTTTTTTTCTCTTAAACGTACACAAAGTGTAAAGAAATGATCGTACATTCTACTGTAAGTTGCCATTTGTCAGATTCTCTGAACTGTTTTGGACAGTAACAATATGCAACACTCGCACTTTAAACAATTGCTGGGTATAATTTATCCATTTATCTCTATAGTAACAAACAACTTTCTACAGGAGTTAGGAAAATAACCCTAACTTACTATAATGAAGTATACACTACCGTAGAGCACTGTAGACTACTGTGAGTCAGTACTACATTAAACCTAATGTTTCCTATAGCATTACTATATATATTTTATAAGGGTACATTTTGGCTAAGATGTCATTTTATTTTTAATAAGTAGGTTGTAGTTTTTTAAAGCCTTGTGGTAGTGATGTTGTGATCTGGTTCACTCTTGTTTACTGCTGATTTATGACGATGTTAACCTGTAGTTTCCTCAGCATAAATAACAAATATTTAGTTGATTTGGCACAGCAAATATCTGATACATTTTGGTCTGTTCAGGTGTTTACTGTGATCACTAACACATTCTTTGTATGTGAGACTTTACTAAATATGTATTGTTTACTAAATCATGATTTCTCATTATTTTGTTCTTCTTCTTTTTTCTTATAAAGTATAATCTGGGAATGTAAAATGAAGCAGAAAAATGATAATTACTTACATTTAATATATTTATAAAACAGATTCACAATTATAAAAACCTTATCCTTCAAGAGAATGAGGTTTGAATGATGTACAAATACACTACACTACACGTCAGATTAAGCAAGTTTGGGGTTGTCATATTAACGTTGTAAAAACATATAAAATTACTAATTGTTAAAAAACAATGCTTCCAATATTTTCTTTGTCCACATTCACTGTGTGGTGGTGGACAAACCAGAGACATTTTAATATTAAACACCCAGCCGCTAGTCGCCTTAAAGAGGTACCAACTGCAGCATTCACTCATTCAAACCATACATGCTGATCTTCCTATTTGTGAATACATTCCAGCAATCTGAGGACTGCTTACCTTTTTTTAAAAGCCTCATTAATTTCTCTCTCCATGTTCATTGGTTGATTCACGATTAATATCACATACATTTATATGTATTCATTTATATTTAAGTAACACCCTACACTGCTACATTGCTTCATTTTTATTCTAATAATTGAATGTAAAGCGAAATCACCTCACAGATAAAAACAAAGAGAAAGAGTGATTAAAATGGTAAAATGATACAAGCAGAAAAATAGCACAGAAAATAAAACTTATTCAATTTAATAGTACACACACACACACACACACACAATATATAATGTGTTTGAACTGGGATAATGTCAAATAAAAGAAGAAACACTAACACTTATAGGCCAAAACTAACATTAAAATCATGACCACTTTTATCTATCTATCTATCTATCTATCTATCTATCTATCTATCTATCTATCTATCTATCTATCTATCTATCTATCTGTCTGTCTATCAATCTATCTATCTATTTAAACATTTAGGTGTATTTCGACAGGCAGTGAACATTTCTATTAACAACCAGAAAATATTTGAATAAGGTAAACAAACTGCAGGGGGTGTTCTGTGCAGTTAACACTAGAACTACCAAACTGCTGCCATTTGGCAATTATACCTTTAAATCCCAAAGAACTGCCATTTGGCAGGTGTGAACAGCTCTTCTCACCTCCACTGTAAATGTAAATGTAACTGTAAATGAGGTCATTACATTTGAAAGGAGACACTCTACTGCACTCCACACTCTTCTCTGCTACAAGCTGGTGAACCCCCACCCCCTCAAAAAAGTCAACATTACCAGAAGTTTAGATTCAAGGTAGTTTTATTGGTATATGCACAGGAAAGAAACGTTTTGCTTTGTTTCCTGTACAATGAAATAGTACTAAAGGAAATAATAAAAGATAAAATAAACATGCAACAATATGATAACAAAAGTATTTATAAATAGAAATGTAAACTATACAGAAACATAAACTATGTTCTTCATGCCACACTGTGCCATCTTTTGCCGTCTCTGTCAGCCACTCGTGTGTCTCCATTTGACCTCTTTTTCCTGGAGGTGGTGAAGTCTCCTCATCTACAGGACCATATGTTTGAGATTTGATTAGTGAAAGGTTGAAATAATGTGAAATTGACACAAACATGGTATTTGAATTATAATTCCAAAACATCTGAAGTATGCCTCCTTTGTGCTAATGTAGGATTGTTTTCACAGTGCAAAAAGTGGCATATTGATTAGTCAAAATAGCTCTGATATTTTGTAACCTTATTTTGAGTAGTTTTTGTCTTTTGAAAAGGTTCTCCAAACAAGATGCTGACATTCAGACAGGTAAGAATTGTAGACAACTGTCTCTAAACAAAACAAAAGCTTCTCTCTGCAGAGAGAAATTATTTATCTCCTGCACACTATCATGCACTGTTCTCCTCATCTCTCATATGATCAGACTGTCTTTAACAAGCTCACAAATGCTTCTCTATTTTCATAAGATCTAAGACACCTGAAGCAGTAGGTGATAGGAATATTCTTGCTTAAATACAAACTGTATGTCCACGTATCCCCCAATGTTCATTATTTGAATACACCCAACACTTTCATGAAGTATGGTCTAATACAAGCGTGCCAGAATGACAACTTTTTTCTCTTAAACGTACACAAAGTGTAAAGAAATGATCGTACATTCTGCTGTAAGTTGCCATTTGTCAGATTCTCTGAACTGTTTTGGACAGTAACAATATGCAACACTCGCACTTTAAACAATTGCTGGGTATAATTTATCCATTTATCTCTATAGTAACAAACAACTTTCTACAGGAGTTAGGAAAATAACCCTAACTCACTATAATGAAGTATACACTACCGTAGAGCACTGTAGACTACTGTGAGTCAGTACTACATTAAACCTATGGTTTTCTATAGCATTACTATATATATTTTATGAGGGTGCATTTTGGCTAAGATGTCATTTTATTTTTAATAAGTAGGTTGTAGTTTTTTAAAGCCTTGTGGTAGTGATGTTGTGATTTGGTTCACTCTTGTTTACTGCTGATTTATGACGATGTTAACCTGTAGTTTCCTCAGCATAAATAACAAATATTTAGTTGATTTGGCACAGCAAATATCTGATACATTTTGGTCTGTTCAGGTGTTTACTGTGATCACTAACACAATAAATGAATGTAAAGTGAAATCACTTCGCAGATAAAAACAAAGAGAAAGAGTAATTAAAAATGGTAAAATGATACAAGCAGAAAAATAGCACAGAAAATAAAACTTTTTAAATTAAATAGGAAACACACACACACACAATATAATGTATGTGAACTGGGATAATGTCAAATATAAGAAGAAACACTAACACTTATAGGCCAAAACTAACATTAAAGTCATGAGCACTTCTATCTATCTATCTATCTATCTATCTATCTATCTATCTATCTATCTATCTATCTATCTATCTATTTAAACATTTAGGTGTATTTCGACAGGCAGTGAAAATTTTTATTAACAACCAGAAAATATTTGAATAAGGTAAACAAACAGCAGGGGGTGTTCTGTGCAGTTAATGGGCCTCTATCAATGAACCGTTAAAGCCCTGCCCAGATATTAACACCTTATTAGATTTTAAAACAGCAGCAGTTAGTCAGGATTGTTCAGGTGTAATCACCCTGTAGTCCTCTTTGTGTACAGTATATAAAGTTAAACCCCTCACTCTGTTTCTCAGTCGCTCTCTTCTTTCTGAAGCAAACACCATGACCAAAGCCGAGTGTGAGGGTCTGTGTCTGAGGGACGTGTCCAGAAGAGTTCCAAGAAGGAAATACAAACGACACACTAAGGGGACATATGTCAAGCTCCTTGTTTATATCATTCAAGGTTCCCCAAACAAGATGCTGACATTCAGACAGGTAAGCATTGTAGACAACTGTCTCTAAACAAAAACTTGTGAAAAGATGAAAGATCATGTGTGTAAAGGGATTTGTCTTTGCTTCTACAGATCATGGATAAACTGGGTGAATTTGTGTCTGGAGACAGAAGGGGCCTGGAAAACAACATCAGAGTGTGTCTGTCGTCTAACAAATGCTTTGTTAAGGTGAGTATTTTTTAGATTACTTCATGTCCATTAACTAAATGTAGTATAATAATGAATGGATATGTAACAGGCCTAGCCAATGTGTATTTTGTGGGCCAAAATTATTACTCCTACTGAATTAAAGTTTTATATTCTATATTTATGGCACATAGGCCACACAAACGTTGCATTTTGGCCCACTCTTGCTCTTTGTTAATATTTTGTATAGTTAGCTTATATGCACAGTATAAAGCAGAATTAACATGTTTCTGAAATTGTACAATAACAAGTGTCCTGAATTTAACCCATCCATATCAATAAATACACACACACACATTCATCCACTAGGGGCAGTGATCAGATAAAGCTGAGATATATTCTAAGGAGAGCTCTCAAAAAATGGAAAATAATATTTCAGGTGGCTGAGATTGTAATAATAATAAAAATATATATTTGTTGTTAACTATAATCATCCAATTCTCTTTTCAGGAGCCAATTGATCCAAACTTCCCACATGCCAAAAGAAACTTCTGGAAAGTGGATGTGAACCGCATAACTCCAAAGATGATGCAGCGCCATTTCGGTCATAAGACGACTGAGCTCTCTGTCATCAACCCTCAGCGGCAAGGAAAGTGTGAAACTGTGCTAGATTCTGCAGTACCAGCCTCCAGCAGCAAGAACAACAACCCACCCACCAAATTCAGCAGCTCATTCTCCATAGAGTCTCTGCTGAAGGAGGATCACAGCACTCAGCAGCAGATCCCATGTGTTCAAGACAGAGGAGATCTTTGTGACTTCAGACTGACCTCTGCACCGACCTTCAGTAGTATTATTTGCTTGGACAGTCCATTGAACAGCTTTACCCACCACAATTCAGAATTCTCAATGATCTCTGCAGAGAGAAATTATTTATCTCATGCACACTATCACTATCACTATCACTATCACTATTATGCACTGTTCTCCTCATCTCTCATATGATCAGACTGTCTTTAACAAGCTCATAAATGCTTCTCTATTTTCATAAGATCTAAGACACCTGAAGCAGTAGGTGATAGGAATATTCTTGCTTAAATACAAACTGTATGTCCACGTATCCCCCAATGTTCATTATTTGAATACACCCAACACTTTCATGAAGTATGGTCTAATACAAGCGTGCCAGAATGACTACTTTTTTTTTCTCTTAAACGTACACAAAGTGTAAAGAAATGATCGTACATTCTACTGTAAGTTGCCATTTGTCAGATTCTCTGAACTGTTTTGGACAGTAACAATATGCAACACTCGCACTTTAAACAATTGCTGGGTATAATTTATCCATTTATCTCTATAGTAACAAACAACTTTCTACAGGAGTTAGGAAAATAACCCTAACTTACTATAATGAAGTATACACTACCGTAGAGCACTGTAGACTACTGTGAGTCAGTACTACATTAAACCTAATGTTTCCTATAGCATTACTATATATATTTTATAAGGGTACATTTTGGCTAAGATGTCATTTTATTTTTAATAAGTAGGTTGTAGTTTTTTAAAGCCTTGTGGTAGTGATGTTGTGATCTGGTTCACTCTTGTTTACTGCTGATTTATGACGATGTTAACCTGTAGTTTCCTCAGCATAAATAACAAATATTTAGTTGATTTGGCACAGCAAATATCTGATACATTTTGGTCTGTTCATGTGTTTACTGTGATCACTAACACATTCTTTGTATGTGAGACTTTACTAAATATGTATTGTTTACTAAATCATGATTTCTCATTATTTTGTTCTTCTTCTTTTTTCTTATAAAGTATAATCTGGGAATGTAAAATGAAGCAGAAAAATGATAATTACTTACATTTAATATATTTATAAAACAGATTCACAATTATAAAAACCTTATCCTTCAAGAGAATGAGGTTTGAATGATGTACAAATACACTACACTACACGTCAGATTAAGCAAGTTTGGGGTTGTCATATTAACGTTGTAAAAACATATAAAATTACTAATTGTTAAAAAACAATGCTTCCAATATTTTCTTTGTCCACATTCACTGTGTGGTGGTGGACAAACCAGAGACATTTTAATATTAAACACCCAGCCGCTAGTCGCCTTAAAGAGGTACCAACTGCAGCATTCACTCATTCAAACCATACATGCTGATCTTCCTATTTGTGAATACATTCCAGCAATCTGAGGACTGCTTACCTTTTTTTAAAAGCCTCATTAATTTCTCTCTCCATGTTCATTGGTTGATTCACGATTAATATCACATACATTTATATGTATTCATTTATATTTAAGTAACACCCTACACTGCTACATTGCTTCATTTTTATTCTAATAATTGAATGTAAAGCGAAATCACCTCACAGATAAAAACAAAGAGAAAGAGTGATTAAAATGGTAAAATGATACAAGCAGAAAAATAGCACAGAAAATAAAACTTATTCAATTTAATAGTACACACACACACACACACACACAATATATAATGTGTTTGAACTGGGATAATGTCAAATAAAAGAAGAAACACTAACACTTATAGGCCAAAACTAACATTAAAATCATGACCACTTTTATCTATCTATCTATCTATCTATCTATCTATCTATCTATCTATCTATCTATCTATCTATCTATCTATCTGTCTATCAATCTATCTATCTATTTAAACATTTAGGTGTATTTCGACAGGCAGTGAACATTTCTATTAACAACCAGAAAATATTTGAATAAGGTAAACAAACTGCAGGGGGTGTTCTGTGCAGTTAACACTAGAACTACCAAACTGCTGCCATTTGGCAATTATACCTTTAAATCCCAAAGAACTGCCATTTGGCAGGTGTGAACAGCTCTTCTCACCTCCACTGTAAATGTAAATGTAACTGTAAATGAGGTCATTACATTTGAAAGGAGACACTCTACTGCACTCCACACTCTTCTCTGCTACAAGCTGGTGAACCCCCACCCCCTCAAAAAAGTCAACATTACCAGAAGTTTAGATTCAAGGTAGTTTTATTGGTATATGCACAGGAAAGAAACGTTTTGCTTTGTTTCCTGTACAATGAAATAGTACTAAAGGAAATAATAAAAGATAAAATAAACATGCAACAATATGATAACAAAAGTATTTATAAATAGAAATGTAAACTATACAGAAACATAAACTATGTTCTTCATGCCACACTGTGCCATCTTTTGCCGTCTCTGTCAGCCACTCGTGTGTCTCCATTTGACCTCTTTTTCCTGGAGGTGGTGAAGTCTCCTCATCTACAGGACCATATGTTTGAGATTTGATTAGTGAAAGGTTGAAATAATGTGAAATTGACACAAACATGGTATTTGAATTATAATTCCAAAACATCTGAAGTATGCCTCCTTTGTGCTAATGTAGGATTGTTTTCACAGTGCAAAAAGTGGCATATTGATTAGTCAAAATAGCTCTGATATTTTGTAACCTTATTTTGAGTAGTTTTTGTCTTTTGAAAAGGTTCTCCAAACAAGATGCTGACATTCAGACAGGTAAGAATTGTAGACAACTGTCTCTAAACAAAACAAAAGCTTCTCTCTGCAGAGAGAAATTATTTATCTCCTGCACACTATCATGCACTGTTCTCCTCATCTCTCATATGATCAGACTGTCTTTAACAAGCTCACAAATGCTTCTCTATTTTCATAAGATCTAAGACACCTGAAGCAGTAGGTGATAGGAATATTCTTGCTTAAATACAAACTGTATGTCCACGTATCCCCCAATGTTCATTATTTGAATACACCCAACACTTTCATGAAGTATGGTCTAATACAAGCGTGCCAGAATGACAACTTTTTTCTCTTAAACGTACACAAAGTGTAAAGAAATGATCGTACATTCTGCTGTAAGTTGCCATTTGTCAGATTCTCTGAACTGTTTTGGACAGTAACAATATGCAACACTCGCACTTTAAACAATTGCTGGGTATAATTTATCCATTTATCTCTATAGTAACAAACAACTTTCTACAGGAGTTAGGAAAATAACCCTAACTCACTATAATGAAGTATACACTACCGTAGAGCACTGTAGACTACTGTGAGTCAGTACTACATTAAACCTATGGTTTTCTATAGCATTACTATATATATTTTATGAGGGTGCATTTTGGCTAAGATGTCATTTTATTTTTAATAAGTAGGTTGTAGTTTTTTAAAGCCTTGTGGTAGTGATGTTGTGATTTGGTTCACTCTTGTTTACTGCTGATTTATGACGATGTTAACCTGTAGTTTCCTCAGCATAAATAACAAATATTTAGTTGATTTGGCACAGCAAATATCTGATACATTTTGGTCTGTTCAGGTGTTTACTGTGATCACTAACACAATAAATGAATGTAAAGTGAAATCACTTCGCAGATAAAAACAAAGAGAAAGAGTAATTAAAAATGGTAAAATGATACAAGCAGAAAAATAGCACAGAAAATAAAACTTTTTAAATTAAATAGGAAACACACACACACACAATATAATGTATGTGAACTGGGATAATGTCAAATATAAGAAGAAACACTAACACTTATAGGCCAAAACTAACATTAAAGTCATGAGCACTTCTATCTATCTATCTATCTATCTATCTATCTATCTATCTATCTATCTATCTATCTATTTAAACATTTAGGTGTATTTCGACAGGCAGTGAAAATTTTTATTAACAACCAGAAAATATTTGAATAAGGTAAACAAACAGCAGGGGGTGTTCTGTGCAGTTAATGGGCCTCTATCAATGAACCGTTAAAGCCCTGCCCAGATATTAACACCTTATTAGATTTTAAAACAGCAGCAGTTAGTCAGGATTGTTCAGGTGTAATCACCCTGTAGTCCTCTTTGTGTACAGTATATAAAGTTAAACCCCTCACTCTGTTTCTCAGTCGCTCTCTTCTTTCTGAAGCAAACACCATGACCAAAGCCGAGTGTGAGGGTCTGTGTCTGAGGGACGTGTCCAGAAGAGTTCCAAGAAGGAAATACAAACGACACACTAAGGGGACATATGTCAAGCTCCTTGTTTATATCATTCAAGGTTCCCCAAACAAGATGCTGACATTCAGACAGGTAAGCATTGTAGACAACTGTCTCTAAACAAAAACTTGTGAAAAGATGAAAGATCATGTGTGTAAAGGGATTTGTCTTTGCTTCTACAGATCATGGATAAACTGGGTGAATTTGTGTCTGGAGACAGAAGGGGCCTGGAAAACAACATCAGAGTGTGTCTGTCGTCTAACAAATGCTTTGTTAAGGTGAGTATTTTTTAGATTACTTCATGTCCATTAACTAAATGTAGTATAATAATGAATGGATATGTAACAGGCCTAGCCAATGTGTATTTTGTGGGCCAAAATTATTACTCCTACTGAATTAAAGTTTTATGTTCTATATTTATGGCACATAGGCCACACAAACGTTGCACTTTGGCCCACTCTTGCTCTTTGTTAATATTTTGTGTAGTTAGCTTATATGCACAGTATAAAGCAGAATTAACATGTTTCTGAAATTGTACAATAACAAGTGTCCTGAATTTAACCCATCCATATCAATAAACACACACACACACATTCATGCACTAGGGGCAGTGTTCAGATAAAGCTGAGATATATTTTAAGGAGAGCTCTCAAAAAATGGAAAATAATATTTCAGGTGGTTGAGATTGTAATAATAATAAAAATATATATTTGTTGTTAACTATAATCATCCAATTCTCTTTTCAGGAGCCAATTGATCCAAACTTCCCACATGCCAAAAGAAACTTCTGGAAAGTGGATGTGAACCGCATAACTCCAAAGATGATGCAGCGCCATTTCGGTCATAAGACGACTGAGCTCTCCATCATCAACCCTCAGCGGCAAGGAAAGTGTGAAACTGTGCTAGTTTCTGCAGTACCAGCCTCCAGCAGCAAGAACAACAACCCACCCACCAAATTCAGCAGCTCATTCTCCATAGAGTCCCTGTTGAAGGAGGATCACAGCACTCAGCAGCAGATCCCATGTGTTCAAGACAGAGGAGCCCTTTGTGACTTCAGACTGACCTCTGCACCGACCTTCAGTAGTATTGTTTGCTTGGACAGTCCATTGAACAGCTTTACCCACCACAATTCAGAATTCTCAATGATGTCTGCAGAGAGAAATTATTTATCTCCTGCACACTATCACTATCATGCACTGTTCTCCTCATCTCTCATATGATCAGACTTTCTTTAACAAGCTCACAAATGCTTCTCTATTTTCATAAGATCTAAGACACCTGAAGCAGTAGGTGATAGGAATATTCTTGCTTAAATACAAACTGTATGTCCACGTATCCCCCAATGTTTATTATTTGAATACACCCAACACTTTCATGAAGTATGGTCTAATACAAGCGTGCCAGAATGACAACTTTTTTCTCTTAAACGTACACAAAGTGTAAAGAAATGATCATACATTCTGCTGTAAGTTGCCATTTGTCAGATTCTCTGAACTGTTTTGGACAGTAACAATATGCAACACTCGCACTTTAAACAATTGCTGGGTATAATTTATCCATTTATCTCTATAGTAACAAACAACTTTCTACAGGAGTTAGGAAAATAACCCTAACTTACTATAATGAAGTATACACTACCGTAGAGCACTGTAGACTACTGTGAGTCAGTACTACATTAAACCTATGGTTTCCTATAGCATTACTATATATATTTTATGAGGGTGCATTTTGGCTAAGATGTCATTTTATTTTTAATAAGTAGGTTGTAGTTTTTTAAAGCCTTGTGGTAGTGATGTTGTGATCTGGTTCACTCTTGTTTACTGCTGATTTATGACGATGTTAACCTGTAGTTTCCTCAGCATAAATAACAAATATTTAGTTGATTTGGCACAGCAAATATCTGATACATTTTGGTCTGTTCAGGTGTTTACTGTGATCACTAACACATTCTTTGTATGTGAGACTTTACTAAATATGTATTGTTTACTAAATCATGATTTCTCATTATTTTGTTCTTCTTCTTTTTTCTTATAAAGTATAATCTGGGAATGTAAAATAAAGCAGAAAAATGATAATTATTTACATTTAATATATTTATAAAACAGATTCACAATTATAAAAACCTTATCCTTCAAGAGAATGAGGTTTGAATGATGTACAAATACACTACACTACACGTCAGATTAAGCAAGTTTGGGGTTGTCATATTAACGTTGTAAAAACATATAAAATTACTAATTGTTAAAAAACAATGCTTCCAATATTTTCTTTTTCCACATTCACTGTGTGGTGGTGGACAAACCAGAGACATTTTAATATTAAACACCCAGCCGCTAGTCGCCTTAAAGAGGTACCAACTGCAGCATTCACTCATTCAAACCATACATGCTGATCTTCCTATTTGTGAATACATTCCAGCAATCTGAGGACTGCTTACCTTTTTTTAAAAGCCTCATTAATTTCTCTCTCCATGTTCATTGGTTGATTCACGATTAATATCACATACATTTATTTGTATTCATTTACATTTAAGTAACACCCTACACTGCTACATTGCTTCATTTTTATTCTAATAATTGAATGTAAAGTGAAATCACTTCGCAGATAAAAACAAAGAGAAAGAGTAATTAAAAATCGTAAAATGATACAAGCAGAAAAATAGCACAGAAAATAAAACGTATTAAATTAAATAGGAAACACACACACACACACACACAATATAATGTGTGTGAACTGGGATAATGTCAAATAAAAGAAGAAACACTAACACTTATAGGCCAAAACTAACATTAAAATCATGACCACTTCTATCTATCTATCTATCTATCTATCTATCTATCTATCTATCTATCTGTCTGTCTGTCTGTCTGTCTGTCTATCTGTCTATCTATCTATCTATCTATCTATCTATCTATCTATCTATCTATCTATCTATCTATCTATCTATCTATCAATCTATCTATCTATCTATTTAAACATTTAGGTGTATTTCGACAGGCAGTGAACATTTCTATTAACCACCAGAAAATATTTGAATAAGGTAAAAAAACTGCAGGGGGTGTTCTGTGCAGTTAACACTAGAACTACCAAACTGCTGCCATTTTGCAATTATACCTTTAAATCCCAAATAACTGCCATTTGGCAGGTGTGAACAGCTCTTCTCACCTCCACTGTAAATGTAAATGTAACTGTAAATGAGGCAATTACATTTGAAAGGAGACACTCTACTGCACTCCACACTCTTCTCTGCAACAAGCTGGTGAACCCCCACCCCCCCAAAAAAGTCAACATTACCAGAAGTTTAGATTCAAGGTAGTTTTATTGGTATATGCACAGGAAAGAAACGTTTTGCTTTGTTTTCCTGTACAATGAAATAGTACTAAAGGAAATAATAAAAGATAAAATAAACATGCAACAATATGATAACAAAAGTATTTATAAATAAAAATGTAAACTATACAGAAACATAAACTATGTTCTTCATGCCACACTGTGCCATCTTTTGCCGTCTCTGTCAGCCACTCGTGTGTCTCCATTTGACCTCTTTTTCCTGGAGGTGGTGAAGTCTCCTCATCTACAGGACCATATGTTTGAGATTTGATTAGTGAAAGGTTGAAATAATGTGAAATTGACACAAACATGGTATTTGAATTATAATTCCAAAACATCTGAAGTATGCCTCCTTTGTGCTAATGTAGGATTGTTTTCACAGTGCAAAAAGTGGCATATTGATTAGTCAAAATAGCTCTGATATTTTGTAACCTTATTTTGAGTAGTTTTTGTCTTTTGAAAAGGTTCTCCAAACAAGATGCTGACATTCAGACAGGTAAGAATTGTAGACAACTGTCTCTAAACAAAACAAAAGCTTCTCTCTGCAGAGAGAAATTATTTATCTCCTGCACACTATCATGCACTGTTCTCCTCATCTCTCATATGATCAGACTGTCTTTAACAAGCTCACAAATGCTTCTCTATTTTCATAAGATCTAAGACACCTGAAGCAGTAGGTGATAGGAATATTCTTGCTTAAATACAAACTGTATGTCCACGTATCCCCCAATGTTCATTATTTGAATACACCCAACACTTTCATGAAGTATGGTCTAATACAAGCATGCCAGAATGACAACTTTTTTCTCTTAAACGTACACAAAGTGTAAAGAAATGATCGTACATTCTGCTGTAAGTTGCCATTTGTCAGATTCTCTGAACTGTTTTGGACAGTAACAGTATGCAACACTCGCACTTTAAACAATTGCTGGGTATAATTTATCCATTTATCTCTATAGTAACAAACAACTTTCTACAGGAGTTAGGAAAATAACCCTAACTTACTATAATGAAGTATACACTACCGTAGAGCACTGTAGACTACTGTGAGTCAGTACTACATTAAACCTATGGTTTTCTATAGCATTACTATATATATTTTATGAGGGTGCATTTTGGCTAAGATGTCATTTTATTTTTAATAAGTAGGTTGTAGTTTTTTAATGCCTTGTGGTAGTGATGTTGTGATTTGGTTCACTCTTGTTTACTGCTGATTTATGACGATGTTAACCTGTAGTTTCCTCAGCATAAATAACAAATATTTAGTTGATTTGGCACAGCAAATATCTGATACATTTTGGTCTGTTCAGGTGTTTACTGTGATCACTAACACAATAAATGAATGTAAAGTGAAATCACTTCGAAGATAAAAACAAAGAGAAAGAGTAATTAAAAATCGTAAAATGATACAAGCAGAAAAATAGCACAGAAAATAAAACTTATTAAATTAAATAGGAAACACACACACACACAATATAATGTGTGTGAACTGGGATAATGTCAAATAAAAGAAGAAACACTAACACTTATAGGCCAAAACTAACATTAAAATCATGGCCACTTCTATCTATCTGTCTATCTATCTATTTAAACATTTAGGTGTATTTCGACAGGCAGTGAACATTTTTATTAACAACCAGAAAATATTTGAATAAGGTAAACAAACAGCAGGGGGTGTTCTGTGCAGTTAATGGGCCTCTATCAATGAACCGTTAAAGCCCTGCCCAGATATTAACACCTTATTAGATTTTAAAACAGCAGCAGTTAGTCAGGATAGTTCAGGTGTAATCACCCTGTAGTCCTCTCTGTGTACAGTATATAAAGTTAAACCCCTCACTCTGTTTCTCAGTCGCTCTCTTCTTTCTGAAGCAAACACCATGACCAAAGCCGAGTGTGAGGGTCTGTGTCTGAGGGACGTGTCCAGAAGAGTTCCAAGAAGGAAATACAAACGACACACTAAGGGGACATATGTCAAGCTCCTTGTTTATATCATTCAAGGTTCCCCAAACAAGATGCTGACATTCAGACAGGTAAGCATTGTAGACAACTGTCTCTAAACAAAAACTTGTGAAAAGATGAAAGATCATGTGTGTAAAGGGATTTGTCTTTGCTTCTACAGATCATGGATAAACTGGGTGAATTTGTGTCTGGAGACAGAAGGGGCCTGGAAAACAACATCAGAGTGTGTCTGTCGTCTAACAAATGCTTTGTTAAGGTGAGTATTTTTTAGATTACTTCATGTCCATTAACTAAATGTAGTATAATAATGAATGGATATGTAACAGGCCTAGCCAATGTGTATTTTGTGGGCCAAAATTATTACTCCTACTGAATTAAAGTTTTATGTTCTATATTTATGGCACATAGGCCACACAAACGTTGCACTTTGGCCCACTCTTGCTCTTTGTTAATATTTTGTGTAGTTAGCTTATATGCACAGTATAAAGCAGAATTAACATGTTTCTGAAATTGTACAATAACAAGTGTCCTGAATTTAACCCATCCATATCAATAAACACACACACACATTCATCCACTAGGGGCAGTGTTCAGATAAAGCTGAGATATATTTTAAGGAGAGCTCTCAAAAAATGGAAAATAATATTTCAGGTGGTTGAGATTGTAATAATAATAAAAATATATATTTGTTGTTAACTATAATCATCCAATTCTCTTTTCAGGAGCCAATTGATCCAAACTTCCCACATGCCAAAAGAAACTTCTGGAAAGTGGATGTGAACCACATAACTCCAAAGATGATGCAGCGCCATTTCGGTCATAAGACGACTGAGCTCTCCATCATCAACCCTCAGCGGCAAGGAAAGTGTGAAACTGTGCTAGATTCTGCAGTACCAGCCTCCAGCAGCAAGAACAACAACCCACCCACCAAATTCAGCAGCTCATTCTCCATAGAGTCCCTGTTGAAGGAGGATCACAGCACTCAGCAGCAGATCCCATGTGTTCAAGACAGAGGAGCCCTTTGTGACTTCAGACTGACCTCTGCACCGACCTTCAGTAGTATTGTTTGCTTGGACAGTCCATTGAACAGCTTTACCCACCACAATTCAGAATTCTCAATGATGTCTGCAGAGAGAAATTATTTATCTCCTGCACACTATCACTATCATGCACTGTTCTCCTCATCTCTCATATGATCAGACTGTCTTTAACAAGCTCACAAATGCTTCTCTATTTTCATAAGATCTAAGACACCTGAAGCAGTAGGTGATAGGAATATTCTTGCTTAAATACAAACTATATGTCCACGTATCCCCCAATGTTTATTATTTGAATACACCCAACACTTTCATGAAGTATGGTCTAATACAAGCGTGCCAGAATGACAACTTTTTTCTCTTAAACGTACACAAAGTGTAAAGAAATGATCATACATTCTGCTGTAAGTTGCCATTTGTCAGATTCTCTGAACTGTTTTGGACAGTAACAATATGCAACACTCGCACTTTAAACAATTGCTGGGTATAATTTATCCATTTATCTCTATAGTAACAAACAACTTTCTACAGGAGTTAGGAAAATAACCCTAACTTACTATAATGAAGTATACACTACCGTAGAGCACTGTAGACTACTGTGAGTCAGTACTACATTAAACCTATGGTTTCCTATAGCATTACTATATATATTTTATGAGGGTGCATTTTGGCTAAGATGTCATTTTATTTTTAATAAGTAGGTTGTAGTTTTTTAAAGCCTTGTGGTAGTGATGTTGTGATCTGGTTCACTCTTGTTTACTGCTGATTTATGACGATGTTAACCTGTAGTTTCCTCAGCATCAATAACAAATATTTAGTTGATTTGGCACAGCAAATATCTGATACATTTTGGTCTGTTCAGGTGTTTACTGTGATCACTAACACATTCTTTGTATGTGAGACTTTACTAAATATGTATTGTTTACTAAATCATGATTTCTCATTATTTTGTTCTTCTTCTTTTTTCTTATAAAGTATAATCTGGGAATGTAAAATGAAGCAGAAAAATGATAATTATTTACATTTAATATATTTATAAAACAGATTCACAATTATAAAAACCTTATCCTTCAAGAGAATGAGGTTTGAATGATGTACAAATACACTACACTACACGTCAGATTAAGCAAGTTTGGGGTTGTCATATTAACGTTGTAAAAACATATAAAATTACTAATTGTTAAAAAACAATGCTTCCAATATTTTCTTTTTCCACATTCACTGTGTGGTGGTGGACAAACCAGAGACATTTTAATATTAAACACCCAGCCGCTAGTCGCCTTAAAGAGGTACCAACTGCAGCATTCACTCATTCAAACCATACATGCTGATCTTCCTATTTGTGAATACATTCCAGCAATCTGAGGACTGCTTACCTTTTTTTAAAAGCCTCATTAATTTCTCTTTCCATGTTCATTGGTTGATTCACGATTAATATCACATACATTTATTTGTATTCATTTACATTTAAGTAACACCCTACACTGCTACATTGCTTCATTTTTATTCTAATAATTGAATGTAAAGCGACAGAAAATAAAACTTATTAAATTAAATAGTACACACAAACACACACACAATATAATGTGTGTGAACTGGGATAATATCAAATAAAAGAAGAAACACTAACACATAATCCAACACTAACATTAAAATCATGACCAGTTCAGTATCTATCTATCTATCTATCTATCTATCTATCTATCTATCTATCTATCTATCTATCTATCTATTTAATCATTTAGGTGTATTTTGACAGGCAGTGAACATTTTTATTAACAACCAGAAAATATTTGAATAAGGTAAACAAACAGCAGGGGGTGTTCTGTGCAGTTAATGGGCCTCTATCAATGAACCGTTAAAGCCCTGCCCAGATATTAACACCTTAATAGAGTTTAAAACAGCAGCAGTTAGTCAGGATTGCTCAGGTGTTATCACCCTGTAGTCCTCTCTGTGTACAGTATATAAAGTTAAACCCCTTACTCACTCTTCTTTCTGAAGCAAACATTTCAAGAAGTAAATACAAACGACACACTTATTATACATTGTATAGTTACACCAATTGTGTAACTAATATTACTGCAGTGAATCAGTACATTGACGTATAAACTTGAAGTACATGGCTGAGGCATACTGGTTAAAATGCTTAAAAAAACGTGATTCACTAAAAGAGTGTTTACTTTGGAGATTTTAAGTGGAGCAGAAAAAATAATTAATTACATAAAAAATACATTTGTATGTATAAATATACTATATATTTTTATACAACATATCCACGATTATAAAAATCTTATGATTCACGTAAATAAGGTTTGAATCATGTACAACTACACTGCACACCAGATTAACCAAGTGTGGGATTGTAATATACGTTGTTAAAATACATATCATAATATGCGGCACGGTGACGCAACAGGTAGTGTCGTTCTCACACAGATCCAGGGTCCGGTTTCATTCTGTGGTCCAAATACACACGTTGGTAGGGGGATAGATAGGTGAGAGTGAAGGTGTGAGTGTGCTTTGCCCTGCGAACTGACGCCCTCTGCAGCTTCCTAAAGTAATCCCAAGCTCCTTTTGCTGTATGTAGTATTATAGAATCATAGTTTCTTATGTAATGTATTTTGATACCTCATCAGTGAAAACATTGTAAACTTTTTCTCTCATTGATTTAAAATTCAGGAAATGGAGTTGTACTGTACTAATGATTTTTTTTTGCAGAAACACTAAAAACTAACATTTCTAAAACACACCTAAACGTCTTAGAGGTACATGTAATTTTTAAATGTTTAGATCTAGACAGAAATCCGGATATGTAAATTGTCCATTAACAGGTTGTTAATGATATTATAATGTGTTTTTGTTTACACCAGTGCTATGTTTTTTTCCTGAAGGTGGCAGTAGAAGGTAAATGAAAGAAACCCGCCTGTGATAATGGAAGATTAGCGTCAATAAGTAATCTGATTTAATAATGCTTTAAGCTCAATAAACTGTCGTCAACCTCAACAGATTTACATCTCTTAAGATTTATTTTGACTGGAATTAGGCCTGCTCAGTGCACTTTTCAGCACAGAGATCAGTGTTATTGTTTGGAGGAAAACATGTCACTTTAACAAATTAATTTACAATATTTTATTTATTCGTTTATTTATTTATTTATTTATTTGTTAATAGACCAGCGGTATCGTGCTCTGATTTTCAGGCTTTTTGTTACCTAATAAGTTTGCAGTGTCACCAGGTTGACAGACCACACACACACACACACACACACACACACCACACAACTGTACAAAGATCAAGGTTGCTAAATACAAGAAAGGTGAAATCTGTTTGCCTTTGCTCTAAAAAAGTCGTTTCTACATGTTCAAGTTCATGCCCTTTACCTTCTTTGCAGGCTATACAAACCTTGTGGGAAACATTGCGTCATGTGACCTTATGGCAGATGCTTTTGTCTCAGAAAATTGGTTGAATTTTCCTAGCACAGATTAGGCATGGTCCTAAAATAAGTCTCCATTAGCACAGGTTTATCTTGTCCAAAGCTAGACAAATTATATATAGATGACTGCTTGCCATGTTTTTAGTGCATAAATGATAATCATGGTATATCATGACAGAAGTGGCAGGCTGTGATTGTTGAGTATGTAAGAAATTATGAAATCCTATTGAGACGCAGTGGAGTAGCTGCAGGCATTGTGTATTTGGTCAAGGGGCCTGTGGGCGCTAAAGCAGGCACCATCAGCATTCACAGCTACATCCTACAACATTCCTTCAGTTTATGGGATTACTGATGACCGACCTAGATTGTTAGACAGCTACCCCCTCCGTTCATCCCACTGACCAATCAGCAGAGATTACCGGAGTCAAGTGGACAAGGATCCAGTTTATACATGTGACTGCGAGGGCGGAAAAAAAAAAAAACAACAACACTGTTTTCTTGTTGCCTATACTGCTATCTATATTCTCTTTTATTCCTAGTTGGCTAACTGATCAGATATTGTGTTAAATAATAGTAAGGCTCTGTTCAAGGCAATTGAATCTGGAATTTGCATATGCACATACTGTCTATCCATATATCTATTGAAAATCTATGGGTTTTCTGAAGAGGAATATACAATACGCCAGACCCAACAATGCAGAAGAGCTGGAGGCCACTATTAGAGCAACCTGGGCTCTCATAACACCTGAGCAGTGCCACAGACTGATCAACTCCATGCCACGCCCCATTGCTGCAGTAATTCAGGCAAAAGGAGCCCCAACTATGTATTGAGTGCTGTACATGCTCATACTTTTCATGCTCATTATTTTCAGTTGGCCAACATTTCTAAAAATCCTTCTTTTTTATTGGTCTTAAGTAATATTCTAAATTTCCGAGATACAGAATTTGGGGTTTTCATTAGTTGTTAGTTATAATCATCAAATTAAAAGAAATAAACACTTGAAATATATCAATATGTGTGTAATGAATGAGTATAATACACAAGTTTCACTTTTTGAATGGAAATAAATAAACTTTTTCATGATATTCTAATTTTATGACCAGCACCTGTATATTGTTGGTGACCACTGACTACAAAGGCTGTGGTGTGGTATGTGACACATTAGCTGGTGTAATTGATTTATTATTAATGTACTGCAGACATTATGGTAAACAAGCAAGATTTAAAAAAAAATTACCACGCAATGAGTTAACATGCAAGTCTGAAATGGGCTTAGGACATGTATGGTGTCAGATGCCAGAAAAAGAATGACAGACAGACCTTCCAAAACTAATATGGCTCTTTTCCCATCCAGGTTTTTAATTGAAATCATGTTCCTGGTAGAATAGTCCAGTGAACCCCAGACACCCTCCCACATTATCTTAATTTCAGCACAAGATATTGCATCAGAGCATTGTGACACAAAACATTTATTGTGATATGAGGATTACAAGAATGACTATAAATACTATCAAATTATTGCCTTTGCCCTGACTGTGAATGGACTGAGTCGGTTAAATCAGAAACTCTAAACGCACAAATGTTATAGCAAACATGTGTAAACTGAACTGTGTGATTTATGTTTTCCCAAATCACAAGTAAAACTAGGATTCAAAACCAACTGCACAATAGATTCTACAATGAGCTACTGCTCAGAGGAATGGCTTTGATTCTATCTACAACAATGAACCACAATGGGGTAAAAAAAAATATGCTCCAAACATTTTCTGCACCATTATGTGACCTTGAAAGTTTAACAATACCAAAAGTATACCTTTACTGTACTTTACTACCATTATTTCTAGATTACTGTTCGTTGGCATTACAGGCTTAGCTCTCCACTGGCTAAGGTCAAATCTTACTGAAAGACATCAATACATAACCATTGGTTATCATAATTCTTCTATTGCTCCTGTTGATCGTGGCATACCCCATGGATCTGTTTTTGGACCTCTCCTCTTTATCATATCATCTACCACTTGGTCAGATAATTCGTAACCATGGTTTAAAATCTCACTGCTGTGCTGGTGATATTCAGATCTATGTCAGCACTACCTCTACCTCTACCTCTGTCTCTGCCCAGGCTTTGAGCTCATGCATCTCAGATCTGAAAGTATGGCTGTATAATAATTATCTAAAACTTAAACCTAAAACGAGATAAAACTGAAGTTTTGTTGGAGCAAAATCTGCACTTTTCTGATTAACAAACATTTCTATTGACATAGATGGTGTTGCTATAAAGCCAGCCCAAGTCATTAAGAATCTTGGGTGCCTTCTTGACTCAACACTTTTTTTCGAGTCACACATTAAGTTATTCAGCAAAACTTCATTTTACCATCTGCATAATATTGTACGATTACACGCTATGCTTAAAGATAGTGATGCCAAAATGTTGATTAACACCTTCATCTTTTCCCATACTTCATACCACTCCCATATTTCATCAATTGCATTGGCTTCCTGCAGAGTCTAGGATTAAACATAAAATTCTTCTTTTAACTTTTAAGGCTTTACACAGTCTGGCTCCTACACATCTCTCTGACCTTATATCTTCATATTGTCTCTCTCGCGGTCTTATATCTTCTTTCTCTGGACTTCTTACTGTGCTTTCTTTAAGATTGTTCTACTCTGGGTGGTAGGTCTTTCAACTAATTATTATTATTGTTATTATTAATAACCACATTTGTACATGTATGTGGAAACCGTTACATGTTGTATGGATAAATGTAAATGTTCATTTGTACACATTTTCAACAAGGACTGAATGTTTTTCTTTTAATTTCCTTTTTTTTTAAACAATATATTCATATGTATTTTACTATATTGATAGTAACATTAAAGAGTAATTTTCCCCCTCTCCCACAATGTTAAACTGAGTAAAGACGGTAAACCGTGTTAATATTTTAACTTATTTGACTTACAGAATGAACTAACCTGCTTTAGAACTAAGTGTTTAAACATTCAGGACGGAGTGCTCTAGGCTTGGATTAAACTGTCCTCTGTACCGTGTAATGTTCTTACACTATTTTTACAGGGTGCCGTGGTTGGTTGGCACTGGACGGACGCCAAGCTCTTAAACTCTCAGTGTGTTGTTTACAGCAAACCCACGCTGCCGCAGCGCACAGTTAAGGCGGGAGTTCTCGCTGAGTCTCTCTGATCTTTCTAGAACAAACTGGGATAAACGGAGGCGTTAAGCCCCGCCCCCGCCGCCACGCCGCGCCGCGCCGCGCCGCGCACGTCCTCAGCGCGTGAAGTCAGCCACGTCCCTCCGTCACTGCGTAACGCCCACACGCACAAGTGACTGGTGACTGTACACCACTGGACACAGGTGAGCACAGACCTGAGCTCCACCAGCGCTGCAGTCCTTCACATAGAAGGCCGCGGTACAACACACATGCTCTACCGGGACTAACACGATCTGTTATAGTCTACACCTCACAGAGTACATTACTGATAGTCTAACTGACAGATCAAGGGGTCTTTTGAAAGAGCTGGAAATACAGTGTACCCTTTTCAAGTAATTCATTAATGTATGCATGCTGACATATGAAAACTAAGAAAAATAACCACTATCAAGTTTCTAATCTAATAATAAAGGGATTAATAACAATATTATATATATTATTATATTAATTATATTATATTATATTATATTATATTATATTATATTATATTATATTATATTATGCACATTTCTTATAATAATAATAATAATAATAATAATAATAATGATTATTATTATACAATTACAAATTTTATTAGCATATTTATACAAATATTTACAGATTATGTTTGACACAATATTCCGTGGCTCACTTGTGTTGCTTCTGTTCTAAAACTATTATTGGCATTGCACAGTCACATTCAGTTAATAATCATATTTAATGAATGGTAATGATCAACGCCAGATACTAAAGCCTCAGTGCTTTGGCCATTGTTTTTGATTGTGACCTTGTTTTGAATGTAAAAGGAAATCACCCGCGTCATGATTTTAAGGACAGGAGGTCAATAAAATGATTAACAGACATTTTCTGACATGCCGAGATGTAGCTTGCAGTAATCATTAACAAGATCTGTGCTACAGAACACACATGTAAAAGCACGTATCTATCTGTTCTCCCATCTACCAATTACTAGCAAAGTAACCTCTACAGACCTTGAGGTTTAGCTTGGGCCTGCTTTGCAGTGTGTTTGGCTGAGGGCCTGCTGCTGAGTGGGATGCGCCTTTCCAGCTGTGGCAGATGAACTGTGATGTTTATATTTGAGCTTGTTTTCCCAGAAATTCCCAGCGCTCTTCCTGTGTGTGGACTAATAATAATAACAGTGGCTGAGTATGCTGCTGTGTCAGTGTGATCTTATGCTTGCAGGCAGCTTGTTGTGTCCTTTTAAAATAATTGCCTATATATGTATTACATTTAATTAGTAAACAACGTTTGCTCAGTGAGATTATAATAAGATACATAGAGGATGTATTATGCTATACGAGAGAGGTAGGAATTTCTCTTGCACATGACATGTGGCATAACAACATTTAATTACTTAAGAGCATGACAGGTCTGTAAAGCTAGTTCGGTGGAGGTGCGTCTGTGACTTCTAGAGGTGTCGTGGGCTTAATTCAGCCAAACACAGATGAATGGAGGTGACCCCTGATGACCCCTGAGAAGAGCTAGAGATGTTGTGGTTGCTGGTAGGAACAGAATGAGCTGGAACATATGTATAGCTCTAATGGACTGGCATAGGTTATTTTACATCTTATCCTATGTAATTACAATTAAGTAGGATTGCAATTTTGGTTGTGCACCTGTCTTACATTCAGCCTGCTTTAGAAAACACGGTTACCTTGAACTCTCCTTTGACAGGTACTTGGTCAGTCAGTGTGAGATGTTTTCTTGGAAAACATGAACAGGTTTGGGTGGGTCAGGACAATTTTCCACCTCAGTAACTGATATTGTCTTATCTGCAAAAGCAGTGACCTGTAGCAAGAATGCTAGCATGGCTAGGGTGGACAGAGCAAGACAAACTCCTGTTATTTAAAATATTACCAAAATCTGGTGAATTTTTTAAACAGCCCACTTTTTACTGCCATAACATCGATCCAGTTCACAGAGTTTGTCATACACATGGAATCACCCTGATTTGTGTGACAACAAGCCTTTTATTTGGTGTCAAATAAAACTGTTGTTGTCATATAAATCAGAGATTCCATTTCCACGTTAGCTTGCTACTAGAGACCAGAAGGCTCTCTGTTTGTATGCTAAATTTGCCAACCGCTTTGTTTATGTATTTAATGATTTGTTTATTTTTAACATATATTTGAGAAGTCTTGTTGTTTTGGTGTAACAAAATGTTGTTGAAAAGGTATAATGTGAAAGTGAATCTGCCCACAAAAATATAGTATGAACAACAATTACTGCTAAATGTAAATGACATTACAATTATGAATAAATCCTACAGTTCCAATAAAATGTTTGTGTTTCAGAAATGTTGGTATTTCTTTAGGGAAAATAAATATTTGCTGTTGAAATTGTTAGTATGTTTTAGTGTTTTATTGACATTAAACAGCTACTTATTAATCCTTTGTATATATTTAGCTTCAACACTAAGCTTCATGTTTATCAAAGTACATTCCTTAGATTGAAGAGCAGGTTTTGTCTAAATAAAGATTTGACAGTTTCTTTTCCCAAGTTTTATCTGCAGGCACATATTGAGAAGATTCTTTTGACCAGGTGAAAGGTTTAGAATTGTTCCCAAAGTTGTATTGTCATATTTTCTTGTATATTTACACATGATATTGCTTTCCCTAAAATAAACATTGCTGGTTTCTAATGTGGCATGGCATTGCAATCCAAATAGGGAATGCTTATTTGAAATAAAAACAATACGTGGGTGTCATTAAACTTATGTCATAGAGAAATGCTTATACTTAATGTCTGTAAAAATCAATACTAGGTATTGATGCTTTTAGCAGGATAGCATCCAACAAGAAATAAATAACGTGTAAGAGACAAACCTGTTGTAAGTTAAACATTAAAAAAACCGTTGTGCTTTAAAATCCCTTGGAGGGCGCATAAGCATATGCATGATTTTACGCTATTATCATTATGTGTATCTCTGGTTTCTCTAAAGTTAAATGAATGAGAATGAAGGAAATAAACTGTGAGAAAACTTTTAACCATTCAGCCACATTTTTGAACTAGGAGCATTTAGTAAACTGAGCCTTCTGAATGACTGTCATAAACAAAGATTTAAGGAGAAACTATATTTTTTGTAACTGTTCTACTCTATGGATATGATACTGAGATGTATAACCATGGTGGTGTTCCTATGACATGACCCTTGTAAAGTAGTTTGGAACAACATTTTGGTTCTAAAACAATTACAATGAAAAAAGAGTTTATTACTTTCATTTTTCATAACATTCATTTTGAAATTCTTTGATTCTTCAGTCATTTATTGGTGAGAATGTAAACTGGAAACGTCAACATGTGAAATGTTTTCATTGTCTCAATGGATTTTATTCAGAGCGAACCAACTGAAATGAGTTTGGCTGCTGCTCATTGCCTAGTTTATGATTCACCCATGAACTGGACCCTTGTTCCACACTCATTTATAACTGTCTACCCTTTTTCCAGCTCAACAGTACAGAGGTCCAAAGGGTAAAATTCATCACATGATTTATTCCTCAACAAGGTATAGGACAAAGAACTTGTTTGATCACTATTAAATTGTGTTTACATTACACAGTTAACTACATGAGAATACCAGTTAGGATCAAATAATGATTTCAGTTCATATATCATTTCTACATTGATATTACAAACCCCAATTTTAAAAAATGGTGGGGCATTTTGTAAAGTGCATTAAAAAACTGGTGTTTGTTAATACTCTTGAAGCTTTAACTGAAAAATGTCACAAGCAGAATATATCCAATGGTTTTCAATGTTTCGATGAAAAACAGAACTCTATTTTATATAAACACATTTAGAGTTTGATGCCTGCAACACACTCAAAAAACATAGGGACAGATGCACAATATGAATAAAAACTTTATAGAAAATATATCTGAATCTTAAAACATTACATAATAAGCAAGTGAACTGGTAAGAGGCAAGAGAATCATGATTGGGTACAAAAGGAGTTTCCAACAAAAACTCTCTCTAATCAAGCAAAGAGGGCTTGTGACCAAACTCTGTGAGGAAATAATAAAGCAGTTCAAAAACAAAATTGTAACTTTTCAGTGCAAGATTTTAATATATTTCACAATCAGCTGTGCATAATGCTGTAAAAATCTGGAGAAATCTCTGTCTGTTTGTGGATTACTGTTGAAGTGAATTAATTTGACCCCTCAGATGGCATTAAATTAAAACCTGTCATGCTGCCATGATAAATAAAGAAAATGTGATTGGGAGTCTTTTGGGAATCCCTTGAGACATAACACAGTCCACTGCTTCTTCAAGAAATGCAACCTGAAACTATCACACATGGAGAAAGCCACACATCTGCCCGAGCTCATCTTAAATGATCCACGAGAAATGTGGAAATGTGTGCCTGGACAGAGGAGTCCATGTGTCCGCTTGTTTTCATAAAAGACGGAAGTAGTGTTGTCCATGTTAATGATGAAAGTGACCATGCAGGCTGTTATCAGTCATAGGTGCCAAAGCCAACATCTGGCATTGTGTGTGGGGCCACATCAGTGACCGCTGCATGGAGGACTTGCCTATGTGAGAGGGTTCCACTTATGTGGAGGTGAACATTGGGTGTTTAGAGAGACATATTCTGCCTTCAAGTTTATGTCTTTTTCTGGGAAGTTCATTTTTTTTATTTTATTATTTTAGCAAGACAATGCCAGGCCTCATTTTGTTTGTCTGTGAATACTTGTCCGACCTGCAGTCCAGATCTGTCTACTAGGCACCTCACAAAGAGGAGAAGCAGGAAAACAGTGACCAGACTGTTGAGCAGCTAAAGACTTGTATCAAACCAGAATGGGCAAATAGTCCACTTGCAAAACTTTAACAATTGGTATCCTCAGTTCCCAAAATATTAATAATGTAATTAAAAGGACAGGTGATGTAAAACTGTGGTAAACCTTTGTCTGTCCCAAACTTTTGGAGTCTGTTGCAAGCATCACATTCTAAACGTAGCTAAATGTTCTATCAATTTCATTCTTTTTTTTTTTTTTTTTTGTACATTTTCCCCATAATCACTGGGTGCAAGGCAGGAACACTTTATTAAGGGCAGGGTGCCAGTCCATTATACACTCAAACATTAACAGCTATAGACACTACTGAATACCGAATTTCCCCTACCTACATGTAATCTGACTGGGAGAAAACTAGAGCACCCAGAAGAAACCCACACAGACACAGGGAAAACACACAGAATGCTTCACAGACAGTGACCCAGGCAGTGCTCAAACATACAACCCAAGGAGCTGTGTGATAATGACACCATCTGTTGCATCACCATGACGCCCTGTTAAATTCATTCATTCATTTTCTGAAATTTCGCTTTTCGAGTTCAGGGTTGCATTGGGTCCAGAGCCTACCTAGAATCACTGGGCACAAGGTGGGAACACACCCTGGAGGGGGCGCCAGTCCTTCACAGGGTATCACACAATCACTCACACACACTTATAGACACTTTGAGTTCCACCTACCAACGTGTGTTTTTGGACCATGGGAGGAAACCCACGCGGACAACACACAAAACTCCTAACAGACAGTCACCCGGAGCTGGACTTGCACCCACAACCTCCCGGTCCCTGGTGTTGTGTGACTGCGACACTACCTGCTGTGAAATCATCTGAAATCATCTTTTCTTGGGCTAAAGAATAATTAAATCAAGATTCTTGTTTTACTGAATATTACAAAATTTCCTAACTTCTTTGAACAAGGGTTTTGTAGTTATGATGAAGTTGATGATGACTTCCTTTATATGATGACTACATTCTTTACTGAAAAAGAGTTTAGTGGTAAGTACACACCCTGAGAAACTATTCCAAATCAGACTGAAGACTGAAGCTGTATGACACCACAGGTCATGAGACTCTGAATCACTCCTTAGCATGATTCATATTATATCTGACTAGTGGCATTGCATCATATACTCCACCCTTTCATAGCTCAGAGGAACTGAACCTGATCTTAAATCCTAAGGTATTGTGGAAGATTGAAAACAATTCCGTCAAAATATATCACACATCACTCTTTATAAATTAGTTGCTTTAATTTCCAGTAGTTTATATATATATATATATATATATATATATATATATATTTTTTTTTTTTTTTTTTTTTTTTTTTTTTTTCTTGTTATTTGACAGAATGTTTGAATATAAACTGCAGAGGCCTGATCTTGCTCACTTCATACAGGCCATTGAATTAGCCCTTGCCAAAACCCTGTGAAGAGGGAAAGGTCATTGTTTATTTATTCACTCCGAGAAACGGAATACCTCCAATACAGTGCAAATCTTTTTGCCTCACTGTGAAAAAATAAAAACCTGGAGCTGTAAACTTGGGCCTGGAAAAGAACAGCATGCAAGCTCAGAGACCCGCTAAGCTGGACAGTGACCTCAAGCAAAGGTGAGAAACATATGCTGCTGAACTTCAAATGAACCTGGATGAATATTTTCAGAGCAAAAACGGAAATGATAACTGTTTTTTCCGATTCAGTCAAACAATTGGTTTGTACTGAAACTTTTGCAGCCACAATGCTTGAGTGAATAGGAAGTCTAATACTGTGAAATTCCACTTGCAAAACTGCAACAATTTTTTTTGTCACTTCTTTAAGTGTATTACAGGGAACAATTCCAAATTAGTTTAAAAGTTGCTCAGTTTGGAATCTCCAGATTTTACAGAATCATTGTTTATGTAGATATGAGGCGGGCAAATGCATAAAAACAAGAATCTGTGACATTAAATACTTTAAAAAATTTTATTTGACAAATCTGGAGAAAAATATTCCGAACTGAGCAAGTTTAGACTTGTTTCTTGCAAAACGCTTAAAGAAGTGGCAAGAAACTGTTGCAGTTTTGCAAGAGCAATTCCTGTGAGTTTCTGTACCCCATAATTTATTGATGATTTAAATAAATTAGTGTAAAAATGAATACCATTGTAACAAGAAAACTTCCCACAGTCACTTTGAACTGAAATTACCCACAATAAAGCAAATATATCTTTATGCAAATTCTGTTAACTCTGTGACACATCATGAAGCAAAGACTTGTTTTTTATTTGTTAAAACATTATATTGTTTACCTTTAGTCAATACCGTATGTCAATACGTTTCACTAAAATAGATTGACTCCATGACTCCATGTGCATGATTTGGAAAAAAAATACACATATTGGCATGCACTTTTCCAAAATCCTGTTAATAATAAGCCAGGGGGTTCAGGGGGTTAATTAAATGGGATGGTGTCTCTGAGCTTATGTGGCTTTTCTGGGCTCTGCATGATGAGTCCTTGATCTTGAAAAGGCAGGTGTAGGGAGGCAGACACCTAACATTCAAACACACCAATCTATCAGGTGAAAGTCCATCACTGTTATCAGCATTTTAACAGTCTTTAAACTAGATGTCAAAAGATATTGCACAAATTATATTTGTTCTACTGGGTAACTCACATTGGAATTTCTCAGAGGTTTTTATAATTCAGTGCAAAGCTGTTTTTGTTATGCTTACCAATATGTACAAAAAAACAAACAAACGTTCTCATTCTTGTGTATGCAAAATCATTGTATTCTCTGATCATGTGTTGTGACAGCAATGCCCTGAACATCACAAATATATTGTGATGAAAGATGGAATATTTGCACGTATATATTCCCTGTCACTGGTTCTCCCAGTCTCTGGAGCTGGATTATTTATAGTGGCATATGACTTGTGGTATTTGTATGCAGCATTTAAACAGAAACTGTTCCTAATATATAAACATGCTGGACTGTGTTCAACTATTAGAGATTTCTACCTCACAGTGCAGTAAAATCAACCTTATCAAATGCCATAAGTCTTCTGAAAAAGGAAAGGTCAGGGTTTATAGCCAGGGTTTATATCACACCATTGTAACCCTCTCATAGTAAACACAGTACATGAAGAAAAGATACTCGTCCTGTTTTTGAGTTGAGTTGGGTTCAGTTTGTGGTGTAAGTGGAGCTCGAGAGTTGATTGGCCTAATAGCTATTTCTATGCAATGGCTCTATTGTGAATGCGCCCAGTATTGGGCTTCAGTCTCCTCACACTGGCAGCATTGTACAGATACAGAAATTTCTCTCACACACATACACCCACACACCCTTGTGTGTGCAACACACACTCCAACATAACGTTGCATTAGCTTAGCCATGGATTGCGGAAAATACAAAATTTAAAAGAGGTCCCATTGAATGACCTTTATTAAAAGGACTCACAAACAGGGTTAAAATACACACAACAGTAGACTCTAAACAAAGACAC
Source organism: Hoplias malabaricus (assembly GCF_029633855.1). Taxonomy (NCBI): domain Eukaryota; kingdom Metazoa; phylum Chordata; class Actinopteri; order Characiformes; family Erythrinidae; genus Hoplias; species Hoplias malabaricus. The sequence goes on along the minus strand of NC_089805.1, from coordinate 33,900,849 downwards.
AACTGAAAGTTTTCAGACGTGCATTCACAGAACTGTAGTTCTTAGCAAATGTTTTGGAAGCTCTGCAGGCCGTGGGTTAGAAATACCACCATACTTCCTCCTCCCCCATTGTAGAGCTGAAAGTTGCTTTGGCAACATAATGTTAATGAGTCACACACGTATGCTTGCATGAACACGCGCGCATGGACACGCGCGCACACACACACACAAACAATGTTATTATTATTTACTGGAAGATTTGTTTCTCTAAAACCTGAAACCTGCTATAATATCATTTTACATGTTCATGTGAATTCAGAACACCTACTTTTCTAAAGTATGTCATCATATCTCCTGTCTGCTGTAAGAGGGAGGTAAGACTGAGAGAGGCAGTGTTGCCCAATGACAGTGGGCTCGGCTCACAGTGGGCTGGCCGCACACGCCTTTATAAAACTGCCGGACACATCCTCATCAGGAGCGCGTAGTAAATACTGAAACACCCAGTGAGCACATCTTCAGCAACTGGTCGACTTTAGGGTTTTTTAGTTTTGCCTTTTAGTTCAGCCTTTCACTGGACAATCAAAGCTAAACGGTGAGTAATGAAATCATTCCATACTTAGGCTTAATTCTGAATGCGCTCTGTGATTAATAACTACACGTAAACATCTGTACAGTGTTCGTTTGATGTTCTTATTGTAAGGAACTGTTATAAAACGCCATGTTCTTGAGGCTTCTTGTGGTTTGGTTAACTGGAACCTCTAAATTACTGATTAATGTTGTTTTCTTATCTCACATCCGCCTTTGGGCTAACGTGTTTCTCTTTAAACCACCACAAATGAACAGCACGAGCATGTCCTTGTTTGTTTTATTCTCCACCAGTTTTCCGACACTCTCCGCCCATCCTGCGCTGGGATTGGTCAGTAGTAGTGCTAGTCATTCAAGCAGTCAATGCGTGAGCACATGAAGAAAAAAAGACATTTTAATGGTGACAACAATCCTGTTCCTGACCGACATCTATAACTCTGTCCCACCAGCGGTGTCGAGCGGAATAGTAGTATTGCACTTAAATTAGCACCAACCGATGAAGAAACAAACGCAGTAGGCGATTAAACTTCCAGCCAATCAGACCACAGTGGGCGGGGTTTGTCTTAAAACAGGTGGGATACAAAAATGTGCGCCTGAACTTGTGTTGATAAAAGTTAAGGTGTCTGCGTGTTGTGGCACGTGCGCCATGGCTTCGGCGTGAACAAGGAAAATTTGCTCTTAAACACAACTGAGTGTAAAGGTTTGGACTTCTCCGTTCATGTGACATGTTTTCTTGAATTTCGAAGTGAAAATAAGTTACACATATTCGACAGAGCACGAACTTTACAGAGGCTCTGTACTTATTTTCACTCAGTCTAAACAAAACATGTCATTTGACCAGATTGCTGCATTCAGTGCATACCATATGTTAAAATACGGCGTTTAATATGGTGTTTCAGGTGTTTTAAAATAATGTTAACTGTATTTAATACTTTCTTAACGGAAAAAAGGAATATACCACATTAGCAGGAAATGCCATTAGTAATCCCCTTTAGTTTCTAACCTCATTTCCTGTTTCCACTGAACGAATGTTTTTGGTTTAATGTCTACCTCAGTACATATCTTTTCTGATTTTTGAGCTGGAAGTATGTTGTGGTATAATATTGTTTGATCAGTGTGTTTATACACTGAGCACAATACGGGTTTTTATATTCATTTAAAAGCCCTTATTATGCTCACTGTATGTCTATACACATGTTGACGAAGCCCTTTTTCAGTATGAATCCATAGCCTTCCGTTAGTTAACCACTCGTCTCTCACACTCTCTAACATCCAGATCATTTTAACCTCAGGCTTAAAAGATTTGTATTTTTACAATGCAGTTGTAAATGTGACTCGGATGAAAACAGGGAACCCTCAGTAGAGTTCTGAAGGGTCTTTTAAAAGAGCTTGGTTTTGATGCCCCTCTCAGTCTGAAAATGTAGGTCTACAAAAGCTTAGCTGATTTATTTTTTAGCCCTCTGGATTTGACAGATTAAACGAGTTTCCAAAGATTAGGGCAGCAATCATTGTTTCTGCAGATGCTGAGCTTTCTGGACTTAGCTAGTCTAGTGTCCAGAGATGTCCTTAATTTTACTGCAGTTTGGTAAGTGTTCTCGAAATTAGTCCACACACAGGGACAAGCGAATAGATTTGATGAAGTCAATGCCAGTTTTGTCTGAATCCTCTTTATGCCATGATACAGGATTCCAGGGAATGGCTGGGAAAACAAAATATGCTGAAAAAGTACATCTAAATCTAGATCTTTCATGTGCTTGAATATTCTACTACCTTTTTGCAATGTGCTTTTTGCAATGTTTTACTTATTATTATTATTATTCATTTTTAGTTTTGTGCACATGACGTTTGCCACCATCAGTGTATTCACACATGCATACACTCCTTGGCAGTAAAAACACAGAACATTTAAACAAGAATCGCTGGGTGTATTTATGAAATAATTGGGGTTAATCATGAACCAAGTGCTGGTCCTGTTCTCACGAAGCACAGTGTTTTGATCTTGCTGAGTCTTTTGTGGTGGAACTTTTTTAAATCACCCAGGCAAACAATTAACTAGATGCCTCACATTGCCAACTCTGTGCAGTTTACAGCTCACAGCTGGCAACATTCATCTTTCAGAGCCTGAGGAGCCTGTTTAACCAGGGTGCTACACCTTTCAGTGGTGTTCTTGCAAATATGGTACTTCTGTATAGAACCATGAATTCTCAAAAGCCATATGAATACATACAATTATTTTGCCTGGTTAAAAGGTTTCCTACTGTGAAAATGGTCAAATGGAAAAACAAATGTAAATGGTTTTCGTAAACCTTTAAAAACTGAGTATATAATGTTATGAGTCAAAAGCCCTTTTCAGCACCATATAGCAAGAAGCATGTTTTCTAATAGATTGGTATGTGTATCGTCTTTTAACACACTAAAGTAAATCTAAAGTGAGTTTTAAATAGCACAGAAAATGGTTATATGATTATTACAAGTCAAAAGCCTTTGGTCAATACTAAACACTTTTCATTAAGATCGATTGGGGGGGGGGGCAAATGTTACAGATTTTTACATCATGATGTTTCTATATAAAATTATTCCCTTTCCTAAAAAACACATGAAGGCACTGTTTTTAGGTAAAAACAAATTCATCTTACGTTTGCTTGAATAATTAGTGTTCATCTAAAGTGGAACACCCACATGCTTCCAAACTTGAATTTTTGTGGGATGTGGCACTTCAGCCTCCACAAATGATATAATGAAATACAAGATAATCATGTGTTTCACGCCAACCGCACCAACTACTACTTTTTAGGACTAAATCCTCAGAGTGGATAAAACACAATGTATGTCAAATTCACTTTTCTGCCAAGCGATAAAAGGGTTTGTGTGAAAGGCGTGGAAAATAGGCGTCTGGCAATAGCTGTGTCAGTATCTTCCTGTGTGTGCTGTATCCAGAGCCGACGAGGAGGAAGAGCCTGACTTGTGACCTCTAGAAACCTCTGAGCAAACAAAGAACCTCTTTAAGTTCTCCGTCCATTTACATGCACAGCCACATTTCAGCTGCCAGCTTCAAGACCCTGTAATCTGCAGCATCACTGCCGTTTAACTTCATCATTTCCTGTCTTCTCTTGAGTCTGTTTAGTACAATTTGCTAAAAGTTAACTCTGGAGGTGGCTGAAAGTACAAAGGGCAAATGGATTGATTTTTCCAAAGTGTCTTAAGTTTTGTTCTTGAGTACTTATGCTGGTACCATTATTAGCTGTATTATTCACGCTGTTTGTAAAAAAAAAACAAAAAAAAAACTTTACCTTCCCAAAAAAGAACAAAAGGAAATATGTAACAGACACTTCCTGCTCAGTTGGGACCTGAATAATAAGAGAGATGTAAACAGTCGGAGAGAGGATCCTCCCTCTGCCTTGCCATTTGATACTTCCTTTTATTGCCTCTGGAGGAGTTTGAGACATGGTGCAACAACCGTGATCATAAACTAGACAAACTTTCTTTTGTTCCTAATTTGTATGAATTTGTAATTTCCTCTCTCTCTTATTTATTTTTCAGTTGTCCAAAGACTGAGAATGGAGGAGATCCAGATTGAGTCAAAACCTCTGCTTGTGGAGAAGGACCTCCAGGTGTGTGGTCATTAAAGTTTTGTTTCTGTAGATAGATTTCTGTAAGATTACTTTTCATGTTTTGCCTAAAACCACAACCTGTACCAGTGCATGCATGAGTTACATTGTTATCTTCTTTCCACCCAGGGCCTGAGGGATGCTGTCCAGCAGCTGGAAATAAAGGCAGGTCCAATTTCATGTTGACGTTTTAAACACAATAACACAATGATGTTTTTGCACTTGAGCGTCTATTATGCCTTTAGGCCTTAAAGTAGTTTGTGCTAAGTAAGTCTTAACTGGCGCCATCTAGTGGTGACACTCATCTGATGAATTGTACTATGCACTTCATTACAGCGGGTTGCGATTGTGACACTTCACTGAATGTCGCTGTTTTGTAGTGGGTCTCATTGAATATAAATTTTCCTGAATTAAGTTCATAGTGTGCTGATGCATAAAGAGCCATTCCTAAAGAATATGTTTAGAATGGTTCAGTGGCAGTGACGAGAATCGGAAAACTGAAGCATTTAATACCACTACGAGCTCCTTCACTGGAACTATCTTGAAGCCTAAAACACTAAAACAGTTGTGCAAAAAAGCTTTTTGAGCAGGGCACCGGGTGATTATGGATGGGTAATAAAATATATATATTTATCTTGATCAGTAAAGTGAAATGTCAAAACATTGACAAAACTGTACTTTAAATGAATGCTGATGGATCTGTATCTTCAGACACACACACAAAATAAATGCAGACATTATTAGCTGTTGTTTAGCTGAATATTTTCCATATGTCATTAAGACATCATACTTGATTGGAGGGCCTCATTTCAAAGTCAGGACCCTGGACAAGTCCAGAGTCTAACAGTAGAGCACTGGCATTTTAGCAGAAGAAAAAGGAGAAATGCCTTTACTTGATCCCCAATGGGATCAGATTGCTTCTCTGAATTTGACACATTTGTGGTAGTAAACACACACTAGTGAAGAATTTTTCACACACTAGGGGCAGTGAACACACACAACCAGAGCAGGGGGCTGCTACACACCTCCGTGCCTGGGAAGCAGCTTGAGGGTTAGGTTAGGGTCAGCCATGCTCAAGGGCACTTCAGTCGTGAATGAATTTTCTCCCTCTGGCCTCAAGCTCGCTCTAACCTCAAGACCACGGGTGCCCCATTGTGAATTTTAGTTCACGTTGCTAGTTCAAGCCAAGTGGGTCTTCATTTTATAGATTATGATCACAGAACAATGATCTTCATAACTACAGTATGTCAGAATCCACAAGCAAATTATCAGTCATATAAATTGCATGTCATCACTGGCAGCATCTGTCACTGATTTCCAAAACAATGCCTGCTCTTAGCCCTTTTTTGGTTCTAGTGCTGGGCATGCTTCTTCTGGGATGATTTAGCACAACCTCAGCTCTGCACACCAGTGTCCTGCAGAGGGGTTAGGGATTGGTGATGTGCGGTTATACAGCAGTTTGCTTTCGCGTGATGACCCCCACACAGATTACTCTGGTCATGTTTCCAGGCCATGTGTTGAGTATTTGCATATGTTGACGTGGGCAGCAGAGAGGTGCAACAGCCATCTGCCCAGAACTGGTTTAGGGCTGCTGACACGCCACACGTAAGGCTACTCTGCTTCCTTAAGGGATTAGCACCAATGTGCAGACGACATGTTTGCCTTCACTTTAGCAGCCAAGGAGGAGTGTAAGATTTTAGTTTATCTCCTTGGCTTGTGTTAAATGGGTTAAATGATTTTGTGCTTCTGTTTGATGGAACCCTCACTGGTTTCTGCTCTGTCAGGCTCTTGATCTTTAGCCAAAGCTCTTCCCTCAAGGAATCCTGTTCTTCACAAAAGTGTGCTTGCTCTTACTGAGAATTGTCCGTAGGTCATTGGGTTCACATTTAAATATATTTAAGTTGGAACAGTGTGTGGAATTTAAGGCCAGAGCTGTGTTTGAGAAATGTCAAAGTATTATTGACACTTTTTTTTTTTCTCCCCCTCTTTCGTTTAAGACCTTCCTATAAACAGTGACCATGTTGCTTCAGAGCTCAATATCAGTAAACAAACCAGATGATGAAATCCTGGACCTACTTGTAACACATCACATTGTCTCCACATGAATGATGCTGATTTGACCTAATGGCACGATTGTCAGACCTTATTCAGTATCATCGTGTGTTGGCCTGGCCACACTTTAAACTGACCTTAAAGTTTCCGTTGCTCCAATGCTCCAGTCGTCTGACAATGGCTGATCCAATTTACTGATCTCTATAACTAGAATTAGCTTGTTTTGGTCGGAGCACAATGCATGCTGGGAGCTAGGGGCTTATGAGGGAGAGTGGCAGGAGGGGTATAAAACGTTGCGCACAGATGAAAAGCAGCTAAGCACAGGCTGAAGCTTACCCACAATCGGATCTTACGGAATTACTACACAATTACTGAACTTCAAAGACACACTGTGAAGTTACTAGCACTAACCACACGCTGCAGCCATGGTTCTGGAGGACTCCGAGTCAGAGCCAGTCTTTGAGATTGAAGTTTCTGTGAGTTCTGTGAGTTCTAACTTGGTATTTTTTTATTTGGCCATTTATGGTAATGCTGATTTTTTCTGCTACTGGCAAAATAGCTTTAGATGGCACTTTCGGTAATAAGCCATTGAATTTCATGCATGTTCAGCCAGTCTGGTGTATGTGGATGTGAATATAACTTTTTCAGGCTTTTGTCTGGCATCATTTAATGGCATTAAACATGTCTAATTGTTTGTGATTTAACGTTTTCGGAATGGTTGGAGTAGGCAGTCTTTTAAATGTGTCAAAGATTTGTTCAGTACATGAATTCAACACGATGCACAAGGTTCCTTCAGTCTTAAATGTATTATCTGCTGCCAGTAAAGTATGCACATGGATACATATAAATTATTAAATTAAATTAATGATTAAGGAAATATATATATACACACACTGGTAAATATAATCTACAAAGATGTTTACGGTAGATGCTGATAAATATATTATTGTTGTTGTTGTAATAGGAGCATGATGTGGAGACCCCTTATGGCAGGGTACACTGTACCATGAAAGGTGTTCCTAAAGGAGACCGACCCGTCATTCTCACCCTTCATGACATCGGGCTGAACCGTAAGTGTTGGCCCAAAATCCTCAAATCGCTCTCATGTTCCTAATCTGAAAAAAAGCACAAATATATATTTTATTTATTTACATACTTTCAACAAAACATTTGCTTAACATAGTAACCATTTTGGAGACACCTGCTTGTACAATAATATAGTGTTGTTTCTTACCTGGGGAAAAAAAATCCATGTTTTTTGCTATGTTGCTCTTTTTTTTGAAGACAAGACATGCTTTGACAACTTGTTCAACCATGAGGACATGCAGGAAATCATGCAGCACTTTGCTGTTTGCCATGTGGATGCTCCAGGACAGCAGGAGGGTGCCAACACCTTCTCCACTGGGTGAGCGCTCAGCTGAGCTAAGTTAACCAGTCTATAGCCTTTCACCTTGTACCCGTACTTGCACAAATCTAATCTGGCACAGCACAGAGGTAACCGAGTTCGGTTTGGCAGAATATTCTCTATCAATTATTACCTTTGGCTTAACCCTAATAGTTGACCTCAATCACCTTATTTCAGTGCCAAGGAAACAAACATGTTGTCAGAATGTAGATGGTTCTTTAAACTAGATTTCCTTACTGACTTTAACTGTGACCTAAAATCATTTTTGTGGATTTTTGCATCAGGTACGAATACCCTTCCATGGACCAGCTCTCTGAGACACTTCCTCTGGTCCTCAAACATTTTGGGTAAAGACATATTGCAGTCACTTTTCTCTGATGTTATGGTTTTTTAAGGTTTCTGTTGGTTAACTGGCTTTTGTTTTATGACCCCTTAGTCTTAAGAGTGTGATTGGAATGGGTGTTGGAGCCGGCGCCTATATTCTTGCAAAGTTTGCTGTGAGTTGCCATTTGCTTTGTTCTTAAACACAATTTTTTCTTTAAGAAAAGTTAATCAAATCTAGATTAAAGGGAGCATGTGGATGTTGGCATCGTGGGTGTGTTTTAAGCTGCTGAAGAATTTTCAGAACTGGTTGAACGTCATAGTTCCTCACTGTGTGCAACAGAACATTGTGTGGTACATGATTGTTGTTTACATGCGTCAGAATAATTACAACTTCAGAATTCACACATGCCTTTAGGGAGGATGGTTTGTCTTTTGAGATTTTGACAGAATACATATGTTCCTGTTACAGCTGGATTATCCTACTATGGTAGAGGGTATTGTTCTGATCAACATCAACCCATGTGCTGAGGGATGGATGGACTGGGCAGCTCATAAGGTACTTCTGAATGAATAAGTCTGAACCAAGTATCTAATATCAGTGAGTAGTTGTAGCTGTTGTAAGCTAATGTATTAACTGTATTTCAGATCACCGGCTGGACCCATGCTATGCCCGACATGCTCATCGGCCATCTGTTTGGAAAGGTGAGTCAGCCTCTGCTCTTAATATCGCATAGAATCATGGTCCAATTAAACTCTTTCATTTATAACAATTATTCATTCATTTGATAGAAAATTGTAACAAGGCAAGTGGGAATGAATATTTTAAATGAAGTCTAAAGTTTTAAAAGGTTACAATTGTTGTTTTCCTGCATATAGGAGGAAATTCAGCTGAACCATGACCTGATCGCCACATATCGCCACCACATTTTGAATGACATGAACCAGTTCAACCTACATCTCTTTGTCAAATCCTACAACAGGTGAGTGCAGACATCATCTGCATAAATAAAATATGCCCACAAAAGCCACACACTGATGTGTTCTGTTTCTGCTTTGTAGTCGGAGGGACCTTGAAATTGAGAGGCCTGTTCCCGGTGGAGCCGTCCATGTCCGAACCATCAAGTATGTTTCATAAACTGAGAGGATTGTTCTGAATTTGAGTGTGAATCTGCTACATGTGTCTATTTTTCTTCGTTGTAAATGTCTGGTCTGTTTTCAGGTGCCCCTCTCTCCTAGTGGTTGGAGACAGCTCTCCTGCAGTGGATGCTGTGGTGGGTTTATGTTCACACTCGGAGTGTACTTTATTAACTAAAATGCTAATTCAGTATTATACTGGTATTCACTTTGAGGGGCAGAATTAATGGGGCTACATAAGTGCTACATAAGCCTTTCAGAAGAGTTGACATGAACAAACATTTATAAAGGCTGATGCCAACAAGCTAATGCAGCCCTTAAGAAAACTGACAGTTTTTGGAATACGCTTTTGTAAATGTAGACTTGTATCAGCTGTCATCAAATGATAATCAAGGTTTTGCCTTAAGATTTCCACACTTCAGTAAAAGAACCTTTTAGTAACTCACTGTATGATTTTTGCCAAAGGTGGAGTGCAACACTAAACTGGACCCAACCAAGACCACACTGCTGAAAGTAAGCAAAGTTTTGCCTTTTTTTTGGTACACTTATTTTAGGCTAGCTATTAAATAGGCTGGGTAATGGGCAGGATGGAAAAACAGGAACTGATTAGATTCCAATAGCTCAGCAGCTGGTGACTGATTTACCCAGAGAACACTGAGGCCGGTCTCCTTGTTGAACCCAGGGGCAGAATCCTTCTCTGGCTGACCTACTTTCATCAGCCTCACCCCTATGGCCATGAAGGGAAGCAGATTTATTGTGGCTCAAATGCCCGTTTGTCACTGATAAGTGCTAGGAATAGGCTAGTTAATGGAACACTTTATGATTGAGCCATTTATGTGGTTGGCTGTTGCCATTTCAAGTGTGTGAAATCTGTTTCACTCACTGAGCACTGCAGCATGTGCTGTGGCTGAGATTTTAACCCATTCTTGTTTTTTCCTTCTCCTTTAACAGATGGCTGACTGTGGAGGCTTGCCCCAGGTTGACCAGGTGTGTTGATCGTGTTTACTGCCACTCATTGGCTGGTTTCCTCTAGCTGTGAGATAATCGTTAGGGATGTACAGCAGCTTAAATGGCACACACTGCACAACTCTAATACTCTCCTAAACACCTGCTACTGACAGATGTCTCCTCATTTCACAACACATATTAAGGATTTTTTAATAGACACAGTGTGCTATTCATACTCCAGGGCTGACCCTTTCAATTTTTATCCACAGCCTGGGAAACTGACAGAAGCCTTTAAGTACTTCATCCAGGGCATGGGCTATAGTAAGTATTAATGGCTGCCACTCTTGATTAGTATTATGTGTAATGGGAAATCTGATTTGTAAAGATTACCTTACATTTTGTTGACATTTATTGAAATGACCCTAGTGGTGAAATTGTGCATAGCCTTCATATTGAACTTCTGGAGCCAGGCAATGGTGGACTATACATTTGTACACAGCTGGTCAGATGACATGTTTTGTAATTAGACCAGTGATGTTAAAACCATTGCATGTGACAAGTTTCTTTTCAATGGATATGCTCCCTTCAACATCCAAATTGATTCTAAGATTGAATCCTCTCTGGGGACGTTAAAGTCAAAATATGTAATGTTTACCAAATATCTAATGGTCAAACTCACATAGGTTTTCAGCCCATGGTCAGGAAATGGTGCTTGTTTGTTATTTATATTCCTACTCCTGTCCTCTCTTAGTGCCATCTGCAAGCATGACCCGTCTGGTGCGATCTCGTACAGCCTCTGGCTCCAGTGTCACATCCTTCGATGGCAACCGCAGCCGGTCACACACCAACGAGGGCAGCCGCAGCCGCTCGCATACCAATGAGGGCCGGGCTCGTGCCCACACGGCTGAGAACCAGCGTGGACGCTCCCATACCGATACCATGGACACCTCCGTGGACCAGGCGGTGATGAAATCCACTGAAGTGTCATGTTAGAGCAGCCCCCAAATCCCCTAAACCCCACCACACACTTCCTTTAACCCCTGATCTGTGTGTGCTGCGCTGCCACTAGAACTACTTTTAAAACAAGTGCAGGCCACCAGATTTCAGACCTACACCCAAGCCTCCCCAGTACGCTGTAATAATCCCCTGGTCAGAGTCTGTCGGCATGGGCGTGTTTAAAAGTACCCACTGGCCAGAGATTTTTGGGGATGGTGAAATACACTAGAGAAAGCCAATTTCTCCCTTATTCTGTGGTTCACTCACTCAACTGTTTGAGGGTGGCTTTATTGTTCTTAGGGGCAACGCAGCACAGGGACACTGTGATAGAGGGAAAGTCAGAGTGCTTTGCTCTTAAGGGAGCATACAAGTTTGTACATTTTGTTTTTGTTCATCTCATCTATCATCAATTTAGTTCCTTTGCATTTACTTGACTGTAGTATCACTCACTTCCAGAATGACTGTAAATGGCTGACTTTTATAACAGTTCTATTATTATTTGCTTATTAGTTGTAATACATGATTCATTTTCTGTATATGTTGAAGAGACTGCAATGAGTGATGACAAGAATAGGTTGGTTACTGGGAAGCATTTTTCTACAATGCTACCCTACCTTTTAAAATTAATGGACACGCACAGACTACTTTCCTTTTCATTTATCTCTGTGGGATTGCCCTGCATTTTGGGGTTATATTTGTAACCCAATGATTGTTGTTCTTTAACATGATTTTTTTTTTTTTTTTTTTTTAATCAATGATTAATGATCAAATGATTGTAAGCAGTACATTCAGAGCATTCCATGAGAGGTGATGCCTATTGTTCTTTAAAATGAAACAAACAATAAACCTGTAGGGTCTGTATCTGTATGCTGAGTATTTGGAAAACTGATTTATGCACCATTAATATTGTGAACCTTAATCATTTCTATGCAATTAAGCACAACAGAACAAAACGTGCCATGGAATCCACTGCTTGGAATTAATTTTTTTTTTCTTTTTTTTTTTCCCTGTGGTGGTTTTGAAAGAGCAAAGGGAGAGATAGTAATGCAGCTACTCCTGTACTACTTGCACTACAGTAAAGACCTGCAGGCTTTTTAGGATACCTAGCTTTGTAAAGATGCACAAAGACCCACTGCAGAGCACAGTATACATTTTTAATGGGATAACAGTTTGTATTTATTTAAAAAAGAAAATAAAAAAAAACAATGAAACTCTGCTTGTTGTTGTTCAACTGGTTTCTTGTCCAAATGTCTCTGTCCATAAATAAATGACAAGTCCACCTGAAAACATGCATATATGAAAGTTAAAATGGCCATTCACTCACCCTGATGCCTGTGACCTGTTTTAAAGAACACAACAAAACAGGTCATTACATCAAACCAAGACATATGTTACATTTCTTCTTTACACACTCATAAGTTAATGTTCAAATTCTATTTTTTTTTTTTTACAAATTGAACACAATTTATACAAATGTGCAAATTTGTCAGGTGTTCTTTTGGTCAAAAGCAGAAACCAATTAGACATATTTTAGGAAAGGAAAAATCTTTATGGAAATAAAGATATTAGAAAACAGGTCTAAATTATAAAGTATATTCCATTTCTTTCCAATAGGAAAAAGTCAAAGGTCTCATGAGAGAAAAATGTAGAGTATTTTAAGGTATAAATATATTTAATATAAAAATCCTCATTAATAATAAACAGAAAAAAAATCTGAGGTGTTGCTGGAGTCACATTAAAAGGTTGTTGTTGGATTTAGACTAAGTTTCAGAGTCTTCAAACTTACTCTTAGGATACAATAAAGCTTAAAGAGACATATGTAGGAACAGAAACAATAATCATGTATGAATCTTTCTGCTTACATAAGGTGTTATGAGGTTTTTATGTGTATAAAAAGTACAAGATATCAGTTTTTATGCTCACTAAATTCATAAATTAATTTATAGACTCACTGTGTCACATGGGCATTACCTCCCATTATGGTCATTTTTCTGAAATGGGACAATTAAAAAAAAAAGTGATACTGTGTCCTCAATTCATAACTTCTCGGTTTTCATAGTACTGTTCTAGATCAGTGAAGATGTCGTTGGGGTTCTTGCAGCTGAGGTTGCAGAAACAGGCGTTAATCCACATGACCTGCCAAGTTGCTACTCCTCCATTAGAGCACTGGAACTCCACCTGTATGGTTTTGGACTTGTATGGAATGCAGCAGCGCTCGTCTGTGCAGACTCCACAGAACTTGGGCCTATAGCTCTTCCTACTGATGCAGCCCGAAATGGTGAAATGGGTTGGGTGCTCCTCCCTGTAGATGTTCAGGCACTTCTTCCCAGGCTTGGGGAGAAATTCAGAGACAATTATTGGCTATAATAAGTTTTATAAATTTACATACCTTTTAAATCCCTGAACAAATGGGTTTATGCTCCCCGCAAAAGGGCAGAGGTGAGGTGTTTATGTTTAGAATAGTTTTAGTATAGAATCTGACACAGCCAGGCCACTAGGCATCAGTATATGAAATGTTGTGAACTGCTCTATTAAAGTGAAGAGTATGTCTACCTTAATGTGCTGTGTGATATCCACCTCACAGGGTCTAATATTGCAGAGCCTCCTCTCCTTGATCATGCGGCACTGCTTGTTGGCGTTAGTGATTCGTAAAGACACCCCTCGTCCACAGGTTTTAGAGCAGGGGCTCCAGGAGGTGGTCTGGGTCACACAGTTCTGCTGCCAGTTGTCTTTTCCACTAGAGAGTGCTGGCAGAAAGACAAATAATGATTTTCTTTCTGTTCCAACATATAATAATAATAATAATAATAATAATAATAACTAAATTAAAATAAACAATAACGTTTAAAATGTACAAAAATGTTTTCAAAATGGCTCTAGCTGTGGCTGTGACTTTTTGTAAAAGAAACACCAACACATCCATTTAATTAAAATGAGGGAATGAGAAGGTTATACCACAGTCATAGAGTTGACAGTTGGAAATGTACTTAAAATATCAATTTAATGTGCCTCTTGCTTTTTAAAAAACTATTTAGCATGCTATGCTACACACCATCAGAAGCAGTAATAAGCTGTTTACGTTGTACCTGCCATGGCATGGCGTGGAGCAGTCTTGCGCCCCCTCCTGGACTCATCACATATCCATTGCTCACAGCACTGTCCTGGGATCTTGATCTTGCGAGGACTCTGGCACCATACCCTTGGCGGCTGGGATTCATTACACAGTGGCACACAGCCAATGGCCCCGTTCACACACAGACACTGGTATTTACAGCTGGGCTGAAAACTCTGACCAGTGCGATAGATTACACCGTTGTGTTCGCAGCCCGAGCCAAGCAGATCTGAAGGTTAGTTAGCAAAAAAGTCATTTCTGAGAAGGTGTTAATTAAAGTAACTTTGCCTATGACAATATGCAGACATGCATTCTTGACAGACAAGATATAAACAGCTTTTGAAAGGGCCCAGTTATTATTCTTGTCTATGTTCACAAACATTTTTATAATCTATAGTTCTCATAGAATTAAACAGGGTGTACCCTGCACCTAATTTAAAAACCAGTTCATTCTGAAACCCCTCATAACTTTGACCTAAAATTAGAGCGCTAAACTTCTGAATAAGTGTGAAAATAGTAATATTTGTGTGTTTTTTTGACATCACAAAAACTGCTCTTTAAAGACAAGCTGTTTCTGCAGCTTAGGACTGAAATTTTAAAAGGCACAATTTGTAGAAACCCTGCATAATTATAAAAAATTATAATCATACTTTTTTTTCTGAAAATTTAAAAAATAATAATAATAATAAAAAAAACCCTGCTAACTACCCACTGGTTTTGTTTCTGTTTGTGCATATGCTTTCCAGCTTAATTCACCTCTTTAATCTTTAGCTAATCCTAGAACACAGTGTTAATGTGATTATTGGAGGCTGGAGAACAAGGACATGTTTTAGTGCAGGGGACACTTACATGCACACAGTCCTTTTTCGTACCTCGGCATGTCTGAGCTGTAGTCACAGTAGAGGCCACGGTGGTGGTCACAGTTTTCTGCCTCATTGCACTCCTCCCCAAACTGCTTTGCACAGGTTTTACAGCAGTCGCAGCCATCTGTGATGAGGCTGACCCCTGGGGGACAGCTTGGGGGGATCTTAGGACATATACATGGCCACTTGCAGTACTGAGTACGGTTGTATGGCTCAGCAGTAGTGGTCTCTGGTACAGACTGCATCATGGTGGAGTTCTGGGATACGGCCTGTTGGAAAAGCACATAGAATTACTTTAGTGAAAGTCAAAATATCATGTTCAAAAAAGCATGTAACAAAACATGCAGAGCAGACAGAGGAGCACAGTCACTAATCATAAACCTGCACCCACATGTTAATAAAGCTGATCAAATGTAAATCAGTGTAGAAAAATGCAGGGCATGTAAGGTTATGTATAGATAGATGTATTAAAGTTGTAAGGAAGTATACAAAGTCTCCAAACAACAGGATATTCCAGGCAGAGGTTTATCAATTGTGCAAGAACAGTGCTTTGATGTCATTACAATTACTTTCTTGATTCTATACTCATTTATCAGCTCAACTTTCCTCAACATATATATCACAAAACGACCAGTTAACCTATTTTTAACCTCCGTGTTTATAGTAATATTCCTTACAAAATACATTTTAAGCCAAAAACGTTCCTTTAAAGCATAGTAAGATATCTCAGCCAACAGTTAGGTTTAATGTCATAGTTTCATTTAATTTGCTATGAATGGGATTTTACACATATGAAATGCTTCAGAAGTCTTGTTCCTACCTCCATCATTGTGAACAATTCTGACTCTGCTGACATCTTGAATTAATTATGAAGGAACTATGAAAAATTGTGTAATTCGACTAAATTAACTGGAAAACTGACCTGTGGATTTTTCACATTTTTCTTGTTTTGGCATTTGACAGCTGCTGATGGTCTAAGCATGTAAAAGAGCATTGTACTTTAAAGATTAAAGCTCTTGATCAAATTTAAAATTAAACACTTCTGACATGAACATCAAGATATTTGCTGAAGATTAATTGAAGAGAAATAAAAGCCCTCTTAATCATCTTATGAATGCTTTGTATTTTCCCTTAAGCATGTTCTTGGAGCCTATCTGTCACTTTGGAGACTTTTGGGTATTTGCAGGAGTTGAAGGTTATGGTCATTAATAATGCTGCTGTGCAGTTTTACGATACTACAGATGATACATGAAGGGTCATTCCTTCGGGGGATTGGTTTGGATTACTGCTGTTAAACACAATTATTTCAAAGACA
Organism: Hoplias malabaricus; assembly: GCF_029633855.1. Lineage (NCBI taxonomy): Eukaryota > Metazoa > Chordata > Actinopteri > Characiformes > Erythrinidae > Hoplias > Hoplias malabaricus. The sequence continues at coordinate 33,884,528 of NC_089805.1, read as the reverse complement.
AGAAATACTCTCAGATTTATGAACTCTTCTTTTGTGCAGAGCAAACTAAAAGCAATTAATTTCACAATCTCAAATATTTCCTTTCCCCACTCTGACAGGCTTCTTATAGTAATCACTGGTATCATACTTTTAGGTAAACAAAACATTGATACATATGAATACAAAAACACAGAGCCTCTTAAAATTTATATCTGTGACCTTGCTCAAACACAGCATCTAGTACAACTCTGTCATATGTGACACTAGCAAATCCTGTGTTTACTTGTGTAGGCATTTTATTACTGAACCCCTACTGAACTAATTTTCATTGGTCAATCTACACATATTTCTAATGTTTTATTTTACATTCATTGTGAAACTAAATTCATGCCCTTAACATGTCACCATTTCATCACAGAGTGAAAACCAAAGTAGAATGAGTTCCTGTTTTGAGTCTTGGTTCCTCTCAAGGTTTTCTTCATCATGTCCTGAAGGATTTTTTAATGCTGCTGTTGTCTAACTTTGGGCTAGGACCTGGAAATCTATAAAGCTGCTCTGTGAACACACCAGTGAAAAGTGCTATACACAAACTTAATCTTAATAGAGACATTAAAAAATGGAGGGAGTACGGATTGGGCAAGTTCTCTCACTCATGCAATTTAGCCTGATTTCAGATATGACCTCTACATTCCTGAAATGTCCTTCTCTGTCTCTGTGTGAAATATCAATGTTTCTGATGGGTTCTGGCCCCAGGCCTCTGTGACCTCTGACCTCTTCCTGCCAGGCTGAGATGACCTTTTGAAACGATAGACAAAAACCAAAGCTACCAGTTTTTGCGGTCTTCAATATCAAAAGAAGCTGAGATTTTTATGATGACTTACATTTAACGTTTTAAAACATACTTCTGAGAACTGGAACTCAAAAGTGATATTCAGTCTTAGTGTTATAAAGAGAAACCTCCACTAGACGGCAGCATAGTCCCTAAGATTGCTTCACCAAATTCCTCAAATACGTCGAACGTAATGTAATTTAATGGTGAATAACTTATCTTTTATAAAATGACGCTTATAACAAAATAAAGGCAGAATACGAAGAGTATAGGTTTTTATTAATTCTGCCCAGTACCAGAAGTTACTGTATAAAGAAATACATACGAGAGAGAGTGAGAGATGCTGCTTAAGAGGCATAATTATTACATAACCTTACATTAAAGAAACGCAGAGGAACTTTTGCACAATACACAGCTTTACACAATACACACTGCTTCCCCATCACATTTAGAACGATATCTTTATGCGATTAAAAAAAGTTACAACTTTAAAACATTTCTGTTGTTTTGACATTCAGCTTTTTTCAGTTTGTTAAGTCTTATTTTGCTCATTAAAATGTCTTTTTGAATTTTTGTGCAAACTGAAATCTTCGATAAACGTTTAAAGTTTAAAGTGCTTGCATCAATCCTGCATTTACACTGAACTGATTACAATCACGCACTAGTAACTGACTTTAGGGTTAAAACCAGGCCACTAATAATTTGTATGTTTTCTGCAATAGAGCAAAACCCAACAGCAGTTATTTCCTACCTGGTGTAATCCGACATGAACCAGAAGGCACAGCAGCAGCCCCCTCATCACTGATCCTGAGAGCCAGATTCATCGAGTCCAGAATCAGAGGCTGGTTCAATGTGTTCTCTATCAGGTCCCATTCATTCTACAGACTCACAGGCCTCTACACTGCTACTGTACACTACTGCTCTCCCTCTTTCCCTCTCCTCACTTCTCCTCCTGCTCCACCTGTTTGGGTTTGACGACCCCCATGACGTCACAGTCTCAGGCATGTCCAGTGTTGTCTTTCTTTTTTCCGGTGTTTTCACAGGCCCCGCCCTTTCCACACCGGACTGGCCAGTAGTTTCCCGCCCTCTGCGGATTTGACAGACAGTCGGAACTTTATTTGGAAATTTCCGTGTTTTCAGCTCGAAAGCAACTGTGGATTGTAATCACACAGAACCCAGGTTTTATTTAACTGCTATTCATGTAAATTTACAGTTCTTCAATGTTGGAAAAGATGAAAGGCCATGCTGCCTCCAAGTGCTCTCTTATAAATTCATATCACAATATTGAATTTGTGCTAAAATGGTTTGAAGCAAGTCGGCTGCAAAATAAATCATGCTTTTTAATTTACTTTGGTATTTGTTCTTATTATTTATGCAGGTAAAATATAAAAAGTTGGACTGCACATTTTATGAGTCATTTACAATTCACTGTGAGACCACTCTAACATCAGTTTAGCATTAGCTTAAAATAACAGTAATACAAGTAAAGGTAAAATCCTTTTGAAAATTGAAGGTTGGAGGAACTTGTGAAAACATTTTGTGAATTTTTTTTGGGGGGTTGATATTTGAAGATTGTACAGGAAGTTCACACCCACACACACACACACACACACACACACCCACACACACACACACACACACACACACACACACACAGTATTTTGTGAATTCTGCTTCTTTTTCTTCCTCCAGATGATGTGATGATACAAACCTCACATACCATGTTTGTTCTATTTCTGACATTTGTGAATTTTATTTTTTTATTGTATTTTGTTCCAGTTACATTTTCTCACTCTTACCGCAATGCACAACATCCAACACACATCTGAATGCTTTTGCACTTGCACAGATGGACACTTGATAGCAGAGAGCAACATGACAAATGTGCGACTTTTTGTTTAAGGACAGAACAGATAAAGAACAAACCCAGAGCTGCACCTTAGGGTGGTCTAGTCTTCCTCCAGTGTCATATTTCCATTTAGTCATTCAGAATACAGCATTCACCTAAATACCACAGGGTTTTCCCAGGACAAAAAAAAAGCTGTTTCACGTTTTCAAGCTCTTACAAGAAACTCAATCTGTCAGGTCAAGAGCCACCAGAGTCAAAAAGCTGACTGAAAATTTCACAAATCACTTTCAGTACACAGTGTACATTTCTAGAAAACGTGACACGTATCTAAAAATGCAATAAAAAAATGAAATGTAATTTGTTAATTGATGTGAACATTTATTTAACAGATAATCATTTTGGAATTGAAGGTTAATTGTTGCAGTTTTGTAATTGGAACTGTTGTCTATTCTTGCTGTAAATAAAACTGGAGCTGCTCAACAATCCAATGTTTCTTCTATGGTGTTTTTTTAGCAGCAGCAGCAGCAAAGAGCTGCCATGGCAAAATGAATGTAGCCATACATGCATCATGTGCCATACATTGTCAGCAGGAGGCAAATGTGGACTTCAGGCACGGAAAGACAAATAAATGTACTCTGTCTATGAAGCCATGCTGATGTAACACATGTGGAATGAGGCCTGGCATTGTCCTGCTGAGATAGACATTTTCAGGAGATATTTCTGGGGAGCTGATATAAGATAACAAGGTTCTCCTAACTACCAAGACCTGTTAGACCACTAATAAACATAGGTTTTTTCTGTCCATCCTTCTACTGCTGGAAGACTAGTGAATGCTCTGGATCCAAAAAGATGTGCAGAAGACAAGGGGCTGTAATAGAAAAAAAGGAAGCTGTAATAAATGCCTAGGGACAAAATAAATAGAATGATATATTTGGCAGTTTAGCATTCTGTGTAACTTTCTGTGATGTGCATGTTTCTCTTCTTTCTCCTGCTGAAAATAAATTTGTTCTTAATTTCTTCACTCTAAAGTTGGCCTTTAATTTTTTGACCGTGCTCTATAATAGAAGAAAACGACAGGAGAATCACTGAACAGTGGCTAAAACTGATACTATAGTTAATTGAATGCATGCATTCAACACTGTATGACACCATTTACAGGCCAGATGGAAAACATTTTCCAGCATGATGTCATATGTCTTTATTCAACCAAAAAAGGGAATCCACTGGTGAAGACATTAAAAGACACAATTTGGCCAATAAAATAACGTGTGCTCGTGTGCTATTCTTGTGGAAAATTACCGAAGAAAGTCTAGTGTCCACATGATCTCAAGAGTTATTCCTTATGCAAAGAGCCACATGAAGGCAGAGGGAGGGCAGATGGAGCTCTCTTTAAACAAACACCACACAAAGGTGAAGAGAAGTTTTACTGAAGAAAAGGAACTTTTTAAAATCAAAACAAAGAGCCAGATAGATTTTTGAAAGTGGTTGTTGTGTATTATGTACAAATGTTATTGTAGATGTTTGAGGACTATGACTTTTAACTAGCCTCATACTTCTAGCCATTTAGGGTGGAATGAAAACTCAAATATGAAGCCAAAATGCTGCAAATTTTAAGGCGGTCAGGAAAAAAAATGGATAAGAATAATAAGAATAAGGTGAATATAAAGCTTATGTCAAACTTTGTTTTTTTGTAATGCTAAGGTTTTTTTTTAATAGAAGTTTTTTTTCATACATAGGGCAGGGAAACCTGAAGACAAGGGGTCAATTTATGCATACACTACATGGACAAAAGTATTGGGAAACACCTCCTGATCATTGAAAACATGTGTTACATTCAGTTCCTTTGCCACAGGTGTATAAAATCCAGCAGTTACACAGCAGGGTCACTGAGTTCTGAGAGGCAAAATCATTAACAGTCACCAATGCTCTGCATCAAGCACAATGCCAAACATCAGATGGAGTGGTGTAAAACACGTCCCCATTGCAGTGGAAACGTGTTCTGTGGAATGACAAATCACACATCTCTATCTGGAAGTCTGATGGATGAGTCTGGGTTTGGTGAATGCCAGGAGAACATTACCTGACTGATTGCATAAGGCTATGAGATTTGGCCTAAGCACCTTGGTCCCAGTCAAAGGAAATTAAGTGCTGCAGTGTGCCAAGACATTTTGGACAAGTGTGTGTATCCAATTTGTGGGGACAGTTTGGGGATGTGCACAAAGCATAGTTACATGAGTTTGGCGAGGAAGAACTTATCCATCAAACACCTTTGGGATGGACTAGAACATAGATAAATATCACCCAACATCCATGTCTGACTTCACAAATGCTTTTCCGGATGAATGGGCAAACCTTCCCACAGACACACTCCAAAACCTTGCAGACAGCCTACTCAGAAGATTAGAAGCTGTATTAGCTGCAAAAATGGGATCAACTCCATATCGACACACACTTATTCATACACAGACAAGGAGATATGAAATCAGTTTACAAATTATTATTGTTCCTAGATTATGTATGGTAAGAGCTCTTATTGTTACAGGACAGCCAAAAATCCTGCTATTTATCCTTATTAGTATAATCTTCCCAAGCCAACGCAACTTTGAAGTGAAAGTGATAGAGATGTTTCAGCTCATTCCAGGCATAGTCAATCCTGAGGCCTCAGAAAATACACATCCTGTCAACAAAACTATTAGCTCTAAATAAAGCTGTCTAAACTACCACAAACATACATAAATATGCTATATGTTATAAATCCATCATAGTTTTATAAGGACTTTTGGCCATAAACAATTTGAGCGAAGAAAATGTGACATATATTTGCTAAGTCTTGCCTTTCATTGTGAGTCTATGTTTGGTCAAAATATTCCTCATTTTTCCATGAGTCCTTACAGGACATAGTTTCAGTGTGAGACCGTATTTAGGAAATCCCTTCTGGCTTGTCAATGAAAATGTTTAATCCCTCCCCAAGTAGAGACAAATCAGTGTTTACAGTAGAAAAAGGTGCTGAGAAAGGAGACTAGGGCATGTAAAAATGTGCTATCTCACTGCACAGAGTCATGGGAAAGTTTTTACAAACCAGGCAGATCTAAATATCCAGTCTGAATTGTTTTTGGACTCCGAAATTTGATCAGTAGCAATATGCATACTGTACATTATGGTCCATTGTCTGTATTCATTGGATTTATATTCTATTGCACTCTTATCTGCTGTTGTTATGTGTTTAATGTATTGTATTAACTATGCCTCAATCCTCAGTCAACACATCTGAGACGAGATGGAATGACAGTAAAATGGACATTGATTATTAACTATGAAAGCTTTCTGAATAACATTTCATACTGATCACAAACATTTATTTGGCATTCTCTACATTTTTTTATATCTCATTTACAATTATGGCATTTACCAGATGCTCTTATTCAGAATGAGGTATATAAGTGACTTGGTGTGACCAGGGCTGAAATCTATTTTTTGTTTAAAGCAGCTTTGAGGAAAGAAAAGCAATGAAAATTGATTTGAATGCAAGCATGGTGAATACTATTTGACTGACTAAATGGCTATTGATTGTTTTATCAATAGTAATTTACATAATGAGGCAGCACGGTGGTGCAGCAGGTAGTGTTGCAGTCAAACATCACCAGGAACCTGGAGGTTGTGTGTTCAAGTCCTGCTCCAGGTCTGAGGAGTTTGGTGTGTTCTCCCTGTGTCCACGTGGGGGCGCCAGTCCTTCACAGGGCAGCACACACACACACGCCCACACTCACACCTATGGTCACTTTAGTAGCCAATCTACCTGGAGGAGACCCATGCAGACACAGGGAGAACACACCAAACTCATTGCCCAGTGATTCTGGGTAGGCTCTGGACCCACCACGACCCTGAACTGGATAAGCGGTTACAGATAATGAATGAATGAAATAACTTACATTATTCTTTCATGTATTTTGTGTAATTTGATTCCCTGAAGATGAATTATCCTGTGGCAACGTGTTTATTTATTTAACTCCAGTGCATGTATTAAAGATGACTGTTTCATTGTTGCAAGCCTTGGTAATTTGGTGAGAGAATGGGGATTAAGTGTAGAAAAAATTGGTGGTCATAATGTTATGGCTGATCGGTGTATATTTTAGAACAGAATATGATCTTACTTGTTATTAAACTGAGGTACAATCCAGAGTTTTATTTCCAACAGCAACATTCAGTCAGTGTTACCCACATATAGATCAAGAATAGAGGAACATCCTGATCTTTTTTCATGCCTCTTTCTGAACTGCAGGATATTATTTCTCCATTTAGTGTCATTGCCATGGCAGGAGGTGAAGGTGCCACAGTGCCTTGTTGCTTCTAACTGGACTTTAATTTCTGTTTTTTTTTTCCTTTCTGCCTCTAAAACCAAAATAGCTTGCTCCAAATTTTGCTCAGGGTTCAACTCTGTTGAATTTCAAGTCCTTTCCACATTAAGTCATGTAAAGTGTATCTTTTAACATGCAATGGCAGGTTCAAGTATAAAGCAGACAGTAGCGTGTTTGTGGCTGAAGTTGAACTCGCCTGCAAGCTTTCACAGTGTGAATTACCAAAGAATCCCATTTGCAACTCGAGCTGTTTAGTATGGTAGCACTCAGACGAGAGTCTGCTAGCTGCTAACGGTGAAAGAAACATTTGCTGAATCTTACAATAAGTGTATTATGTTAAAATCGTAGGCTGCAGTATCAACTGAAAAGTAATTTATTAAGGGTGGCAAGACTTTTGTCCAGTACTGCATTTTTAATCTTGCCTGTTTTTCATATCTGATGCTAAGTGAATTCAACAAAGCTAATTTCCTGCAAACCAAAACAAACTCTTGTTTTTGGCAGAGCAGGAGTTTGCACATGATAGCACAATGTGTTTAGAATTCCTGCAGGCCAGCAACTGCCCAGGAGTGTTGGGTTTTCCTTAGTGGAACTTTTCAGCATGATGCTTTTCGGGGAAGTCTAATTTAAATGACTGACTTCAGGGCTGTGCTCCCTACAGTCAGTAAAAAGGACAGACATGAGTAACAGCTTCAGCTAATTTAAGTTTGGGAAAAAGTGACATTCAAAGAGAAACTCAAAACCAGATCTGAATGAGGTTTTTGTCTGTCATTACTCATACCCAAAAAAAAAACATTTACAGAATCTACTACAGATTTATCTAGACTGAGCATCAGCATGGGGTCATCAAGTATTGAGGTTCTCTTCCTTAGACATCAGTGACATTTTATCAGTCCATTTACCTCTGCCTTGTGAAGTCGTTTAACAGAGCTCTGTACTGATCCAGTATCTGATTACAGCAGCTCTTATATCAGAATAGAGTGGGGAGTGTTCCCTGTAGAATGGGGATAATGAATTTAACATTAACAGTCTGTTTCTGGACATAGGAACCACAGGTGAAGATTCCAAACGGATGATTACTCAAGTGAATCACTGTTCCCAGGACTGGACACATTTTGAACTAGGAACTGCCAAATTCCTTCATTTGCTTTAGAGTGCCAGACCAGATTTTGAGTAGTATTTCTAGATCGTAATTACTGAGCCAGTTTTCTTTCACAGCTTCCAACCACAAATATGATCCAGACAATCTTTACAGGTCCATATGAGAGACGTTTTAACAGTTCGTTATGACAACACCCATTATATGAGTAACATATAGAGGAATACACAGAAGTACTGGAGTGCTTCCGAATGCTGGAGGTCAGAGGAACACTTAAAAGACTTGAGTGCTCCAGTGTATTCAGAGGATACTTCCAACTCCAAAATGTACTTTAAGAGATAAAACAGCAAAACTATGTACTCTTTATAAAAAATATAAAAGTAGTACTTTTGGGGGCAATATATTTTTCCACAAAATTTTGAAGGTCATTTCTTTTTGATATTCTTTTAAGTTTTATATAAATGATAAAAGGTAGAACAACATCAAGAACACTGCTTTTTAGTCATTAGCTTTGTTTTCTTTCTTCTCCACTTATTTTCTTCATATTTAAGCAGTATTTTTCTTTTAGGGCACTTTTTTGTGTGTTCCTCCATTTAACTTTGTCTTTGCAACCTCAAATAAACCTGGGTCCAGTACTGTGATTGAAAATTCAAAGACTGTTCTTTCAAACATCAGAACTGTCATCCCATCTGTGTTGCATAAGCACAAGTTTGCAAATACCCACCAATTCACGCCATAGATGACGTCAACACAATAGCACTCCACACCACCCTGACACAATTAGAAGAACTGTTTTATAAGTTATTTGTAAATTTCAGTTCCACAGTTAACAAGTCATCTCAAATAACTGCTCAAAAAACAGGAGATCTTGGTTCTTCTATGTGCTCAAGCTTCATGGGCTGACCACAACAAGGCAAAACTGGAAATCTCATCTCCTTGACCCTAATCCAATATCCAAGAACAGCAGCAGGCTGGGTCTCCACACATGATTGCAACATTTGGGCAATTTTCAGACCAGGAGAAGTCCTGAATAGTGTAAAGAAACAGCTTAAAAGTCTGTCTATGATTTCAATCCAATACACTTTTTGTAAAATTCAGCAAATGTTTCTAGCACTCTGGTCTGTTTGAGCTCTGGCTCCATAAATGGGAAACAAACTAAGTGGTTCACACCAAAAGCAAAAGGGACTGTGGACTATTGCATAACTTTGCATAAAAGCTTACAGGCAAGTTCAGCCTCAGCTGTAAACAAGCTACAGTCTACTTCTTCTTTGAACCTACCATTCCACCTTAAAAGATTCAGCAAGATACATTACTTAAGGTGAATCTGACTCAAAATTTAACAAAGAGACGGAATTCTGTTTCAGAATTCAATTTACTTTTGGGGTTTGACAGAGTTGGCAAGGAACAGCAAGGGGCACAGTGCTGCCTTTGGTGCAAAATTAGCAGAACTCCATGAACTGAACACCCAAAAACTAAATAATAAAAGCCAAGAAAAGAAAGTACATTTAGTGACATTGGAGCACTGAAGCACTTTCCACTCCTGATAGTCAACAGAAAAAAATACCTTGCAGTTCACAGTGTTGCATGAAAAGGGATGAGGATGTTGCTGTGTCCTTGCTCCATTGGTGGGTAACAGAGACTTTAAATTTTGTCTGGTCTGACCAGTCAAATATAGCTTCTAAGTTTAATTGCAAATTCTCTTTTCTAAGTAACAGTTTCATTTGAAATTTTTTAGAACTTTATCCTATTTATCCTTTTAAACACAAACTTATGTGTAATTTTATCAGAAAAAGGAAAAGTAATCCCCAGTTTAAAATACAATATGCAGATTAGCATGAACCTGAAGCCTTCACCCATCACTCAACTTTAATTTATCAGTGCTTTTAGTATCCTGACTAGGGTGACCAGACGTCTTCTTTATCGGGACATTTCCTCTATTTTAGATATCCGGGCGGAATTTCACAAATGTCCGGGATTTTGTTTTTCTGGAGCTTACAAAGAATTTCGAGAAGCGTTTCTTTCACAAACTAGTCCCGCCCTCCCCTACTCCGATTGGTTTGTTTGAGTGAGAAGGTGGCATGGTGAAGAAACCTAAAATCTTCAGATTGCACGGTCTGACTATAGATCTACCGTTATTGGTCGATAAACATGTAATTGGTCAGTCTACACATCAGTAGTCCTTGTTTACGTCAGGCAAAGCTCCTGTACCCCCCAAGTAAACTAGAAGCAAATCCAGGCAGAATTACAGGCCCAGCTCTCAGTGGCCCTGCCAGCTGCTAATGCTGATCATCTACACACTGAACAGCTTCTGATTAACTGAGTAGGTGTGTGTTGGAAAGTGATTTTTTATAAAATACATTAAATATATTAAATATATTTATATTTTCTATTCCTACATATAGGAAAATGTTCCTATTTTCCTTTTAGCGTGCTTGTCACATTCATTTCAGCAACATATTCAAATTCATATCTGTGTTTAGTAAAATAAAAAAGACATTGGTCTTTTAAGATATTTAAGTAAAAATCAATACATGGGGAGGCTTGGTGGTACTTGGTGGGAGTGTTACTGTCACACTGTTCCATTGTTCTGGGTTTAAACCCCACCTTGTGTCACTGGCTGTTTCCCTGTATGCATCCCTATGTGTTCTTACGTCATCATCCACTGCTGAATTTACGTTCCAATATTCAAGAACAAAACAGCACGAAAGATTAAAGTACCCAGATGTTGTTCTGGCTCTGAGGATACATATGTTCATGACTTGCCAACGAGAACAACCTGAAAATCCCATCATTTACTGCAGCATCTTGCAAGGTGTCTTCTCAAGAACATTTTTTCTGTTCACAATTCAAAACGTCATTGTGAATTGGTTATTCAAACGTGTTCACAGTGTGAGTGTATGGTGCACTGTGATGGACTGGCACCCAGTGCCGTGTGTGTTCCTGTCCTTCAACCCACCATCAACCACACCACCGTGTGGGTAGGATGTATGGGTTACAGAAAATGATTAAATGAATGAGTAATGAAGAATATGTATATATAGCTCTGGAAAAAAAGATCACTACAAACGTATCAGTTTCTCTAGTTTTACAATTGATGGGTATGTGTTTGACCAGGCTGAGCAGTTTTGTTTTATTCTATGAACTACTCTGAACATTTATTCCAAATTCCAAATAAAAATATTGTATATTAGAGCATCTATATTTTAGAAAATTACTAATGCTCCAAATATCAAAACATACACAGAAATCTCAGACCACAAACAATTAAAAGTAATCAACCTCATATTAATTTATAAACAAGAGTACTAATATTTCAGCTTCCAGAAATCAATATTGGTTGGAATAACCCACATTTTTGATCACAACTTTCATATGTCTTTGCATGCTTTCCACTGGTCTTTCACATTGCTGTTGGGTAACTTTACACCACCCCTAGCACAGAAATTCCAGGAGCTCGGTTTGTTTGGTGGCTTGTGAACATCCATCTTCCTCAGGTCTGAAGATCGGGCTGATCATGATAGGGTGGTCCCTCATCCACACTTTGACTGACCTGGCTGTGTGACATGGAGCACTGTTGAAAAAGCCAATCATCCGAATTGGGGAACATTTTCAGAGCAGAAGGAAGCAAGTTTTCTTTCAGCACAGTTTTGCAAGTGGCTTGATTCATGTGTCCATCACAAAGACAAATCTGTCCGATTACAGCCTTGCTGAAACACCCCTAGATCATCACTGATCCTACATCAAATTTCACAGTGTGTGCGAGACACTCTGGTTTGTAGGCCTCGCTATCTAACCATTACACAACCAGGTGTTGGACAGAGAAGATGACCTTAATCCAATCCTCCACAGTCCAATTGTTATGGTGTTTTTCAAACTTCAGTCCGGCTCTTCTTTGCTTCTCATTGATAAAGGGCTTTTTTTCTAGCTTTGCCTGGCTTTCTACATTCAGAAGGTTTCGAACCATCCTCGTTGTGCAGTTCACCCCAGCTGCCCTTTGCCATTCTTTTTGCATGTCACTTGACGTCATCTTACGATTGTCACTCAAATGAAGTGACACTCAAATAAGGTGGCGGTCATCACCGTCAGTAGAGAGTTGTTGTTGACCTGCCAGTCTGTAGCTTTGTTGTACCATGTGTTTGCTGCTTGACCTTGTTCTTATGAACTGCAGTTTTTGAAAATTTCAAGATGGAGGAAACCTGACGCTCACTGTATCCCTCTGCCAGTAAAGCTACAACTGAACCCTTCTCTTCCTCATTAAGAGCCTTTCTTTTCAAAGCTTTTGGCATCATCTGCAGTAGTATTTTGACTACACTTATTTAAATGCCCCTGGCAGGTGTAATACTTATTTATTTTGAACTGTTCAGATTCTGTTTCTGGTTGCAGTCATGGAGAGAACCTGAGTTGCATAACTGAATAATGACTTTCATTTCTCTCATTGCAAGCTTAAAACAGCTCTGACAATGACAGTCTCAGTTCTCAGTCCAGCTTCCTGTTCAGCAGTGTTCACAGTGTTTATATTTTGAGTAGTATTCTGTTCTGTGACTTATACATTACTAATAAATGGAGTCAGTAATCATGCTAATATGTTGTTATTAACAGTATTTTTTAGCATACACAAATTAAACTTAATTGCACTGTCATAAACTACACATAAACAATACAGTACTGGACACTTTCATAACTAGCAGGCCCAGCAATTTTAACACTCTCCTTTTTAGTCTACCAAAACAAAAAAAATGCAATAACTTAGCTACAACAAATTCAAACTTTTGCTGTACTAGTTCTCACTAAGTCCCCATCCACACAGATCCAGACATTTTTAAAATGAAGATTTTCCTTCATCCATTTTTGAATATATCCCTGTCCAGACAAATATGAGGTTGCTTTATCATGCCATTGCAGTAATATTCCACAAAGCATAAGAGAAACAAATCTCCACCTTCAAGAGTGTTTTTGAAAACCTCCATTTTCAGTTATCTAAAACAATGTTTTCAGGTGGACAGGAGGCCAAAGCACAGACAATAAACCTTTGTTTTTAAAAAATCTGGATTCATGTGGAAGGGGTCTAAAACCACAATGAGAACACATGGTGTGTCACCTATCTGATATCTAAGACATTACATGGTTTAGCACCAGCTTACCTCTGAGAAACGCTATTGGTTTATGAACAAGGAAGCCCTCTCAGTTCCTCTGGTTCCTCTCTCCTGACTGAATTATTTAATTCAGATTTATGTAATTTAGGTTTGAATGTTTTTACCATATTTTACTTTATATTATCTTAAATAAACTTGTGTTATGGTGATTCAAAGTGGGCAAAATAGCAGCTTGAATGGAATGTAACAGAAGGAGGTATGGATGAATGGATAAATGAATGAATGAAACCTGGATTTCAAAATTTGGAATAGAAACAGTCCCTAGATTTATGCCCAGATGTGAAGGTTGTGTGGATCTGACGGATAATAGAAAAAGGATGGCATGGATTCCTAGGCTTTCTTTTTCACCCTGTCTGTGCACTGTCAGGAATACTGTGCTGGGTTTTCATGAAGCTCCCTGCCTTTGTTCTACAGTCTGGATGCCATGCGAGAGGTGATGTCAAGACAAAAGGAAGGATTTAGGATTTTGCTCAATCTACAAAAGGAAGGCTTTCATACTCCATTCAGAAAGTAGCCTGCTGAGACCAAGTACATAAGCTACCTTTGAGTGTGTAAAAGAATTTTAAATGTCTGAGAGAGATGTACGTGTTTCACTTTTGTCAGAGCAGTATCTGATGATCAGTAGCACAGCTTTTGCTGGGAAGATCAGCCAAGAGTCAGTGAGTACTGTGTAGTATGAGGACTGTGTTCAGTGCCAGTTATAAATATACAGTCCTTGGCTGAGGCTCTTCCAGCACAGCACTATAATCCAGTGTTCCTGATGAGCTTAAAACGACCCGAGAGAAACTTTCCATTTTGATAAGATCATCCAAGTGTTTTCATACAGAAGACTCATATTAGCTAAACATAAAGGACAGAGGAATGAACAGAAACTAGCCATTCAGTGTGTTGTAAGTGGCCGTATCTCATGCACCGTGAGCTTGTAGGTATTTAACAGTAAAATGGCATTGGCTTAATATCAGCCATTAAGCTGTAAGCTCGTGTAAGCTGGGCAAAAGTCAGTGGCCAATGTGAAAATGATCTTTAATTATAGGTTATTTGTCTAGCTTATTTTTTGTATAATTATACAGAGGCCTCAGGAATTGAACAATAATACAAGCTGTTGCTGTTGTTTTCTTTTTAAAATATTCATTCTTTTCCATGATTCTTATAAGCATCTCCAAAGTTCAGACACTGGATGCATTTTCTGCTTCTCCCAAGGTACAAACCCAATATCCATGGTGGGACACGGGGCAGAATATAATTAAAAAAAAACATTACAATGATATGCAACTAATCTGAACCTTATATTTATGTTATAACTGATAAATCTTAATTTATTTTATTTTATGTTTCAGATTTTGGGATGGGGTAGTGTGCTGTTTCACTTCTCCTTTTAACTACACTATACAGGTACTGGTTATAAAATTAGAATATCAGGAAAAAGTTGATTTATTTCAGTAATTCCATTCAAAAAGTGAAACTTGAATATTATACTCTTTCATTACACACAGACTGATATATTAAAAGAAATAAACACTTGAAATATACCAGTCTGTGTGTAATGAAAGAGTATAATATTCAAGTTTCACTTTTTGAATGGAATTTCTGAAATAAATCAACTTTTTCATGATATTCTAATTTTATTACCAGCACCTGTTTGTGTTTGGGAGCTGAGGAGACCAACTGTTGTAGTTCTGAAAGTGACATGTATCCTAATTTCAGCTGCTAAGTTAAGTTCTCCATTATTGTGTTTTTCAATTCAAATTGCACTCATTGTTTGCTATGTGTGACAGGTCTAGACTAGTTTAACATCCAGACTCATTTACTAAGGATCCATGCTGTTGTAATCCATGCAGTATGAGGATTGGCCTTCCCTGAAAAAAAAAAAGATTGTCTGGATGGCAGTGCATGTATACTGTATATTGTTCAGCATTAACAGTGATTTTTCAGTTGTCAGAGTCACCCATGCCATGTGCACTAAAGAAATGTGCTCTATAAATAAACTCGCCTTGTCATGCCTCATGCATCCCCATACCATCTTGGATACTAGCTTTTAAACTGTGCACTTGTAACAAGCCAGATGGTCCTTCTCCTCTTTAGCCTGGAGGACATTCCATTAATGATTGAGAAAAAAGAATTTTAAAGATTCATCAGACCACAGGACCCTTTTCCATTTCACCTCAGTATTAAATGTGCTTGGGTCAAGTGAAGATGTTTGTGTTTCTAGACTCTCTGTATATTTAGTTACTTCTAGGCATTTGTGCATGCAGTTTGGAACTGGGTTCACAGACAAATGCTTTGGGAAGTGTTTCTGAGCCCCTGCAGTGATCTCAACCATAGTATAATGTCTGTTTTTAATGCAGTGTCACATGAGAGCCAGACAGTATTGGTTTTGGTAGAGATCTCTGTATACTTAGAAATGTTTAATATAATGTGCTCTGTACTGTTTTTGGATAAAGATTTGGCCCTTCTAAGTTGCTCTGTTTTTAAAATCAAATCATACCATTGACCTGTTGCCAATTTATTTTCCTGTAGTTCCTCAACCCAAATATTTGAAACTATTTTTTGGCATCAAATTAAAAATAAACAATTTCCCAGTTTCATCATTTTGATATATTGCCTTTGTGCTATTTTCAATTAAACACATGGTTTAAATGATTGGCACATCATTGCATTATGTTTTTGTTTACATTTTGTACAGTGTCCCAACTTACTGACAATGAGATTTCTAATTCAAAACACATTAGATGGGTTTGAGGTCTGGGCTGTAGGATGATCAGATAATTTTCTTTGCTTGGTGATTTTAGAGGGTGCCTAGTGTCAATATCCTAGTGTAGAATTGTTTCTCATTCAGATGTTTTCAGGTGATGCACATGTACTTAACAGTAGTCATGTACCCTTCAATCAAAAACAAATCACCAACTTTGTTATTAAGCTACAAAATGCTCTTTTATATATATACATACTGTTCTATATATACTATACTATATATATAAAACTATTCTGGTTGGAAGCAAGAGTGGTACTTGTACTATTTGTCTCATGGTGACAATATTTATGGTCTCTCAGATCTTGGGCATTTGTAAGAAATCAAAAGTTTTTCTTTATATTTTTAAATCAATTTATTCAAGGGGATTATCTTGTAGTAAATATGTACAGAGATATCTGTAAATCAATGCACATTGAAAAAGTGTTAGTAAAGCAGCTAAGGTGTGTATCAAGCAGCATGTGTGAATTTCTTATTTTTCCTCCATTGAAAATTATGTCCTTTTTTAAGGGAATCATTCCATAATGAAAATAATCCTTTTAATCTACGTTATTCCTGTGTTGAGCTTTCTAAAATGTAATAACATTTAAAGCTTAAAAGAGATTGTAAATCAGATTTAAGGAGCTAAGCAAAGCAACAGAATCTTGGAGTCCGTTTGGCTTCTGCTCAACTTGTGTGAGCCAAAACTGCTTTAAATCATTCGCTCTTATGCAACTGCTCCGAACCTGTCTAAGGAATCAGGTTTACATCTTCACAATGGGACCACAAATGACCAGACTGTGGAAGATCTGAAGCTATTGCAAGTTGTTTTATGTCTAGAACTGTCAAAGAACCAAACCAAGAGCCCAGAAGTTAAATATCCTGATAGCACTACTATACTTGAATAAGTTGTCACATTCATAGCTGCGTTGAATGGAAAAAGAAATAAATAACAAGGGATAGATGCAAAAATCAGTGCTTTAAAATTTGTTTATGCACGACAGGGAGGCAATTTGTCATTATCTACAAAGGAACTCCAGAACACTGCCAGATACAAAGGGAGCTCTATCATTCTGGGAGGGAAAGGAATAATAAATTGTCATCGAGTTTGACCATACATGGAGATATGAGTGACACTGTAAATTCCTCAGACTAGGGAGTCAGGCAAGAATTTTGGCATTGGTTCCTTTGGTGCATTCTTCTCATTTTTTCAGAACATATACAGTGTACACTGTTTCTGTTCAGTCAGGCTGCAATGATGCTGTCTAGATTGAGTATTATATATATTTCAGGTGGACACTATCATGCTGGTAATACATAATGTCAGTAATTACAAAACTAACTGGCAGCACATTATTCACACTTTACTCTTAACACTTTATTCAGCAACTGTACAATATTACATAAAATATTTAATATTTAAATATATATTCTTTATTTATTCTTTATTCACCTCACAAGACTAATGTAGGTCCATAAAGCATTTAATTAAATATGTGACAGCATCAACAAGAGTTTTCATGGATGAAAAATATAAAACATTGATAATCAAAATATTTTTAGAAAGCTGAAAATAGTAATTTTGTTGATCTATCATGTGTTAATTGTTATGCATTATAATATATTGGTCTATGTGACACATAAACTGTTTTTGATGAATCATGAAGATTTGTTTTCCAAATTCAAATTGGATGATAATTCTTATAGATGCTGCTGTAAATCATGGAATTTTCTGCACATCTACAAGTTCTAAAGTTACATCCTGGGCCAAAAGAACAATCTTGGACTGTTTGCTTGACTGCCCATAGAAGTTTACCTTTCTAAAATGCTCACATATATTCTTGACTGGATACTCAGGTGAAAGGAGTTATGGAACTTAGTCATTACTGTATTTTGGTGTTTATCACATTCAGTGTGATAAAACTATAACGATAAATAATCATGGTGAACACCAAATAAAGAGAATGGGGATATTGTACCTCCTCAGTTTGTGTAGTCAGCAAACACAACTGCATCATTATTCTTTGCAATTTTACTGGTGTCCAAAAGATTATTGATCTGCTCATTTAAAATTTCTAGTGAAATTAAAGGTACTAACAATGCATTCGCCCCTTTACTGCACTAACACTTTACAACAGATAATGGAACATTTTGCTAGGACTGTAGGGCATTCAGCCATGAGAACTTTAGTGAGGTCAGGGCCCTATGTTGGATAAATAGTTTTGGCCACAACACAGTTCCATTCCAAATCATGCCAAAGCTACTGAATGCAGCTCCATCACTCCATAGAACTCAAGTTTTATTGCAGCAGAGCACCTTGCTTTATTATCATTGAGAATTTCATCACGGTTTTAAATTGAAGTTATAAAAGCCGTGCATGCTCATTTGAACATCTGTCAACACAAGTTACCATTAGCCGTAGCCTAAAGGTATAGAGAAGCGGGCTTGAGACTGAAAAGACACCAGAGTGACCTTTTCCCCCACCTTCTAACTATAATTCTCAATTTTCTCAATCACTATCAGTCAATAGGCCAGTCTTTGAATGAAAACACCTTAAATATACATAAAGTGAACTGGGTGTAATGAGCAAGGTAATAACAAATGACACTGAGATAAGGGCAGTGAGACATAGGCTGAGTAATGTGATAAAGTAACTCATTATGGGCTGGACCTGGACTCAGAAATGTGGTTGGGTTGCATTTTTGACAGCTGAAAGTTTCACCCACAGTGCCATTACAGGCTAAAGAGGGACTGCCAGAACTCGCAGGTGCCCTAGTCTGCTATATCCAGTGTTTCCCTTAGCCTAATCCCTAACTACTGTTTACTCGCTCTCTCCCTTGTTGGAATATGTCTCTCCTGGTCATTTTTGGGAAAATCGCATTGAATAGCTCAACTAAGCTTAATGTCCCTCCAGAGGGTAGATGTTCCGTAAAGAACAGAAAAAAGAAATAAATGTGACAGCTCTGGATTTCTTTTATAGGATGTATGTCGTAGAAAAAATACCACAGTCTCTGGGAAAAACATTGACTTTGAGAGGAGAAATTTAGAGGCAACTGTTTCATAAAACATTCCTTAGAGAAACCTTCTACTTTTTGTCTTGTTTATCCTCTTTTTTGTAAACACCAAGACTTCCATTTTACACAAATTTGTGTGTTACACTGTACATCTTTTAAGTCTGAAATAAAAATCAGTATAGATATTTGACAAATCATTGCTTAAAATTAGCTGATTGGAGAGTTTCAGTTTGACAATAGTGGACTATGGGGAGAAAAAGTCCAGCATTATTCATTATTATGATACTTAATCAAACATAAATTAATGTCCTTACTAAGAGGGGGATTAACTCAAATAGTACAGCTCCTGCTCACCATGAGAGAGGTAGAAATGTCAATAGCTGCATTTTGGGGAGCAGAGAAGTGAGCTTGAGACCGGAGTATCACTGGATCACTTCCAAGGGCCAGCAGGAAAAAAATTAAGGCATGGCTAAAGTGGTCTTGAGCAAGGCATCAAACCCATAAACTGCTCATCAGACCTTGACATGGTTGGTAGCCCACTGCTTGTAAAGTAAAGAATTGCACATTTTCATGAGACACTTTTTGGTTACTGCAGGACCTTCACTAGAGATGAATGATTAGTGGGGCTAAGCTTTATCCAGTGGTGTCTGGGGTAATTGCCTCAAAGCAGCAGGTTTCTTTGACGAGGTACAGATTAAGCAAAGCTACAAGTAGCTGCTGCCTTTACAAAATAAAAAAAAGAATATCTCTCTACAGATAGAAAAACAAAACTGAGTTATTAACAGCTACTAACTGATTATATACAGGTATCTGTAGAATACATGGTCATAACGTCAGGAAAGTACATAAACATCAGTTCAGTCTGCCTCTAAATACTGCAGTGTTTAATGAATGAACATTTATTTGGCTTTTTCAGCAGGCTTACTTTACCTTCATCAATAATCCTCTCCCCTGTAGGTGGGACTGTGACTTAATTGGCTGCAGAACTGAATGATGGACAGATAATTGGATTGGATAAACAAAGGTTACAACAAATGAAAGCTCCTTCTCTGTTTAGGAATAGTGGAGAGTCTACCTTAGTTGTCACACTGTAAAAAAACTAGTTAAGCAATAAGTCATGACATCTCTTTGTCATTTACCTTAACATATCAAATTATGTTTTGTGATCGCAACTGGATATCATGTTTTTTATTTACTCCAATGAACAGGAAATTTGAAGGAGTGAAATTAACTTGAATTTGTGAGTTATTGTTATGGGCTTTGGTATTCTCAGGACAAGCTCCCAGCATGCACAGCGGGCCCACCTTTTTCACTTGTTTGGAGTTTATTTTAAGGATTTGTTTTCATTGTTGTGTGCTGTGGGTGTGGGAGTAATATATGGGATGTTTGTTGTGTTTGGGCCTGCTAGGTCTTTCTTTGTAGTGAAAACTGTGTTATGTCAGAGACCTCACCTTCAGGGAGAAACACAGCAACTTTGGTGAGGTTCTGGCTGACTCTCTTCATTTGTTGCATTTCTTGATGCAGAGGTGGACTGTGTAAATTAACAATAATTTTCCAAAGTACTCCAGTGTCAATGTGGTTAGATTCATCACAGTATCATGATTTAAATGTGCATGATAGTGCTGCTGTGTAGAAACTGTAACATTCTGGTAAAAATATTGTACTAAGACAACAAACCATAGAATATTGGCTTTACTGAAAAACTAGGCACAAATGTGTTTTTTTCTTTTTCTGAAGCAGCCAATAATCTTTGTCTCTACCAGTCAGTAAAGACAGGTCAGTTAAATTGATGTTTCTTTTCCCTTTTCTTTACATTATTCAGTTCCAAAACAGGCGAGCCTTCACTTGTCTATTTGTAAAAGTTGTTTACTTGTTTACTGTAGAATTTAACATTAATAATGTTTATTCTTAATCCATGACCTAAAAACATACACTATTTTATTCCTTATTCATATGCAGTGAATAGGAGCAAAGGTGTTAATAAAACTCTACATATATCAACAGAACTGGCACACTGGAGCAAATACACACAAGCTTAAGGTTTGCTATGCTGAATGCCAAGCATTAGCTGGAGGGCTGCGGATCAGTGGACTTCTGTTTTGTGGTGTGACTGTGCACTATTTAATACCTTTGGGATAAACTGAAGTGGCTGTTGTGTGCCAGAACTAATCATACATTACTACCTACTCTCACAATTTTTATATGGCTGAATGCTATTAAATCCTCACAGCAGTGTTCCAACATCAATTGTAAAGTCTTCTGGAAAACTAAATCCTTTTAATGCAGCAAAGGCGGCCAACTCCCTATTAGTAACATCGTTTTGGAAGAAATGTTGGATGTTCAGGTTTTCACAAAAATAATGCACATCCAAAAAAGCTTGGCATAGGGATAAACAACATACAACAATAAAATGAGATACTGGAGAAAGGTGGTCTGAATGCTCTGCCTTTATTCACTCAGACAGATACCAAACACTTAGTTCATTACAAGATGTTTTTAGACTTGCTAGCTTCCTCCTTACAGTAACTCACACCTGAATCATTAGGGCTAGCCAGGGGAGCTGTGCCACGTGGTGCTGCTTTAGTGCTGCAAGCTTAGCTATGTGGCACAGTGCAGGGTGCAGATTCTCACAGCTGCAGAGTGCAGTCTGCTCAGTGATATAATCAACACATATGTGTAAGAGTTTCCACTGAGAGCTGTGTGAATAGATGAGTCCTCCAGAGCTATTTGCTTCCAGGTCTACTGTGTTTCTGGCCTCGACTCGAACCCTGCCCCTCAGTACACTGCCTCATCACACAGATCTAAAAGAGAGGATTAAAATAGATTAAGACAGCCTAAATGCCTCAGAGGAATCCTGAGTGAATTTGGCCTGCATGAGCAGTCTGAAAGACCATGGACCAGACCTCACACAATTATCCTGCACTTCTGAGGTTTTGCTAATAAACGGTTAAGGTTCAAAGCTAATGCTGCAGAGCTATAATAACATTAATGTGACTGCATTGCCGTTGTTAAACCTAAAAGAAAATAACCATGTTTTCAGACAAATGGTAGCATTAGCATAGTGAGTTGCCTATTATTTAGCCATAATTCATGCTAAACCTGAAGACACATGGATAAACGCTAAAGAGAATGACTTTAGCAGACTGAAACAAGTCCATGTATTGAGCTCTATTTAGCTCTAGCTGTATGATCTAGATTTTAAAGAAGCAGGAGCTAAAATTAAGACTGAAGACAGAATAAGATAAGTAAGTTCTTGAAATTTGTAACACAGCAGCATGCACTAGGAACTTGAATCTTGAAATAGAAGAACATTTGTTGTGGAAGTATTATAGTATTTAATATGTAGTCTTGTGCATATACTCTGCACCCTGTCGCTGCACATGCACCTCCGAAGTTTTATAAGCTTAGCTTTGTACAAAACAAACACATTTAAAGGAACTTCTGCAAATCAAGAACAAATCCACAGGAATGTATCCCTCTATGAGAGACTACAGAGAGAACGTCAAATGTAACAACGTTCATAGAAGGAGCATGCATCAAAAATACACCTTACAGAATTGCGCAGGGCAAACTTCAGTGAACGTGCAGTAGTGTGCAAATGTCTTAGGCTCCTAAATTTACCATTATTTAAAATAATCTATCTTCTAAATAAGAGTGGTGCTTGTATACAATTATATATAATTATAAATTCAAAATAGGATATTCTTTTCTAAAGGTTTTCTTGGTCGTATGAATTTGTGAAATGAACATCACACATTATTTAGCAAAATGAAGTATGAAAGTACCTCAAATAAAACTGCCCCACCACAAGGAGAAATTTTAAAGGTTAAATTAATACATTAACACAGAATATAACTATATAAACAATAATGTTCTTTGTTTTTATTTTTATTCTCAATTCTCAATTTCTCAGGTGCCTGAAAACCTTTGCAACACACACACACACACACACACACACACACACACACACACACACATTGACATTATGGACACTTTTTTTAAAACTTCAATCCACCTACCAGTGTGTGTTTCTGGACTGTGGGAGGAAACCTGTGCACCTGGAGGAAACCTATGCAGACATGAGACAAACACACCAGACTTCTCACAGACAGTCGCCTTGAATGGAGGTTGAAACCACAAAACCCCAGGACGCTGGAGCTGTGTGACAGCAACACTACCTGTTGTGCCACTGTGCCACCCTACATTAAATGCAAGCAAGGAAAGAATATGTATGAAAACCACTGCAGGCTAAAACAAGTGAAGTCCTGATAACAAAATGACATCATAAAGTTGCTACTTCATGGACAATACAGTGAAAAAATAGGCTTTAAACCAACTATAGCTAATGACTGAAAGGTTACCTTATCAAGGTTAAAAAGAATCTGTACAAAAGCAGAAAATAGTGGGAATTAAACAATAACTATTTCCATAAGTCTCATACAAATAGCACTCAGTTGAATAAGCTAAATCAACAAACTTTTTCACTACATTTTAAGTTGAGTAGCTCAAGCTTGAATACCACTAACGTAAATATCTTTTTTCATATTTGCTATGAATGGTGAGCCCCTAATTTTTACCATACATTTAGATTTGTTTCATACATTTCAGAGCACAAAAAGCTTCAGACCTAATGGATTGGATAGAGATAAGCTGTAAGTCAAGTGCATAGTTGTATGAAACACACAAAGTGTATTTATAATCTTTCTTTCAGTCAGTTGACCAGTGCATTTCTGTGTTAACCACTGTGTCTTCCTGTCTGCCACAGATGACAGAAATGCCTACAGAAAATAACTTGTGCTAGGTTCATGTGGTGGCGGTTTATTCAGAAAAATTAAACTTCACACAAACAGGCACCATGAAATGTTTCCCTTTCATAACTGAAAAAAGAAAAAAGAAAAAGAAATTAATAAATTTAGTAGGACACCACTGAGGACTAAACAAGGACTAGTTCCACAAAAAAACCCACAAGGACTGGTCATAAAAATAGCACTCAGAAAACCAGGCTAAATCTGTCCTTCAAAATTTTGCAGTACAAGTTCGCTGAGTGCATATTTTAATAAAACAATATAATAATATACAATATAATTCAGTGAACAGCAATGTTAAATTATATTTTAAACATACTCTGTTAACCAGTTCTGCTTTTTTGTGTGTGTTTGAACAGCCATAAAATAAAAAAGTAGGCCCAAACCCATAGATGCCAGCTAGTTATTACACTGCAATTTGTTAAAGGCTATGACACACCAAAACTGTGTATAAACACGAATATTGTATTACTGTGATATAATAATAATAATAATAATAATAATAAAGCAAGCAGGAATTTAGGGGCTTCTCGCAGTCTTTGTGTAAGTTTTGCTTACATTTGCATGTATGAGGCCTTATATGCCATTGCCAAATTGCAAAGTTATTGAGTATTTTCATATATGCAGCATTTGTGAGTGGGATCTCTCTGTGCACCTCTCAGTCAGTGTTTGTTGAGAAGCAGAGAGTGGATCTAATATTCAGTGTGGTGAAGCAGCAGAGAAGAGAGAGGGAGAGGAAAGTGGGATTTGTTCAAAAAAACTTGTGTGGTTTGAATGTATTAAGGAGATGTGGAAATGTTGTTTACATTTGCAAGTATGTAGCCTTACACGCTATTGCAGTGTTGTGGGGTAGTGTGTTTGTGTACCATACCTTTATGACCACCTCCTTGTTTTTACAATCACTTTCTATTCTCTGATTTCTACAGACCATAGAGGTGCACTTTGTAGTTTTATAATAAAAAATACAGACCATTTGTTACTCTGTATACTTTATTTCCCCTCTTTCACACCGTTCTTCAATGATCCGGACATCCACTGGACCCCCATTTAGTAGGTATGATTTTGGTGCTGGATCGGTCTCAGTGCAGCTCTATCATCTAGCGATGGTGTATTAATGTGTGTTGTGCTAGGACAAGTGGATCAGACACAGCAGTGATGTTGGAGTTTTAAATCACTGTGTTCATTCACTGTCCAGTGTGTTAAACACACACCTTGTAGATGTAATGTCAGTGTGCTTGAACCCTCAGATAGCCACTAGCAGCTATATTAATAATTATTCACCACCCTCTATTTCACACGGTTCTAGAATCACCTCTATTTCCTCTCGATTCACACATTGTCATAGAATATTCTCCTCCCCACACGAGTTTACAATGTACTGATCATGTTCTAGAATGTTCAGTTTTTTTGTTCTTTGTTCATCAGCAATTTTAACACAAAATTAAACACACACACCTCATTGGTCCACTGCCTTTTAATTATTTTTTTTTTAAGAATCTATAGCATGGATCTTTGGAGGTCCTTAACTTGATCTAAGCATATTATATTATTTCCTGCTGTAATACTAATGGAATATATTTACAAACTAATCTATATGATTTAAAGGTTCTAATTAATCTGAAAGTAGAGATGTATAGTAAAAAAAAGTAACAAACAAAATAACGAACGGTAAATTCCTTTAAAGATATTTCCAACCAATGTAATGTCATAGTGAATGCAGAGTTTACTTAAAGCAACAAGAGGCAGGAAGGAAGAATACGGAAATAATGCTTCATGTGAAAATTAGACACAGTTTAAAAATAAGTGTCATTTGACACTTGAATGCTCTTTAACACGAGTAACTACTGGCATATCTATCCAGTTAGATATTTAGTATGAATTCATAGAATCCATAAAAATGCAGGAGGAACTGTCTGCACAGCAATGTTTATGATATTAATATTGTATGGATGTCAGTCTCTGGGCAGGGTAAGGGGCTCATGGGGGAATCCCAGCATGCACTGCAGTCATCCACTATTCATAGATTTGGTGGTTTATGTCGCTGTTATGTGGTGTGCGTGTGTGTGTGTGTGTTTGGGGTGGACGTTATTGTTTATTGTGTTTATGTGTGTATGTATGCATGTTTGACCTCATTTAATTTTTATAGCACATCTCTGTCTCAGTATCCTTTACCCAGTCTGCCACGATACGCTTTGACTGCATTATACAGGAAAGTATGAACATGGTTTTTCAGTTCAAAGAGATGATATCAAACTGGTGTCTTTCTGTTAACAGCACGAGTCATAATAAACAAAGCTACTCACTGTCTTGCAAAAATAAACTTTTATCTATCTTCCTAAATTCCAGCTGTAAAATATGACGTGACAAGTGTTAACTGGTAAAAGAATAAAAACAATCACCAGTGTAGAAAATAATCTCATGCTTGGGGAAAGAGTACAGCAGCAGGTAGTGTTACAGTCACACAGCTCCAGGGACCTGGAGGTTGTGGGTTTGATACCCGCTCCGGGTGACTGTCTGTGAGAAGTTTGGTGTTTTCTCCCTGTGTCCGCGTGGGTTTCCTCTGAGTGCTCCGGTTTCCTCCCACAGTCCAAAAACACATGTTGGTAGGTGGATTTGCGAATCAAAAGTGTCCATAGGTGTGAGTGTGTGAGTGAATGTGTGAGTGTGTGTGTGTTGCCCTGTGAAGGACTGGCGCCCCATCCAGGGTGTATTCCTGCCTTGCGCCCAATGATTCCAGGTAGGCTCTGGACCCACCGCGACCCTGAACTGGATAAATGGTTACAGATAATGAATGAATTTTTATAATTTAATGATAGTAGTGGGGTCACATGGGATTAATTACTCTGCACTCATCTGGCAAATACTCACATTCAGAGTAACCACAGGAAGCATTACTTTATTCTGAGGTACTGAAGTGTGCTCCCACAGATACTAAAGCCACCCTCATTCTAGTATAAATAGAATTGGACAGTTTGAAGAACTCAAAGCTTCAAGCTTCCTCTTTAGGTGCCAAGAAGAGTTCGGTTGAGGCATCCTCAGTTCTCCTCAAAAAGTTCATGGTTTTCAAGTCTTGTGTCTAGCTCTTGACCAACAGGCTTATCAAAATTCTTATATAAATGTATAAATGCCCTTTAGGTTGAGTTGTTTATAAACTATGCCATCATCCTCCAGAACAAATCTACGTAATCTCCATACAAGAGTTAATCAAGAGAATGAAGTTCTGTGCATGGGACCCAAATTGAGCTTGCTTATTATTCATATTTATCTCATTAATGTATGAATATGGTTTTATTAACACTTTTCATCTGCATTATCCATGGGGCTGTGTAGTACTGCTACCAATATCAGATGGGAGAATGTGATATTTTTGTTTTGAAATAAAGATGTTTTCTCCTTATGCGCAGTAAAACAAACTTCCACCCTTGCACATATTTTTGCTAACTCAGTGTTTGTGTATTGCATCAACATGAAAGCCGAGTCTAACCACTTGGGCTTGCTTTCTTACACAGATTTGTGTCATACAAATACACAGCCCTTAAGTTGCATTTTCCTGATATGCATTAAGCCCATTAATGGCTAATGCGTTAAGCTCATTAATTATTCATGGGCTGGGCTTAATGGGCCCATGTCAATGAGTACCCAAACCACCCACTGTATCACTAGCTCTTCACAGGGGTCATCAGGCAGACACTGCATCATTTACTACATCCTCAAATGGAACCGTTAACTCTATGAAATAAACTATCCATTTACATTCAGAGTAGAGCACCATGTCTGGCCTCAGTGTAGTTAACACAATGCACTCTAATACCTGCAGCTTTTTTGCTACGTCCACCAGCACTGTAGGGATAATTTCTTCTTCCATCAAAAATCTTCCTGCACAAGGTTTCCTTTGACAATTGACAGATTTCTAGACTTGCTTGGTTTAACTTTCAGCCTAGCCAACCTTAGATTATCATTTAACTTCTCCAGCAACTTCCGTGTGCAAGGCACAAAAGCTGTTAGCATTGTCATGTCATCCATGTAAGCCCTAATTGGGGGGAGCCGGGTACTGTCATGCAACCTTTCCTTGCCCACAACCCACTTAGAGGCCCCAATAACTACTTCCATTGCCATTGTAAATGCTAATGGTGAAATCATACATCCAGCCATTATACCTATTTCTAATCACTGCTATGATGTAACAAATTCCCCTGTACTAAAGCAAAATTGAATATGCTCAAAGTATGCTTTAATCAGCCTAGTAACCTTATCTGGCACCTGGAAAAATTCAAAATCTTTCCATATACGTTTATGTGGCACTGAGCCAAAGGCATTAGATAAATCTAGGAAAACAACATGTAAATCCCTACTCTCTTTCTTAGCTGTCTGAATCAGATGCCAGATCATGCTGCTATGTTCCAAACATCCTGCAAAACCAAAAACCCCTGCCTTTTGTACTACTGTATCTATTAATTTGTAACATATTTTCACTCTCCAATTAAAACTGTGTATCTCCATTTTTGTGGAGTATTTAGTTTACTACATCATTTGAACATAGCAGCTACCCATCACATTTTGGTAAAATTTCATGATATATGAACCAATAGAAATCCAAAAGTTATTTGGAATAAAATATTTTTATACTGATGTCCATTTAAAATTAAGGTCTTTCACTTCCCATGTAAAGTTGCTGTTTTGGGAGATACATGTTTTTATTGGACAGCTATGATATATAAATTTGTCCCATCAAAAAACTTGAAAACATAACTGCAAATACAAAACTTTCAGCTTGGATGGTGGTAATACTTTGTTTTTTTCTCAGAAGCTCCAAGCACACAGACATGAAAGATTTTTACCACTTCTCTGTCATGTACAAAATATAAAAGCATGTGATTTTTTTAAAATGAGCATTTTCTGCTGATGTATCGTTTCTGTTCACATAATCACTTCACTGGTTATTTCCCAGGTGCTTTACAGGGTCTGGTGGAAGTAATTTTCCAAGACTACTTTGTTTGGATTCCCAGTTCTGCTCATATTCACACTAAACATTTACTCATTTAATTACACTGATAAAAATCCACACATATTTATAGGTACATACATATAGTCAGGCCAGGAACTGGCGTTCTGGATCAAAAAGTAACTCAAACTCATCCAAGCTATTGAGCATTTCTTCATCACTCCAGGAAACACAGTTCCACAGTTAAACCCCTCCAGTTTGTGGGGATGTATAGCCATTGGGCTAAAATATGGCATTGAGCTTAGTGGACATGAATTCATCTGCAGCTGCTCCTGAGTTTCCCATTGTAATAGCCTTGGTCATTTCTCCTTCCATCAAAACTTTTCCTGCACAAGTTTTCCTTTGACAATCAACAGACTTCTAGACTTGCTTAGTTTAACTTTCAGCCTAGCCAACCTTAGATTATCATTTAACTTCTCCAGCAACTGCCGTGTGCAAGGCACAATAGTTGTTAACATTGTCATGTCATCCATGTAAGCCCTAATTGGGGGGTGCTGAGTATTGTCAGAAAGAATAATTGTTAAGCTATTCAAGAAGGCTGGATTTTAATTAAATACTTGCCTATCTACAAAGCTATCTTTGTAGGCAAAAAGGTGTAAGAAAGCTCACTAGGTGTAAATACATACTGATTAATAAAGTGTAGGACAAAGCACATTGTGCGAAGAGTTTATTCCTGAGTAGGTTCAAATAATATGCAAAAATTAAAATGTTATGGACAACATAAAGTTGCGGGGTATATGTAGATTCTATTTATCTCTCATGAGCTGTGTTTTCACACACAAATGGGTGTATGTGGTGCTATAATTCTGGTTTATTGCTTTAACTTTGGTAATCTGTTGTGTTCCTTAGACATGTTAGTTTGCATGACTACGCTAATGCTACACACTGAGTTATTATATAATATTATCAGCAACAGGAGTAGAAAAGTGCAACCTCCTTTAATTAGTAAAAAACTATGGGCCTCATTTTCTAGAAAATGAAACTAAACATTATTATTATTATTATCATTATTATTATTTCTATATAGAATTACTGTTTATACATGTATATTTACTTAGTCATACAGGCTACAGCTCACATATCTGATGAAACAATATGGTCAGTGGTTCATTTGCCTTCCTCATTTCACCAGAGGAAGTGTGCACCCAGACAGTGCTCACACATTTAGACTTGACGCTGATACTGAAACGGTCAGTACAGGGTGTTCAACAGGTTCTTCAATGTCTAATGCAGATCTTGCCTGTGTAGCTTTTGTTAAGCCAAATATTGTTTAATGAGAAACCTCTGCACTACTTCACCTAGGATGATAGGTCTGCTCTGACATTAGCTATCTGGCTATTGATGACAAATGGACATGTATCAGTTTGACAACTAAAGTAGAGGTGAGTAGCTATTTTTGTTTCCTGTGAGCGCTCAGTTTGACTAGCCATGTTCCTATCTCTTAATGTGGAGCTCAATAATCATTCTGTCAGACTCAAAATTAGCAAGGCCAAATTCAGCTTGGCTTTGTCATTTTCCTAGTTTTATCCTTTCATAGTTCAGTACATAAACATAAAGCTGTTGAAAATAGTGCATGCAGTGTGTGCTCCTTAAAACCTTGTTCTCACCATTGGGCTCCTTTGGTTTTAAGGCCTAAATGCTCGCTATTTCTATTTAAGGCTAGGTAACTGTGGGTGGAACTGGAATTAAACATTTAATAACTATAAAATTTTATTGCTAGTAAAAAGCCTCTATATTAATATAAATATGAAGTAACTCAAAAGGAGACATATCATGTTAGCAAGTTATTAACACGTAGGTTTTCGTTGTCTGCAACGAAACTTGGAACTCTGGAACTTTCTGAACTGTTTTACTTAAAAATAAAATTGCAATATTTATTTATTTATTAAATTTTTTGGGTCATGTTGCAAAGGGGTGTCCAGTGGAAAATTGTGGTATGGTCTGGCTCCCCACCGCTTCCCCATCTATCTGAGTGTGAATAGCAGGAGATAACACTGTAGACACTTTGGGGAAGTTACGAAATGGAAATGCCAGCAATGACAGATGCAGAACTTAAGTGCTATGTTGCCAAATCTATTTGGTTGCAAGCAAAATGAGTTAAATATCTGTGTGCCACTGCAGATTTTCTTCCTGTATCACCAGCATGGGGAATATGATTACAAGTCAAAAGGCTGAGGGACAGCCTGATTCTAATCAGCTTGATGCACCACTAAAAGGTAGGCTGTTTGGATTTTAATCAGATATCTACAATTGTAAATGACAAAGTCTGACTTGTTAGAATTTCTCAAAAATCCATTGTGTAAGAAGTGTTCTATTGTATAAAAAGAAGATTAGTTATTTTACAGCAGAATTTTATATGATGTCAGAGACATCTAATGATGTAAACTGATCAGTCAAAATTGTGATGGTCAGAGCATTTAAAAAACGGCCTGACTTATGGGGAGTTCCATGGGATTAGTACCAAAAGTGGTCCAAAGAGGGACAGCACAACAGCTTTATCAGTCCACAAGTCTAGTGTCACTCACAGCCAACATTAACAGAAATCCAGCAGTTTTAGCTACAGTTTTAGCTTAGTTCTTATGTGAGATAGACCAGACTTTATAGCTTTCATTTCCCATGCACTTTTGTAAATCTTGGGAGACCATGACCATTGTCACTTGTTCTCTGACAGCTTTTGGTACCTACTACTGCATACCAGGAACACATCCCAAGACCTGCTGTCTGGTAGATGCTCTGACCAAAACTATATGACCAGTACAATTTGGGCTCTGTTTAAATCAGCAATATTTTTATACTGGCCAATTTTTCTGCTTCCAACACATCAACTTGGTTCCAGCTCTGTACTCAATGCTTAATGTATCCCACCTTTTCATAGGTGCTACTGTAAAGAGAAGTGTAATCAATGTTCTTAACTTTATCTGTTAGTGTTATTATGATGAATCGTTGTATGTGTAAAATATCTTTTTTAGATATATTTTTAAATATATCCAAAATGGCAAATATTAAGCTTTTAATTAGAAAACAATGTATATAAACAAACTATATAGGAAATGTCTTTATATGTTGGAGCCTAGCAGACAGATTATACAGGAAGAAATGTCGGTATTGCTCCATTCAATGGTGATAAATTTAAATACCCGATGAGTTGTTAAAAACATTTCCAAGCCAGTGCGTGTTAAATGTGGGACCAAATATTCTTTGTAAATTTTAAATATGAATTATATATATTAGAACAAAACATAAGCCTGATGGACTGGTTCTTTAGAAAGTTCTTGATGGCCTTAAAGGCGTCAGCACTGGTTTGTTAAATTAAAAGTTAAAATTAAGTTTAATGTTTAAACTTAAAGTTTAAAATTAATTTCTGTAATTCCACCAAGAACTTCTGCAATATTCTGTTCAATATGTGTTGTTAATTAAAACCATTAAAAGCATAATTTGGGCTTTTTTGGTAAGGGTGTGAACAGACAAATTGCTAATTTTTTAAATATAATTTTCAACATTAGAATTTTTTTGACTTATTGGGTGTTGATTTTGGATAAAATAATTATTAAATGATTTATATTGTTGCTGTCCAATTAAAAACACGTATCTCTCAAAATAGTAACTTTACAGGAGAAGGAAATAACCTTAATTTTCAGTGGAAGTGAATATAAAAAGATTTTATTCAGAGTAATTCTGGAGCATTTCTATAGGTCCATTCATAATGACATTTTCAGACAGCGTAAAAACCATCTGCTGTGTTCAAATGATGTAGTAAATTAAAAATAGCCAAAAATGGAGAAACATAATATACAGATATTAAATATATTTTTGATCTGAGGATTTTCAAAGCTAAGACAATGGAAATATATAATTTGAATATGAAACTGTTGGCATGAAATACATTCAGAAATGTTGCACATATATTATGGACATAAAATGTTCTGGTGCAGACATTTTGATAGCTCATATTTTTGTGGAGTTGTGGAAATATATGAATTTGTAAATATAAATATTATAAAGTTTTCTTCTCTACTGAAGACTACATTCCTCAACATTAGTCCTGCATGATAACATTGACAGTATGCATCTTTTTGTCCTCCCTTAGTCTCAGAGTATGACAACTTGGTGGTACTGGCTGATTACCCCTGCCGTGACATTAGTGAGCCGATCTTTACAATGGGGGAGAGACTCAGGGGTCTGTCTGAGTAAGTATGAAGTTATGAGGATGTCTCTAAAATGACACTGTCCCCAGACTTAGACTCAGTTTTACTGTTTTTATCTGCTGATGTGTGATGTACAGGGAAGGCGGCTGGTGGAAAGTTTGTTCTTTACAGAGAGGAACTGAAAACTATATCCCAAGTAATCATGTGGCAAAGGTCTTTCATGGGTAAGTATTGCTAGTATGCAAACAAGTTGATAAATCACAAGACAATATACACCGAATGACATACTTCAAATGACATGCCACTTGTTATTTTTTTCTTAACGCTTTGAACTCCAATACAATATTAAGTTAATAATCTTAAAGCTCATATTTTGTCACGGCTGTTTATTTATATTTAAATAGTTTTTTATAATTTTGAATGTGAGTAGTCGTAATTGAAAATTTGAGTGCCCCGGGAACCCATAAAAACATGGGTTCCCTATTTGTTTAGCAAATGATATCAAATGGACCTTTTTCATTCAGATTCATCAAAATAGATTAGGTTTACATAATGAAATATTTAATCATTTCTGATATTATTGAACACTGAATGCTGATAGAGTGATTTACTCATACAGTTACTCTACAGAGATGTTCAACTTTCAGATTATTGCAATGACAATACAGGGACTTAGCGGGTTGAAAGGTTAAATTAAAAGTTTACATTTTAAAGCTGTACAATCAAAACAAAATTGTATTCCTTAATCCTGTTGCTGGTATTTTTAAGATGGTTGTTTGAGGGAGTTGTGAGGCAGAAAGCCGAGGAGCTGCTACGTTTACCTGGTAATGCAGTTGGCTCATTTCTTATTAGGGAGAGTCCAAACCAGCGAGGTGAGAACCCTCATAACATTATGACTAACACTTTGGTATGAAAAATAAATTAAACATGAGAAAATACATGGCATCGCTAACAGATGATGTTTCTTGCAGGTATTTATTCTCTTTCTGTAAGACACAGAGCTATTAAGCATTATAAGATCTTCCGTATGGCCAACAGCTGGTACTACATCTCCCCTCGCCTCACCTTCCAGTGTTTGGAGGATATGGTCAACCACTACTCTGGTGAGTAATTCTGAATGGTAACCTTGCCAACAGCAGAGGAATGGTCAGAATATATCAGCATTACACATACACGGCAAAACACTAGCAAAAGTGTGAGGATATTGCTTACTTTTTAATTGATTACTTATCAATAAATGTTAAAATAAAATTAAAAAATGAACTTTTCTGGTTAATAAAAGACATTATTCAGAGTTGTTTGGTGAAATAATCAATTCTGAATAAACAGTCTGAAATGTGTCAGACTTGTTCACAGCGATGTGACAGGAACAATAAATATGTATATTTTAATACCTCTAAAAGCTAACATATATGAAGTTTGAAAACTATATTTACATTTAAGACATTTAGCTGATGCTCTTATGTTAGGTAACAATAGTGCATCACTGTCTACTCAGAAAATATCCTAAGCTAGTTTACTTGAATCCAAAAATACCTCAAGCTTAGATGCACAGCGCTCACAAACTACACTTTGCCTCAATATTAACATTAAAAATTGCTGATGCAAATACC
The DNA here is from genome assembly GCF_029633855.1 of Hoplias malabaricus. Classification (NCBI taxonomy): domain Eukaryota; kingdom Metazoa; phylum Chordata; class Actinopteri; order Characiformes; family Erythrinidae; genus Hoplias; species Hoplias malabaricus. Next base: position 33,849,960 of record NC_089805.1, on the reverse strand, counting down.
CTTGAATGAGAAGGGTTTTCAGTCAATATTAGAAGACAGCAAAAGTCATTTTACCAACCAGGTGAAGTTCGTTCCAGCCCTTAAATGAGAGGACAGAAAAAATTCTTGCATACACTGCAGATGCAATACATTTGCTCAACAGTTCTATGACAAATGTGGATGTAAGAAAAGTGTGGCAGAATGGGGTTCGGCACAATAATTGATTGGCTCAAAATTATCTTCTAGGTCGGTAATTTGGAACACAATCAAATAAATCAATTAAATTTTATTTATATAGCGCTTTTCACAACAAAAATATGTCACAAAGCAGCTTTACAGGGATCCAGGACCAGTAGGTTCATGGTAAAGCAGGGGCAAAATTATCTTGCAAAAAAGCTTCCATGTGTCTGACAAGAGAACCCAGCAAAAGACAGCGTGTTGGCGGTTACCAGAAAGCTAACTAAAAATCTGTAGGTATGGTAGTATGACAGGGTTAATACAAAGAAATGATATGAAAACCAGCTCTTACATCAGTAGAGAAGGAGTAACCTAAAAGTGAGTGTTTGAATAGGTAGGTCTTTAATCTAGATTTAAAGAATGAGAGTGTGTCTGAAGCCCGAACAGTAACCGGAAGGCTATTCCAGAGTTGAGGAGCTTTGTGAGAAAAGGCTCTTCCTCCTGCAGTGTTTTTCTTAATACGATCAACTAAGAGTAGATGGGTGTCCTGTGAACGAAGTGTACATGGTGGGAGATGACAACTAGAAGTTCAGCAAAATACAGCGGGTTAAGAGTATCTTAGTAGCTAAGTAGCTGAGTATTTTATAGTCAAAGCAAAATTTTACAGGTAGCCAGTGTAGGCACTAAAGAACTGGGGTGATAAGGTCAAATTTTCTAGCTCTAGTGAGCTCTCTGGCTGCCACATTTTGAACTAACTGAACCTTATCTAACCCTTTGCACAAATTCCCTGCCAGGAGCACATTGCAATAGTCTAGACGAGAAGTTATAATTGCATGCACTAGAATTTTTGCATCTTTTAAGAATAAAATGTGGTGAATTTTGGCAATATTGCATAGGTGGATGAAGGCAGTTTTGACTGTATTGAATATGGGTATCAAATGTGTCGAATCAAAAGCTACCCCTAAGTTTTTAATGATGGTACTGTGTATTACTGTGGAATTGTCAATATTAATAGCAGCATTTCTAAGTGAATGTTTCTGAGATTCTGTACCTAATAAAAAGACCTCCGTTTTATTAGAACTCTACAAAACGATACTTTGTTAAAAAGTCCTTGGCTTTATTGAAATGTTTCAAGTTAAGTTATCAAAAAAGCTGCATGGCCACATCTAAAAAAACAATGATTTAATAAGAAACCTTAATTCATGCTAAGTAGCTAATACAGTGCAGCTGTTCTCATTATTTTATTATATGATCCACACAAACACAATTAAGTATTCTCTTTTATCACTGTTTTTATTACATCTATATCACATTGGTATATTAAAGTTTAAGTACTTTAAGTCCAACATATCCATCCATTATCCAGTTCAGAGTCGCAGTGGGTCCATAGCCTACCTGGAATCATTGGGCGCAAGGTGGGAATACACCCTGGAGGGGGCGCCAGTCCTTCACAGGGCAACACACACACTCACACATTCACACCTACGGACACTTTTGATTCGCCAATCCACCTACCAATGTGTGTTTTTGGACTGTGGGAGGAAACCGGAGCACCCGGAGGAAACCCACACGGAATTCCAACAAAAGATAACACAATTATTAACACAAAACATTTAGATGTTAAATATTTCTTCTACCACAAAACCTGTTTTATTTGAAGCTGTCTTTGACTTTTTGTTTTCTATTATTAGTATAGTATATATATATATATATATATTATATATTATATAGTATTAGTATCTGCTTAAAAACAGGCATCTTAACTTTCAGTTTTATTTTCCAAGGCTATTTTAAAAAGCACACACAAGAGTTTATATTGCTTGAGTCATGTTATTAGTTCCAATGTAGCAGCACCAAAAAAGTCATCCTACCACTGTGGTTTCAAAGTGTCCCACAACTTTAAAGGAATTAAAATATGCTAAAAAAAAGGGTTAACCACACACAGTTGCTGTATTTGTATGCTTATTCCTTTGTGGTGTGACAGAAGCATAAGAGAAAAAAAAAACAGGAAATTATTTTTAAAGAACATATTTTTGAAAAGGACATCTCAAAGAAGAAAGATTCACACCAAAGTCCACAGTTAGTCAAATCTTAACATGGCAAAATACTGACAATTTAAATTTATACATAAAAATGATCCTACCTGGAATCTCTCTCTGTTAAACTGAAGCACCTGGAGGAAACCCACACAGTACAATGATAACAACATGCAATTATTTGTCATTGTACAACGAAATGTGTCTTCTGCTTTTAACGCATCTGTGGCAGCAAACTTACACACACTAGTGCACACTAGGGGCTGTGAACACACCCACGCCCAGGGAGCAGTTGTGGGTTCGCTGCCTTGCTCAAGGGCCCCTCAGCCATGAATTGAAGGACAAGGACAGTGCTGTTCCTTCACTCCCTGCTGGTCGTGGGAATCAAACCAACGACCTTTCAGTCCTAAGCCCTCTTGTCTAATCATAAGGGCACAGCTCCCCAGTCACGGGGAGAACACACCAAACTCTGCACACCCACCTGAGGCAGGGCCTGAACCTACAACCCCAGGACCCTGGAGCCACTTGACAGGGATACTGCCTGTTGTTTAACCTCGCTGCCACTGACAGGCTTCATGTGTAACATAAATATTATATACCTGTTGCTGGTCAAAAAGTATAAGAATTTTAACAGAAATATAGACGTGCATGATTGAAATATGAAAACTGACATAAAAAAGTGACCTTGCTATGAATATTTTTGTCAGTTTTTGTGTCACAATAATTGAATCTCTCTCTATAAATGTATTATATATACACATTTGAAATACATACCCAAATTTGTACCCCATTTGCCATCCCACAGGTAGAATAACCTGGTTTAGTCTCACAAATGTCACTGTCACCCTTACTATCTCTACAGATAGTTACATTCATTCATTATCAGTTCAACAAAATTAATTCTTGCTGTGTTGTACTTGGTGTTTTAAGAGCACATAAGTGCAATACTGAATACTTAAGCACTGGTATTGATACACATCAAAACAAACCTCTCTTTTTTGACTTCTCATTCCAGAGTGTTCGGATGGTATCTGCTGTGTTCTCTCTGCCCCGTGTTTATCTCTAGCTAACAATGTGATAAACCCCAATCCACAAGCGCCCCCTGTGGTCATGCGTCGAAACTTTGACTGGAAGAAAGTCAACAGGTGAGTCCTGGTAATTTAGTCTGGCCCCTGGACCGCCAAACAAAAAGGGTACTCACACTGAGTTTTCCCATTTTGCTGCATGAACATATTCTATTGTTAGAATACCCTCCAGATCCCTGGAGCTGTGTGACTGCGACACTACCTGCTGCACCACCGTGCCGGCCTAAATACTGATACTGATATAGCTATACTAATGAACAATGTTGTGTAGCTCTGTTGTGTGGAAATATTTGCATTTAACCATAAGAAGTGGATGGCTAATTAACCTGGATATTTTCCATTAACAGGACCCATTTACTGAACCCCACTGATGTGAGCACTGTGGACAGCAGACAGAGCATGGTGAGCTTTGGAGTGAGGAACAGCATTGCTGACTATCTCTCCATCTCTGAAGTAAAGGAACCGCGCTCAAAAGTCCTCCGCAACAAGAAGAGCAAGTCCGTCTACGTCATACCTGACTCCAGCCTTCAGGATACAGAGGATCTCAATTAACACATGGGCAGAGACTTCAGATTAACAGCTCATGGAAATGTGGTGAGAGAAAAAAGACCACTAATGACTGGAACAATGGTTAGGCAGTTGAGTGTAGTCTTCCTATGGAAACACTGGACTCCTGACTCACCCAAACAGTAAATAGGACTTGGGAATGTTTTGGATATGTGGACATAGATACACCGGGATGTTTTACACATTAGGGGGTACTTGACTCTTAACACATGTGTATGTAATGATCACAAGTACTGTGCAAAAGACCACCCTTCATTTAATATCTAGTCAACATGAACTTCAAATACATGCCATTTTTCAAGAAATGTTTCTCCAGTTATTGGTAACACTGAGTAAACCATCTGTGTAAAGAAGATTAAAATCAAGGAAAGAATTTTAAAAAACTCAGAAAAAAGTGTATTCCGAAGTTTACAAAAAAAAAAAAAATCTACAGGTTTTCTGCTGTCATTCGATTAAGACGAAAACACATTGCATGAGTCTGAAGCGATTACACAACTTAGATTGTGAAAAGCAGAAAATGCAGTGTGGGAAAATATTGCTGTCAATTTCGTTTTCTTTTTTCTTTTAACAAAGCAAATGGTGAACACACTAACCACTAAAAATTGCTCTTATATTTAGGTTTGAGTTTTACTGTTAAATATGTGGTTTCCTGAAGCAGAAATAAATTACTAGTACTTAATGGTTGTTTTGACAGGAAATGAAGGGTGGACTAGGACTTCTGCACAGTGCTGTACACATAAGTATTTACACGAATGCATATCTTCACATCAATGGTTTAACGATTTGAGACTCCTAAGAAGCACTTTATTCATGATTATATGAAAAACAAAAACAATGAGAAGCAAGAGGACCATTTATTTCAAATACTAGTCTGCCCCTGATTCTTTATTTTCATTTTCATTTTGGACTTAATAAGAAGAAGAGCTCAGCTATTTTTTTGTACTGAATTGTTTTGTACTGAATTGCAGTCGTGGGGAACACTGCCTCTGTACACAGCAAACATCGGCACAAAGAGTATGCTGAGCACTCCTTGGCTCACCTCAGCTCTTTGTTTATGCTCTGCTATTTTGATAAAGTGTGTCACATGCTTTACAGCGTTATGCTCAACAAATGGGCTGCTGATTAGAGACATTTGTTTGTGTGAAGCTTCCATCCGAGATGATTTAAGCAGCACTTTAAGCACTTCAAGAGCTTAGATAAGTTCCAGTCCTCTTCATTATTTTTTTGGGACACATGATTCATCGTTTTATAATTTTGGCACTGGATGAAAACTGCTTAACTGTAACACTTTTTAAATATAATAATTAATAGTGTCATTTCATTGTCATATTTTGAAATGTGTTTACATCACTCCTAATGCATCAGAGAGACTTAATCTAACATAAATATGTAGCTAATTACCATTAGCCTTTTATTAGTCTCTGCACATAAAGGACCCTGTTGTCATTTTGCTTATAGACTGTAAACTATTCTCATACAGTTTATAGATTTACATGTACATGTTCGTTTAAAGGGGGTGACAAGAATTTGTGGAAAACTATGTAAATGTAAAGAAAGCCATTCTGAATATTGTGTTCAGTGTCACTTACAGGAACAAAGTATCATACACAGCAGATTTACCAATTATGCTTGCTATCCAAAATGGCAATGTTGATGAAAATGTGTTGAAGAAAATGTGTTGTCTGAGATTTTGCATGTAATAATTTTACTTGTAAATTAAAATCCATGTATTATTTTGTCTTAAAATATTCTTATGGACCTGATTTCACATCAAATCACCCTACAGGAACTTGCTTACATTGTAGCAATTTAATTATGCAGAAAGTTTGGGGAATTTCCTTTTAATATGCCTAATAATTTACCATGGCTTATGCACAACTAGTTATTACACAGATTACAATATGTTTTAAGATATGTGTTTGTGGTTTTTTTTTTTTTTTGTGCGTGTGTGTATTCTGAGATTTGATCCATATCTTCAAATATATGACTTCTAATATTTTTGGATATGAATATTAAAATCACATCATCTCCCACTGGAATGCACTGGATAATCAGCCAGTTCTAAAAGTGGTTCAAAAATTAAGATGCTGTTTATGTGTTGACATGATTAAAGCAATGTCACTGAGTGCAGATCTCACATCTGGTGCAGGTGCTCTCAAACAAAACATTTAGTGAGTGTAAACCACAACTCTGCTGCATTACAGTGAATATAGATATAGCATTTACTATCTTTAGTTGCACTCGCAGGGTTTTTTTTCTTTGGAAAGTGTTGTGAATTCCAGTAAAGTGACAAATTAATAAAAGTTATATACCCTTTATATGGAGCACACTAGATGCTCTAAATGGTATAGAACCCCTTACAGGGAATTCAGCTAAATTAAGGTGCACCCATTCTGCAAAAATAGATGTATACCCATTAAATATAAATAAATAAATAAACAAATAAATAAAACGGGGTATTCTGGAGCAGATTGTGATCCTAAGGTCACCGTGCCTGTGGAGCGATATAACATCTCTGGAATGACAAAGCTCCATTCAATACTTTGGAATGAGCAGAAATGACTTTTTTGATCCAGAAATAACCATCTAACATCAGTGGACCTCACCCTACTGTTGAATAAAAGCTGGATGAGCAAATGTCGTTGTCGTGTAGGCCATTTATTGTTTGTTAAAGACCCCAACCATAAAGTTGGTTCTTACTTTTCGAACCACAATCTTATCAATCTTTAGTCTGTATGTTTATAGATATGTGTTAAAAAGCTTTTAGACACACACGAATGTCTATGTTTATCTGAACAGACCACAGAGTTGTAGAGGTCTCATGAGCCACAGAGATAATAAGAGGCCCTTATACGTTGGCTACAGAAATAATACAGATATGTAGTGCAGTTATGTATGCAGGGCACTAGCCTTATTTAACTTACATACAGCTCTGTAGAACAGTGCATAAACTGCCAATGAACAAACACCCATGAGGATATGACAGAGACAAAACATTTCACAAGGTGAGAGGGAGGAATATGGTTTAACACTAACAAAGTGTATACTTTCAAAGGACAGAGTATGTTACCTCTGATTCACAGATAATACACCTCATGCTGGCCTGGACAGGGCTTAGACAAGATATGTTTATTAAGTTCATTAAGGGAGGCTTGGAGAACTGGTTTGAGACCAAGGACAAGAAAAAAAGTTAGTTGGTATAAGGTTTTTTTTCTTATAGAGCTTTTAAAAAATATATTTTATATTGCAATTTTAATAAGAATTTTTTCTCGAAATGACATTAAATTTTTTATACATTTATCAGTGTTTATCTTTGGAAAGCTTTTACCAGTCTGGTTCCTGAAACAGTAGTGCTTAATAGTGTGCTGAAGTAGACCCTCGGGCCAAATTCTCCTCAGATGAGAGTTTAAAGAACAGAGATTTTCTCTCGGACAACACTTTTTAAAGATATGTTTAGTGCTCCAGCAGATGCCAGGGGCAAGAAAACCACTAAGAAGCAATACGTGATGACTTAGCTTTGCATGTCTAAGCTCTGAAAACATTCAATCTTCCTTTCCATACTGAATAAAAACTCACACCAACAGTGAACCGGTAATGATTAAACGTAATGTGGTCTGTATCACTGACTAGAGGCTAAAGCCCAATAACAGCTGCTGCTGCTGAATAAAAAAATACCCTTGCCACATTCACTCAGAATGGAGTTTGCTGAAAGTGCTGATTCTTTGTTTCTTTTTTGTTTAATTTAAACTGAGAAAGCTTATTAAGCAAAGACAGCTTAATAAGCAGTAAATGGCACTATCACATTTAGATGTTGTGTTTATTTTCTCCAGTTGCAAAAAAAAAAAAACTGATCACAATCTAGGAAACTCAAATTGACACACACTAATGAGTTCTGACATTGATAGTTTGGTTTAATAGTTAAAAATCGGTTGGCTATTTGGTGAATTGTCTATGTATAGATCAGGGTATGAATTACACACAGGCTGCACACACATTTAAATATAACTTCCACAAAATGGCACAATTCATCCTTTTCCATGTGGAATATGAAGGATACTCAAGAAAGTATGTTTGAATTAACCTCTGTTGGGAATGATCTAATTGTCTCAACATTTTGATTATAGCTTGCAGGCATTCCTTCTCTTAATGTGTGACAATAAACTTTATGACCATTTAACACTAAATGCTCAACACAGTTACAAAAAAAGCATATAAGAACTTGTGTGTTTAAGCTAAGTAATACTCTGAAAGTTATCTTGAAAACATGTGATGTACAGAAGCTTGTGTAAATGGAAAGAGAAAGTATTTTCAGGAGCAGACAGAAAAGCCTGACTTGACCAGGCTTACAAATACTACATATGTGTGAGTTATAGTCTGAATCTGCTGGGTATGAAAGAAGTAGGATCTTAGGAACTGCACTCTTCAATACTCTTCCCCTTCTCACTTTAAACAGCTGTGTTCCAGATGTGTTTAAATACAAATAAATAATAACCCAGAAACAAACACGTGGCTTGATGGCGACTGTCTCATTAAAAGATTTCATTTATTATTAAATAATCATCTATATTTGTGTCGCAGTCACACAGCTCCAGGGACCTGGAGGTTGTGGATTCGATTCCCGCTCCGGGTGACTGTCTGTGGGGAGTTGCTGCGTTCTCCCCGTGTCCGCGTGGGTTTCCTCTGGGTGATCCGGTTTCCTCCCACAGTCCAAAAACACACATTGGTCGGTGGATTGGTGACTCCAAAGTGTCCGTAGGTGTAAGTGAGTGTGTGTGTGTCTGTGTTGCCCTGTGAAGGACTGGCGCCCCCTCCAGGGTGTATCCCCGCCTTGCGCCCAATGATTCCAGGTAGGCTCTGGACCCACCACGACCCTGAATTGGATAAGCAGTTACAGATAATGAATGAATGAATATTCATTTATTATTAAAAGATCTTATTTATTGTTTTGTTTGTTTGGCTGCTTTAGTATCTCTGCAATTTCCCTACTCTCTTTCTGTATATATATATATATTTTTTTTTTTTTCTGGACTCTAAAAACAAACAGTGAAGAAGTGAATTTGAATCAGTTTTCAACCACCCCTCAGCTATTACTTCTATGGCCACAGGTGTGCTAAACCAAGCACCTAGGCATGCAGACTGCTTCTACAATTTCAGCGTGGTACCGTTGATAATACTGTATCCCACCAATGCAACGAGTCCAGTCATGAAATTTCCTCGCTACTAAATATTCCATAGTCCACTGTCAGTGGTATTATAACAAACTGGAAGTGATTGGGAACAACAGAAACTACTAAAATGATGCAAAACTTTCTGCATTGTCAATCACTACAGATCCCCAAACTTCATGTGGCCTTCAGATAAGCTCAGGAACAGTGCATAGAGAGCTTCATGGAATAAGTTTCCATGACTGAGCATCTGCATACAAACCTTACATCACCAAGCGCAATGCAAAGACGTGTTCTCTAGAGAGGCTAATTACACTTTTCTCTCTGGCGATCAGACAGATGGATGAATCTGAGTTGGGCAGCTACCAGGAGAAGAGTACTTGTTTGACTGCATTGTGCCAGCTGTAAAGGTTGGTGGAGGTGGGTTTATGGTGTGGGGTTGTTTTATTAGTTGAATTAGGCTTGGCTGCTTAGTTCCAGTGAAATAAACTCTTAATGCTTCAGAATACCAAGAGGTTTTGTCCCAAACCCTTTCTCTTCCAAAATCACTGTGCACCAGTGCACAAAGCAAGGTCCATAAGGACAGGGATGAACATGTTTGGTGTGGAAGAACTTGACTGCACTGCACAGAGTGATGGCCTCAACCTGCTAGAACATTTTGATGTGTTGATGAATTAGAGTGGAGCCAGGCCTTCTCGTCCAACATCAGTGCCTGACCTCACAAATGCGCTTCTGGAAGAATGTTAAAAAATTCCCATAAACACACTCCTAAACCTTGTGAATAGCCTTCCCAGAAGATTTTAAGCTGTTATAGCTGCAAAGAGTGGGGTGACATCATATTAAACCCTATGGATTAAGAATGGGTTGTCACACAAATTCATATGCGAAGGCAAAAAACTGAATACTTTAGGCAATATAGTGTATATACAGTGAAACATTCAAAGCATTCAGTTCACTTGGTTATCTTGCTGTGCAAGCATCTCTGTCGTGTCACTGTTTTTTGTAGCCTTGTAGCATTACATTTGTAAAGTGTAAATTAATTTAAGCGATAGTGCACGAAAAGGAAAACTCCCCCAACCTCTTCCACCAACTGGTGGAATGGAGTAATAGCATTTCAATTCATTTTAATGGGTAAATTTAATTAGATACATGAACAAATTACAAGCTCAGTCACAGAACAAATTAAACCCATAAGTCAAGGTATTACTGTAAATATGTAAAGCCTGACATTAATATATCAAACGTATAAAGAGAATTTGAAAAAAACAAAACAAAAAAAAACAAAAAAAAAAAACACTAAACTAAATAAAAAAAACAAAACAACAGCTTCTATTTCAGGTTCCTTAAAAAGTCCAAGAGGACATGCTGCTGTCCTATGTGACTAAAGGCCTGGTGTCTTCCTCCTTGGTTATCGGAAGTAATGCTTTGGTTGAAACCACAGAGATAAACACAGAATAGGAACGCATGACTAGAACAGAGTTTTTCAACAAGGCCACGTATGCAGCATGAGCGTCTGTCTCTCTCCTCTTTATGAGCTCCAGGTGGGACTCTGGCTAAGTTGATGCTCTTTTCTTGACTCTTAATCATTTCAGATCTGGCCTGCTTTGCTCTGTTCAGACTTTCAACGCACTGCTCCAGCCTCAGTCCCTCAGGAGTACAGCTCTAAAGTGGCGTCACAAGCCTATGTTCTGGGCTCAGACTATAACAGTGGATTCAGAGAATATGCATAATAGGAAAATGGCTCATTGTGGCTGGTTTTCATTTTCAGAAGTCTTTTTTTGAAGGAAAGTTTGAAAAGATCTAATCAGGCTTTGTAAACGTATGTCACAGTAGCTGTGGTCTTTTGTCTTGACTGACAGCTAGTGTAATAGCAGGACTGTTGGTGATCTGTGAGTGTGGCATTGATTAATCACACTTTAATAAGTCTGTCTGTTTCCCCACAGGGGTGAATTCTTCTAGAACAGCAAAGAGAAGCAATTTTTAAGGAACAGTGAACAAAGGTATTTTAAAGAGTGGAATCTATATGAGCATCTGACATCACTATATATTTTTAATCTTTGGTTCACTGCATTTCCTGTTCTTTGGTCTCCTGTGATAAAGTTCAATAGCCCTGAATTAAACAAGTCAAGTTAAATGTTATATATAAGAATCCAAAACCATTCCTATTCAGCACTGAACCAGCCCTTCAACTCTTTAATGTATTATCCTTGAAAATAGAAACAACTTGGTCAGTGGAGTGCCAACTGCAGTGCTTCCTGGACAAGCTGCTCAAACAGAAACACAGACAGTGAAATTTGGAGCTCATTTTAAGCAAAACATCAAAATGAATTTTCACCATAAACATTCAGTTTAACCATTCGCAGTTAATTATGTTCTATAAGAAATCACTCTATTCAAGAAAATAATCTTTAAACATGAATCTAAGTGCAATGGTATTCACTCAGCTTACTACTCCCCATTTGCTCAAGTGCTTCCATTATTCCATTATTTTTGCAGTTACTTTAGTAGACAGTACTTAAAACACAAGCTAGACTCTAAACAACCACACCAAAGTTCTCTGAGAGTGGCATGAATGTTTGGAGTCAGTCTCTACACACAAACACACATCAGTTTGTTCAGTTATGAACCCTGGTGCTGGAGCAAAACACTGCCCTGCATATTTTGGTAATTTTCCTGCTCGTAGCAACTTGATTCAGCTCATTAAGAAGGCCTTCCTGAGTTGTTAGAGCAGGAAAAGCACTGAAATTTGCAGGTGGCACCGTTCAAGTAATTTTGAATATTGTGTAATGAAAGAGTTAAGGAGTTCACTCAAGTAGAGACACTGAACGCATTTCCTGACAGATGCGCTTAAATTTTCTAGAGTTTTCAATTTACTGCCCTTGGAACAAACTCTACAAAGTGGCAATATTACAGAGGAAGGAAATAAGATTTTATTCAGTGCAAAGTTGCTTCTTTCCATTGACCTATTCTGCCTGAAATGCTGACACGTTGATAAGGGAAGCTCAGGGCCTTTTTTTATAGAATTATAGAAAACACTAAAAGCTAAAAAGTCTACCTCAGTATTCTAATATTCATTTTAAACATTCAACCTTACATAATTCTTTTATTGGATTTAATTTCACTCTGGTCTGTAGCTGACTGTGCTTGGGGTTTACAATGATATCATTTTTGTGAGTTTGTGGGACTTTATTGTTTTACTTGTTTTGTCTTTTCTGGGGTTCCTTTTGGTCTGAATAAAATGATATGGGGCCTAACATGTTTCAGTTCCTATGCTGACACGGTAGAGATCAGAATAAGAAAACAATTTGCATTTTTCAAATTCAAATTCACTACAAATTGTAAAAAAACACGTTAAATTTGATAAAATATTAATACTAGCTGAAACTAAGATTACACATTTTTTTATGGTTACGGCTTTCTCAAATGGCTAGGACAGAGAGGATCTTACTTTAAATGACTTCAGCGTATCTACACCCCTGGGTAATCACCAATTCCTCACAACGTTCTGGCTGATTTTGTCATATTCTTAAATGTAAATATAACTGTGCATTAATATTGGTCACTGTAAAACATGCAGTGACATGTGTCTTCTGTATTTAACCCATGTGTGGAAGTGAACACACTACTTGCACATGTGCACTACACACACACCCAGACAGGTGGGCAGACATCCCAAACTTGGGGAGCAGTTGAGGAGTTAGGAGCCTTGCTAAAGGGCACTTCAGCTGTGGACTGAGGGAGGAGTGCTTTTCCTTCATGGTTTGATCATCTTCCAGAAGTTGTCTGTCAGGTTTACATCAGGACCTCTGGCATGCTATTTTATTTTTTCAGTGTTAAGAGCTACACTGTCTTAACAAAATTGCTTCCTGATTGGGAAATCTTTGCAGGAAATAACCTCATGCTGGCAGTTTCTGAAAAAACATTAGCATTTACTTTGCCATGTAGCTGTATAAGAGGCACACTAAGAAAACATCCCCCAGATCCCCTTTGAGAGTCTGCATAACATCTTTTTCTTTTTTGTGTTTGTCTAATGCAGATGACCTACCTTCTTTAGGGACTTGAATGAATAAGTGTCATTTTAAACATTCAGTATTTTAGAAATCATGCTCTTGGATCAACAAAATGTTCTTGCAAGGGCTGAAAGAGTAATCCCATCAGCCTTCATTTAAACAACATCTGTCGTATGGTTTCAGTCATCTCAGAGCGGCTTGCCATCTTGATAAATAGGCTGTGTCTGATAATTAAGGAAATGATCACTAAGGCCAGATTAAAACCAACATTCTCTTATTCTGATCACAGTTAATTTTCCAATTTAAAAGGCATTTTATTTGATATAAAATATTTATAAGATATGAATAGCTAATTATTATAATTTTAATTTGACTTTAAGTTGATGAAAATGCAAGATCTTTAATCTTGATCTCGACTGTAGGTGTTAAACCTAGCTATGTTTCACTGTAGTTTTATGAGCAGTTAATTAGTTTTTTTTTTACTCCATACACTTTGAAATAGAGAGCTTGTACATCTCATTAAATACCACTTCCACTACAATTTCTAGTATTTTTGTGAGCGTGTGTATTCTGTAAAAAAATTCTATCATCCTCCATGAATGTGTAGGCATTGTCTGTGGTTGACGGAGTATGTAAAATAGGCAGGTACACTCACCACAGAAGTATCAAGTGCTTTCAAAGCAGTGATGCATACCTTAACTTTCCAGAGGCGAATAAACCACACAAGTTTCCATATAAACTTTTGAGTCACCTCTTCTCCACTTTGAGGGAAAAATATTATTTAAAAAGACATTCTACTCCCTCTCCCCCTCTGGCCAGGAGTACAACATGGAACACGGAAGCACAAAGCCTAGAAAAGGTAACAGCACTAATACCATTTCAACATTTGGCACAACATCTGAGAGTTATGCAATATGTTCCATACTTGACTGCAGTACTTTCCACAAAATTCCCAATTTTCCACATCAGCTCTGGTGCAAGTTCCAATAGGAAAATATCTGTGAATGTTTGACTGGCAACATGAGATGGGTCAATCCAGTTCCCTGACGTCAGGATTCAGCCATTGTAACAGTAATGTTTTTTACCACCCATACTTTGGGCCACAAATCTCTTGCACTGAAATTGCATGAAATTGCTGCCTCTGTGGTTCAGATAGGGCCCTCAGAACAACATGGCTGCTATATTCCAACATTATGTGAAACCCTACGTTATAAATAATCTTTTTTTTTTGGTCAGATGTTATAAGAATGCCAGTCCAGCACAAAAGTCGTCTTTATGCTGAAGTGATTCTGATGAATTATATTGCCTAGATAAGTTTCAAGTGTTAAAATGACTATGATACAGACTCATTAGATGAATTATAACATGGTTAAAATCTTAATTTACAGAGTTTTTCCACTTAGCCCTGGTGCAAATTATATTTCCTACATTATACTTCCTAAATTATACTTCCTACATTTGACTCTGCAGCTAACAAACTTTATAAGTCAAATCAGCTGAATCATTTTGTTTGTAAGTAAGCCCATTCATCCCATACTGTAAGAAATGCTTTACCATGTATTTGAATGTTTTGCCCAGTCACTTGGATGTGTGGGTTTACAGACATCTGAATTGTAGTGTTTGTTATCAGTGTTAGCATTGTAGCTCCAGGACTAAGCTAACTGGACATGATAGGCTAGCTACATCCTGAGTAATTAGAAAATGGCCTAAATGCTTTTTCCCACCCCCAAACCATTCATTTAACTTTTGGGTTGGACTGTATCAAAAAGAGAGGAGAGGTAATCATTCTGGAAACTTATTGATGGGTCAAAGAACACGTGCAGTTTGTGATGGCTGTAGATCTCTAAACATGGTCTTACAGTCAGAGGTAGGCTGGTGCCACCTGCTGAGCAAGAAGGGTTCTAGTATAGGCATGGAGCTTCCGAATGAAGGCCCGTGAAGAGTAGCTTTATATAAATAGCCTGTTTAAAAAAATGTTAAGAACCATTTTATGGCAATATATTTTTGTCATACACAAACCTGTTGTGATACACGTTTGCTATGATAAAGATATACTTTCAAACATAGTTGAAGCACATATCTGACAACAGTGACATACTCACTGAATATAAAAAACACTCATCGGCACCCTGCAGGAACTATGGCCGGCAGTGCCAAGAAAGGCAGATGAATGACTGCACGAGTTATCCAGTTTGCTATCTTTGCTTCAGAGTAGAAAGCAACTTCAAACCTGATAAGGCCTAAACCGGGCCATAATATCTACTTTCACTCGGTTTTCATTCAACCATCTCAACAAATTTAAGCTTCACAACATGGACACTAACTGCAATGGAACATAGTAACTCCTATCCTGTTAGAGAAGATTTTAATTTCCATTGTGACTGCTTCAGATGTAGTGAGAGTGTGATTTATTTTGTGTAGCAATCAGTTATCTAAGTGCTTTGAAACGTGTAGTGATTACTTTATGGTCTGTATTATGCCACAAAGACATTTTATGTGCAGACTGTAAATAAAATGCCAGGTCCATAGAGCCTCTCAAGCACTGTGTAATGCACTATGTCACCCTCCCTGAATGCTTAGACATCCACATTCTCTCTGGCTGACTGACTATGGAAAGGCCGTGGAAAGGCATGCAAACTGCACCACTAAATTGCAATGTTGCATTGGTCAACAAATCCATAATGAAAACGTTGTTTTGGAAATACCTTTGAATCAGCCAGGCGTCTGACCCCCTACCCTGAAAAATCCCTCCTTGATGAGGCATCCAGACAAGTTTCCACACAAACCTCTGGCAGTGAAACAAAACTGCTCTGCAGCCAGTAGTCAGTTTTGTAATAAATGTAATGCTTTAATGAATTGACTGATTGAAGCCACACACATATGCCAACAGCATAGCAGAATACTCTTCATGTATGATAGGCACTTCCTGAACAGCGTTTATAAAAGCTGAGAGAATTGGTTCACACTTACTCAGCAAACATACACAGAATGGGTAACACCTAGGTGCAGGACGCATTAGAATGGTTGACATAAATGCAGACATGCGCTCACACACACACTCACACCCCTACTACCTGCCTTGTACACAACCAAGATACGCAAGCATAGTGCACATCACAAAATTACACTACATACACATGAATAGAAAAAATAAAAAGCCCAAACTATGTGGACTAGAACTGACCTTCGGTTGATCATGAAAAAGGGTTTGTCCTTTTTGAACATTCCACCCAGTTAAGGGTCATACAAACAATAAATATGAATGAGCCCCCTGACCTGCACTGACTCAAAGCTATTTGAAAATGATACATGGTTTCAAGTCACTCCAAGAGAGAGGTATGTGAGTCCACTCCTTGGAAAAAATGGTTGTCAATAGTATGGGAAAATTTTATTGACAATATCCCACTTCTTTATGCCAGATCACCCCTGGGACATTATAAATACAGATTCGCTCTTTTAAGAATAATAATAATAATAATAATACATTTTATTTGTAATGCAACTTACATTTTAAGCAAACCTCAATATGAAGCAAAGTTAAACATTAAAAATTATTAACTGTAGTAAAAAAAATGTTAAGTCCCTTTTTAAAACTCTCAATCGTCTGTGCTGCCCTGAGATGATATTGTATGAGGTAAATATGAGAAAAAGAGACACCTAGTGGCAACTTTTAAGATAACACTTGAAGAATTGTTAACTATTCTAACAATTATAGAATAAAAGTCATTCACAGAAACACAAACACATCACACTAAACGTGTCGCAGAATATGTAGAATAAATAATAGTGTTAAAAAATATCACCACATGCATTAAGATACAGAACTGTAAAGATTAAGAGGAACTTGTGGTCATCAAATGTATATGGTCATCCCAACTATCTGAGGGTATGCAGTCCATTACAAATAACACAATAATATACAGGACTGTGCACAATCACAAGACATATTTCACTGTAATTTCTCATCAAAAATCGTTATTTCTTCCCCCTGGATCAGTTATCTAATTATACAGACACCTCAACAACTGAATGAAATATCATTTATTTTTGTATTTTGCCTTTGTAAGAGCTCTTTTGCTTTTCATTTTTTTAATCTGCAGGGCTTTTTTTCCACTCCTCTGAAGCTGAGTCTTAGAAGTTGGTTGTATTTTCAAATTTACATACTCTAATTAATCCCAAAGAGCAAAGTACAAAAAGATCTGTATATTTGAATGTGGTAGATGCTGAGAGTCCAGAGGAAGAGACTTGTGCTCTAGTTTCTGATGTGAGAAAGAAAGCTGTACTGTAATTTTAACTCAGGAGTTAGGTGTAGGTGTACCAGACTGAGCATCGTGACAGCCTGGGGGAAGAATCTGCTACCGAGTCATGCTGTGGCCTGGATGCTGACGTAGACTTCGGCAGATGGGAGAGCTGGTAAGGCTCCTTCAGTTTGCTGGAGGCTATGGTCATGATGCATTGAAGGGTATGTATCCTGAAAAGGAGGGAGACACTAGTGATGATCTCAGCTGTTTTGATGTTCTAAAGGGTCTTGCGTTGATAAAATAATAAAAAATAATAATAATAAAAGAAACACATTTTAATCCGTTAGTTTCTGACTCTGCATTCATGCAGCAACACTCAACAGACAAGATAAGCCTGGATACTAGGCCATACATAGCATGTCTAAAAATACATCTGATGTACAGTTTTTAGAACCAGTAGATGGAGCTAGATATTAAACCTGCTAGCACCATATTCCTCTCAATCATTTCATATCAGCTCTCATGTCTAAAATGTCAGAAATAAAAGTACCATGCATATTTCACAGTAGACAACAAAAGTGTGTTGACGAGCAAAAAATAATGGCATCAAAGAGCCATGGACTAATAATGTTTGACAGGAGCTCCACGAGTCGTGCTATTTTCTGACATCAGGGAGCGTGCACTTCATGTGGCAGATACAATATTCCAGTGAGATTTGCAACAGCTGTCATTATGAGCTGGCTGCAGTGAGAAATTGTCGCCATCCGCTGCAATCATAAAAAAAATTGCCCTGATACAAAGAGCTTAGAAGGCTTCAAAGCTCGTATAATCTCTAGTGTTTTCACATGACCCTGCACAAAAAGAAAGTTACTCCTCTAGGTGCCTTAGACCAGAAATCCTATCACCTATTCCTCTCACTATGTATTTGTTGCATTTAGACTGTCCAATCCCACACTGTTACTACAGTTGACCTCAGCTTTGCTGCCAAATGAAGGTCACCCCAAAAAACACCAGCAGACACAGATTTTCGAGTGTCTATGACAATTTTTGTCACAAGTGGTTTCCGTTCAGCTGCCTGATGGGATCATGAGGAAGAATCTGCTGTTGTGTCTGAGCCTTTGAGACGAGATGATTGATGACAAATGGCCAGAGAAAGCCTGAAGCACATTCTGACTCCTCATTATTTACAAAATATAAAATAAAAAAAAAATATAAGCGCGCCTGTGTGGCAAAAATAGTCATATTCTGACACAGGGCACAAAAACATAAAATTGAGATGACAGCCATGAAAGCAAGTAGACAACTGTATAGCAAACAATGCCTAAACAAATCTTCCAGTGGAGAAAACTTTAAAAATATCTTGTGAAAATGGTCGGGTGTACCTACAAAAACTAAGGTAATTGTTACATATAGTAGCTCTCTCAAATAACCATTTAAAAGCACCAGTGAACCCTATGATGTTTCTGTATGATGTCGTTTCATTTAAGAAATAGTTCAATAAAAGCACTAAAGCTATTCTCATAAGCCATGCATTGTATTAAAGAAAAATTTCACATAAATCAGTAAAAACAAAATCACCAAAGCATATGACATGATCTCATTATCTGATATATAACACATGACTCTTAGCAAAAATACAAGATTCTATGTACACTATAAGGACAGAAGTATTGGGACAACTGCACATTACACCTACAGGACATTTTATGACACTCCATTCTTAATCCATAAGCATTTTATATAGTTGGCCTCTGCAATGCAGCTTGTAAAGGCTTCTACTCTTCTGGGAGGGCTTTCTGCAAGATTTTGGAGTGTGTCTATAAGGAACTTCATCCAGAAGATCATTTGTAAGATTAAACATTGATGCTAGATCAGGGGCAATTGGACCAAGGCCCACAGAGTAAGCCAGAGCCAAGAACCCGTGAGTGCACTAGTGCGGACACACTCGCCTTTCTAACATTCCTGGAGTTGGATTCAGGGGGTTGACAAATGTTCCATATTTGAACACTAAAAGCTGTGTTCTGTTTTGAACTGAAATTGGGTGCATTTTATTCCATGCTTCTGTAACGAGGGATGAGTTTTTTGAGACAGACAGAAGCTGTAATGTTACTCAGTCTGACAACATGTGGCTGAGTTGCTGTGGTTGCTAAATACTTCCACTTTCAAAAATACCACTCAGTTTATTGTGGAATATCTAGTAGAAAATAAATTTCATGAAATGACTTCTTATATCGGTGGCATCCAATAGTACCATGTTCTAATGGTCTTTAGTATGTCCCATCATTTCACAATGTGAAATGTGTCAATGGGACTGAATGAAACGATTTCAGTGATTAAGAGATATACTTCTGTCCATTGTTTATTCTATTAGCTCTCGGATAGGATAGGATTCAGGAGCTAGACCTGTGAAATAATAACCTCTGTCCACAGATTAACTAGTCATATCATTTCCAATAAAAGGGATCAAATCTGTGAGAAGAAATAATCACTCTATAGACATCACTCTAAATTTCCCAGTAAGAAAGAAAAGAAGAAATATTTTCTTATAATATAGAGACAGGTTTTCACATGACTGGCCTAGTTCTAACAATCACAAATTTCCACAGCTATAAAGGACCTGTGGTTTTGCTAAGAGTGACAGGTGTGATGAAAATTTGATTATGAAAAAATATATATGGTCAGGTGCTTTTTTTTTAATTACTCTTTTTACGCTTTGGTGTAAACATTAACTGAAACAGTTCAGTGCCTTGAACTAAATAGCACATCTGTGAAAACTGATAATGGTTCTTTGCACTTGGTCATGTTTCTTGGGGGCATAGCCACACTTGCAATAGAGGTTAGAGGCTTGTGTAACAGGGTGTGAGGCTTTTACAATGTGGTGTGATAAATGCTTGGTGTGTCCCAGTTCATTCCTAGTGCTTAAAAAAGCAGAGGCAACCTCTGGCAAAAGCCAGAGATCTTTATTAGGCTTTAACCACTCCCTTTTGCTCTCACATAGCCAGAGGATTTTTTCTGCCTCCAAAACAATAACCTAATTAACTCCACTGACCAGACAGATGTGATATTTACTAGAGATAATTACAAGCAAAAAGAGGTCAAATTCCATACACACACACAGAACATGATTAAACTTCATTCATGTCACACAACACATGACACTTGGTCTACTCAAACCATGCCAACCAGTCACATTGTGTTTGAAAATGTGCCATTTAGCGTTCATATGCTTAAGTTTATAAGCATGATTGATTACATGTGACTGAGACTAAGGTTTAAAAGACCCTTATTAAATGTGTACTATATATATATATATATATATATATATATATATATATATATATATATATATATATATATATATATATAGTACACATATATACACATACATACATACACACACACACACACACACACTCTAATTTGTGTTAACATAAACAAGCAGTAATAACAGCCAATATGGAAGCCGAATTTGACACTGTAACAAAAATAGAAGTATTAATTCTAGCAGCTAAACAAATGATGGTAAATTTCTGTTAAAATTAATAGCAGCTGTTGGTACATAAATCTGTTCAAAACATCAAAAGTGAACCTACGATTTAAAAAAGTCCCTGGAGCTGTGTCACTACCTGCTGCACCACAGTGCCACATAGACAAAGTTGTGATACAGAAAATAAAATGCAAAGCACAAGAGCACCCTCTTGTGGAGCAGTACCTAAATGTAAGTAAGCACAATTAGTCCTCTACACATGGATGAGGTCCATTCTGAGAGCTAGTTTGCAAGTTCAGTTTGTTTGCAGAGATTACAGCAAACATATCTTCTGACTGAAACTTTTATTTTGCAGATTCCTATAGGTATACAGGTAAAATAAACAATATTTATAGAGACACAACATGTGCTAATCAACTTTAAATCTGCACCAGGGCACATGTATACATTTCTGCTGTTCTCAAAGGCAGCCACCAAGTTGTAAAAATGCTTTAACCTACACTTTATTTAAATTCTCGAGTACCACATTGTGTATGAGTGACTGAGGTACAAGCCAATTATGTTTGCAATTAAACCAGCTTTGTCTGTTGGAGCTCCTTCAGTCTGGTTCATACTTACTATGGACTGGGACGAGGCATGTTGGGTATATGTCGCATGCCATTCAAAAAATAAAACAACACACCCTGTCTTCATGGTGACTCAGACATACCTCAATTACTCTTTGACAGAGAAAACAGTTTGTGAGAAGTAGCAAAAGGGGTGGGACCAAAATAAGCCTGCTTTCTCGGAAAGCAAGTATTTTCAAGCCTGCAAAAGGGAAGAAGCTTACTATTAATACCCTTCATTTCAGACTGTATTTTGGATAAGCAGGTGTCCACAAACTTTTGGCCATTTAAAAAATGGTTTTCTATTAAATGATCAGCAAGTGTTTCAGAGAGCAGGAGATATAAAGCCAAAATGTTAAACTGCCCTATACACTGAAGAAAAAAGACAAGCAACTATTTTGGTGTAGGAGAAATGAAGGGGCATTTATGATGAGGTGCTCAAGCTCAGCAGCTTGGAATCTGCTTTTTAGAGAGAAAACATCTCCCAAAATGTAGTGATTTTAATAAGTGTGACATCTCACTTTTGACTTGTGTTTAATCAAAAGGAGAAATATAAAATGTTGTTATGAATAGGATTCAAACTAGTGCTAGGAAACCATTGGATTGTGAGTCAAATGCAACCCGAGCTCTGGCATAAAAGCACATGCCAGGGACAGTGACACGAGGTATGAACATCGAGAAACTCGGTCCAAATGAACCAGCTTTAGAAAGAAAGCACATTTAATACAGACCTGAATCACAGAAGCCACAAACATACTTGCACTGACCGGCACCCAATACAACTGAATCAGGGCTTCCAGCCACTTAATGGTAGTTGTAAATCAAATTAAGAAGATTTAATCCCTGCACCAGGACCAATCAATAATACAGAATGTTAATGGAATTAAAGGAAGAAAGTTCATGGCTACATTTTCTTGATAAATTAATGCACTGAATGCTAAATCTTTCACTGAAAACAAAAATACTGTACTGAGCTTAGTCTCAATCTGAAAGGCACACTCGACTTGACTATGCTAAAATGTACCATACAGACTTTCTGACAAGCAATCGCTAACTAAGCTGAAGAGTGATTTGGCCCAAGAGAACTTGAGTTATACACCTTGGATCAAAATTCTCAGTAAAACGCATATCCTATAAATCTGTTTCTAATTCTAGGGGGAAATATATTTGCTTATCCAACACTTTTCCTGTATGCTAACTCTCACTATTTATGAGCTTTACATTCTGCACACAGACTCTGCTCCTGGAGCTGAGCAACCAAGAGAAACTCAGGGAGAGCTAAACACCGTCAGCAGTTCTAAAAAATGAACAATCTGTTGAAAAGCTATTCTACTTACACTCTATATATTTAAATTGCCACAGCAGTGTGCAGAAATGTGGTCCCTGCTGTGCAAGGCAGCTGTAAAACTTAAATACAAGCAAAAAATAGTACACAGATTAAATGAAATGTGTTTTTTTTTCGTGGTCAAATGAATAGTTTTAAAAGAAAGATATATATGAGAAAATCACAATAACCATTAAATATACAGTCATCATTATGTCTTCTAAATAATTCTGTGGAAAACAGCCTTGATATGAAGTCATAAATAAAGCCTTTACAGTCAAATCAAATTTCTTTTGTTCTGCTGTAGTGTGCTTCAAACACAATTGGAGGAAACATCTGATATTAATGTGAGCTGTCTAAGCAGAGTGGTAAACCTCTGTGCTTGTGCCGGACAGAAATCAACCACATTCAGTTCCCGTCAGTCTGGTGTGGCTCTACGGCTGAGTTTACTTGGCCTAGGCTTCGTTCTCCCTACTTAGGGAAGTGTTCCTATGTCACCTGACACCCGTGACTCAGAGGAAACACACACCCCCTCAAGCCGCCTGGTTTACTGCAGGCACACTGCAACTATGCTGTGCAAACATGTCACTTGTTGCAGGATTGTTTGCTCTGCTCTATGATATGCCATTAAATATTGGAAGGTTATCAGCAGAACCAGAGATTTGCAAAAATGTCTTTAGCTTTGTGAAGAATATATATATAATTACAAATTACAGAGCCAAAAATTCCAAATCTTACTGAGTGTTCCTTTAAATCAGACTTCATTGATAATACAGATGACCATCCTGTAGTGTCCAACAGGTGTGCAAAACAATCATTAATTCTCAGACAATATAGAAAAAGCAAACAGGTCAACATTTTATGAACATCCAAATACGTATAGGGACACTCCAGTCATTATATAAGCTTTGCTACGTCTTGACTCCAATTTCTTGTTTCAAAGTCTAGGGAAACTACCTTCTGGTGAAGAATCTTGGAGATAGAAATAACTTTTTACAGACTATGATCGCTTTGTGTAGGATAATTGAAGGCAGACTGTTTGGGCATTATTTCTTTATTTAGCTAGCTGGCTGAACTGCTGCTTTTACAAGGGGGAAAAAAAAGACCAATTATGTGCAAAATCAATAATGCTTGCTAGGGCCACAATGCATTAATTAGCCTTTAACCTGCATCTATAAAGATTTGATAACTGCTTTAAGCCTGAGCTATGAGATTGTAAGTGATTTTCCTGTTCTGGAAATTGGTCTGATTTAACTGATATATGATGCTGCATATATTCTGAATGTGTGAGAGGAGAAACATGTCAATCTTGCTCTGGAGTGAAAAAAGGCCTCCCTATATTTTAATATAATGAAAACTGGAGTAATTCAGGTAATAGTCAATGAGAAAATTAGGAGAATATATATTTTAAATTGCAAAGAGATGCACAGGCACAGCACACATTCAGTACACCACAGAGATGGAGGATGCTAATTGAAGATTGTCATATGCATGTGTCCATAATGTGTCATGTAGCAGTGATCACAACTGGACTGACAATAAGAAATATCATCTGAGATTTCCTGTGTTTACTCATGTTATCTGTATACACAGAATAATAGTGAGTGATTGCAAGATTTGGAATGTTTGTAGGTTGTGCCTTGATGACATTCACTAGGTATGTGATACCCTCACTTCTATAATCAAGTGTGCGATATTTATAAAAGATAGACAACCAATTCTGTGAAACAAATTACAGCTAAATTGAGATGCTCAGTTTTGGTCATAATCATTAAAAAATATATATATACATCCCAATTTACTCCACAATTATCAGTCTTCACATATTCCTTCTTCTTTGACTCCCCAGTCAGACACAATGCTACCAACGTGCATCCTGTGGGAAGCCAGCCACAACCTCATTTCATTTCAAACTGCAGCTAACACTACATCACTGGACAGTTCAACTTCCTGGAGGAGAATATCACCTGATCAGTCCTGTTATGTCAGGTAACAGAGGCACGCACAGTCCAGCAATGTGCTTGTGCGACTAGGAGTGTGTCACCCACCCAGAGAGTGAGGCCAATGGTACTTACTGGTACTCAATGGTACAACACAGGGCGACACACACTCACACATTCACTTATTCACACACACTTATGGACAATTTGGGTCACCGATACCTGAGCCGGACCTCTCTCTACGCAGGCTGCTTAGGGCCCCACAAATTAACAAAGGCCCCCTCATCTCTCGTCAAATTAGGGAGAGCTAGTGTATCATCAGGAGATGTAGTGAAGCTATCCTTGAGGATATGAAAAGAGGAAAAAAGACTCCAAGAGACTGAGCTATGGGAACAGCAGTCAGGTAAACATATGACTGTTCTTCTCAAGGCTGGACTGTTAATAAATAACAGTGTACAAACCTAGCCGCGGGAATATATTTACAGGTGGCGTGCACTGCGCAGCTGCTTTCCACGACCTTAAAAGCCTCGCACTCTAAAAGTTTCTTACTATTCCATTCCACATTAAAAAATGACAATTACTGCCAAGTGCTAAATTGAATACTTCAAAGGGAGAATACTAGTGCAGAGTCAGGTACAACTGTCAAAAATTGTCACATTTTGGCCTGCAGGGTTCAGGTTGGAGGGCCCCTTATCAAAATTTATCTTAGGGCCCCAGGAAAGTCTGCACCCGCTCAGGGCAATCCACCCAACAACGTGTGATTTTGGACCGCAGGAGAACACAACAAACTCCTCACAGACAGTCACCCGGAGCAGGACTCGAACCCACAACGTCCAGGTCCCTGGAGCTGTGTGACTGCGACACTATGCCGCCACGTTTAGAAACAAAATGTACAATGTATTATGTTTATTGTTCGTATATTGCCGTATATCTTGCACTACTATTTGTCATCTAAAAGTAGGTAAAGCTACTCAAAAATGTACTTGTAAATCTCATCTTTTACATTCTATTGTTTTACTCCTGGTCCGCCCAACAACTGCAAGCCACAGGCAGAAGACCTCACTGTGTGTTGTATGCTGTGCCCCCCACATTGTGTGTGTGTGTGTGTGTGTGTGTGTGTGTGTGTGTGTGTGTGTGTGTGTGTGTGTGTGTGTAGTCCTGCCTGCCCAGCCTCTGGTCTGTGGTTTGCGGCTCCGGTCTGTCGTAGTTGAGTAAACTCCGTCAATAAGAACAGTTCACCCGGAGACGGTAATAAACAACCGTGGATTAAACACACACTGGGGGCTACTTTGGCGGGACTTACCACTCTGTGGACACGAAAGGGTGCGAGGAAGGAGTGTTTAAGCGAGAAACAACATTTATTGAAGCACCCTGTTAGGTTACGTTGACAAACACGCTGGTGCCGTAACCATTAGCAAAGAAGCCGAGAGAGAGGGAGAGAGAGCGCGCGCTGGGCGGGAATGGCTTCGTCTCCGTGCGGCTCCGGCGGCGGTAACTTTGACTGCGGACTGGAAATCAAAACTCGCTCCGTGGAGCAAACCCTCATCCCCCTGGTCTCTCAGGTGAGTCCCTTCGGAAAACTTACATTGTATGAAGGTGCTGGTGGACTCCAGTTATCCGTGCTCCACGCCTTCCATCGCACTGCTCTGGGAAAGCAGAGGAAAAGTGAGAAAATGCCCCTAACAATGTTCTGCTAATGAGGCTGAGTCCAAAACAACATGTAAGCGTACTATAAAGTGTGTCAGAAAAGAGTACTTCACCATTATGTGCTTTAATTGCTGTGGTGTGGATGTGGACGGCAGCTGTAGCCTAGCCCGCACTGCCGCAAGACTCTGAGATTCGCAGTTAGTTTTAGTTGGATTTATAAAACGAGGTTTATTCCTAACGTGGAGGAGAGAAAAGCCCCAGTGCAGCACAGGTAGTAAAGGGAGGACGTCCTCCAGAAAAAAGTACCGTGTTTGTGTCGATAGCAGGCTAAGCTAGTCTGTGGGAACTCAAAGGGAATTATCGCGAAGCCATTAAGTTTATGATGTTGATCTGGGACTGAAATAACTGTCACCTGCTTGTGTTTATATTTGAAAGATCATGAGTAGAGCTTGTGTAAAGATCTTCTGTGGAGCTGATTTTGTGATTTTTGTTGTGGGAAGAAGTTTAATCTGACAACTTTTACTCATTGAGAATCCACAAAAACATAGTCTTTTTTAAACACAGTCGGAAAAATATATATAAAATCGGGAAAAAGAATATCTGTCTCAGCCATCCCATAACACATTAAATATGTCTTTTAATGTCTTCAGTAAGTGAAACTACAGGGATCCAGGTTTTACCTCACAATTCTGGAAAAGTTTTTAAAACCTAAACGAATTAATTATAAAGAAAAAGTAATAACAAAGTAGGCTGTAATGTAAAGTTTATGTAACCCTTAATATTTTTAGTACTTTTTAGTTCAAAAGTAGTTAACAGTAGCTATTAAAGTTAGATTTTTAGTATTGACCTCAGTTTTATATACATTTGTAAATTGTGCCCAGAGGACACCGTTGATAGACCTTTCTTATATATATTTTTTTATATTCTAATATTTAAAAAGTCTTACAGAATTCTACTCTTGTAGGTAAAAAGAGAGTCCTCTCATATGAAGCTGTTACTCATATTGCGCTATATTAACAAAAAGTCCTAGATAGAGGCTGCAACTGTGAACTGGAGGAGACCCCAAATATCATGACCACCATTCATGGTAATGAGGCTTAAAGGTCAGTGATAGGAGACTCGTTGATTGTCTATTCATTGGCCCCCTGAGAAGCAGGACCCTTTTAGAGGCATGCAGTGTTCACACAATAGGTGGCCATGCATCCCAATCACGACCCTCCCCCATTCCTACAGGTTTGTTTAATTGGCCCTTGTTTTAAATAGAGTGAGAGCCGAGGAACAAGTAAACCAGTGAAAATGTTGTGTTGTATGAGGGGAATGATACATACATTTATCCCTACTAAATTGAGATTTTAAACTGCATGTGTTGAATAACACAAACACAGAGTTTATTAAAACATAATGTCAGGCTGTTAAACAAATGGCTGTGTTTTTTTTTTTCTTTTAAAAATCAAACTATTCTTCAGCCTACAGCTTTGTACTTGAAGCACCATGTAGTGAATATCTCCAAACAATAGTGATTTCATCCCTGGCAATGACCATACTGGAGTAAATGATCTGTGTAAATACAAGTGTGACTGTCTGGGTTTAGTAGCGATGGTGTGTGTCCTCTGTGGCTGAGGAAGGGAGCTACACTGATAAACAGGGAGGAAATGAAGTGAGAAAAGGCACTGTGTAGTGTGTTTGTTGATTTGTTGGAAGAGATGTGGTGCTAATCTTTCCCCAGTGTTATCAGTCTCACTCCCACAGCTGAGTAATAATTGTGTTTTTCAACTCAAAGACCATCATGAACCTGTATTTCTGTCTGCCTCAGCATCACGTTTGTACCAGACAGAGAATAATCCAAAGTCCCAAAGTCAGTTCTGGCTGATTTACGTTAATAACATCTAAAGATGTCTCGGTAGTATTTTTCCTTGAACTAGACCTATACCACAATTTAACCCTTGCATCTTAGCTGATTAAAAGGCTATTTTGAATTAAAACACTTCACATAGCATGGAGATTTCCCTGTCTCAGCCCCTTCTAACTCACTGGAATAAACACATATAAACAACAATATGACATCATGCGGTGTGAGCGTGTGCTGTTTCAAGAAAAGTTTGTTATGGATTGCTATTGGATTCTTTTTGTTATACCTTTGTTGACATGGAAAACACAGTGTTAGGATTCGCTTGTACTTAAAGGTTTAGAATGATAACCAGTTGTGTGTTAGATCCTTTTCTCTCTTACAGTTTGGGTTATGATTGAAAAATGTTATTCCTATGCTATTGGTTACAGAGGTAGATTAATTATTACTATGTTAAACTATTTATTTTATTCTTATCTTTTAGCCACAAAACTGCTTTGAGTATGCCACTACACAAGATAAAATAATACAATGATAAAATGACAGATTAAATATGACGTATGTGTACCCACTAAATGTCCAGCTCCCTGTAGTTCTGCAGAATGTTATACATTAGGTTTCAAGTGATACTTTAAGCTTATAAATTCACTTAAAATCTGATCTGATTCTGGTCAGCACTGTGCTGCTGTTGGAACATGGGCCTAGCATCTGACTTGTAGCAATGATAATGAGTGTAGCTTATTGTGCTTGTAAGTGTGGTGTGATCTTGGATCTTAATCCAGGATGGGACTTGTGAAAATTCTGCTGAGTCTTTGATGTGATCAGTCAGATTTTAAATTCCTGTGGCAAGAAAGGCTTGTTATTACATATTTGTACTGGCTCTGTCTTTTTTTCCTGCCAGGATAAGCACAGTTTTTTTTTTTCCCAAAAAAGATTTGCAGCTATAATTGGACTGAAAATTCTTTCTCTGTCTCATTTTGTTATGTTGAATCTTCATGCTTGTGAGTTCCATGCATGTTGTTCTTCTGTGAATATCCATTAAAGGGACATGGAAGTATGGTAGTCTTTTGTAAGTTAAGTGCACAACTTGCAAAAAAAAAAAAAAAATTAGATAGCAAATTCAAAGGAGAAGTATATGCAAAGCTGCTTGAACTAATGTTTTATAGGATCGCTTTGCTGTCTTGGTCCTTGATATTTGAATTATATGCAGAATATGCACATACTAATTTTCCTTGATGTTAGGAAAATTTGGCTGGTGAAACTAATCGGGGCATGATTACAGAGATGAATTACAGAGAGCAGGAAGGATAAACAGCATGTCTCCTGTGGTGATGGTGATGAAGAAGATAGATGAACCTCAGCTCTATGTAAACCACAATGGATTTCAAGGCTACATACCTTCCGGTACTAGAATAACACAGCATCATGTATGGTCTGTATGAATGTGGGGTGTAAGCTGTGTGTGAGTGCCTTTGCCAATGTGTGTTTGCCTCTCCTCCATTATAATTGCTTAACCAGTGCAGATACGAAGGGCAAATCCAGAGCTCTACAACACAGCCAGGATCATGTTAGTTGCATTATACATGAAGCTAGCTAACACCACTAAATACTCTTGGTCTCAGAAGGATATTGTATAATAGGCCTTAAAGTGGCAATCAGCCATTGAGTAATGTCTCCCGTGTCCCCAGTGAGACTGTGGATTTGCATAGCAGTTAGTAAAGTCCTGGATGTGTTTGTGAACAATTATAGATTAGCTTTCAGGACATCAGACCCCTTAAACACTGCATTATTTATGTCCACACGCACGTATTGGAAGTACACTTCTTCATATCTAATGCAATCAATGCCTATTACCAAAATGTGTGAAGAGATTTGGCTTGTTCACAGTGAACAGCTATTTCCTCCTCTTTAAATTTCTATTCACTGGCTTCCAGGAGAACAGTTATCACTTTTGGTGCTTTTCCACCGCATGAGTCCAGCTTTACATGACTCGGCACAGCTCGGCTCGCTTAGAGCTTGTCGCTTTTCTGCTAGCGTAGCTCCCCCACGAAATGGAGCTGGTGACGTTGCAAAACACTGTCTCTAACGGGAATCATGGGCTCTGAAAACCACAACAATGGCGACAGTGAACTTAGGTGCTGTTTACTCATCGTGTTGTTTTTGTTTTTTGGACTGAACATGGCACTGCACCCCAGTTATCACAGATCAGTTCTCCTTGTTGCACGTTCAGTTTTCGCTGGAAATTTTCATCTGCCGTTGGCCCATATATAAATAAATAAATGTGATAAATAAATATATCAATAAATGTGAAAGCTGCTGTAACTTAAGCTATTTTAGCTTGATTTGAATGAGCTCTGAATTTAATGGTGATTGACATGTCTCTCTGGCCTTGGTTTACACATCACCATTTAGTACCTACTAGGCATGATTGGAACCCGGCGCGAAAAGGGACTGAAAAAGTAACCGATTCCAGGGACCAGGTACTAGATTTGTCCAGTGGAAAAGCAAAAGAGCAGAGTCGAGGAGAGTTGTGTAGGTTCCATGCAGTGGAAAAAAGTCTCTATAAAAGCCTATAATAGGTTAATGGCATGTTGATCTGTTGTTTTTTCCTCACTAATATGCAGCCCAATTAATAATTCCTCACATCTCCTTTCAGTCGAAGGTTATTTATCAAGAAGGTCTTTACACTTACCTTTTGATTTTTGCATGATTCTCTTTGTGTTGTATCAGAGGAACAAAGGAAGGAGATATGTATGATAACTACATGTCAGAAGTTGTTAATGTTTGAATAGTCATTATATAGAAAATTAGGGTTTTGATATGGAAATTAGGTTCTCAGAGAACTCAGAGAGAGTGTAGACACAATATAGAACCTGTGTTTTATATTTAGGTCAGATATTCTTATCCGTTTATTCCAAAGAAGAAAGCAAAGCCAGAAAACTGAAGCTGTTTAAAGACACATTAGAATGAGAAATAATCCATCACAGCTCTGGAGGCTCTCGGGTATTGACGTGCAGTTGAAGCTCTCATAGAGTTTTTCAAATAATATTTATTTTGCAGTTAATTTAACTTTTCAGGTAATTATATACAATTGTAAATTGTGAAATTTGGCTAAAGTACTGGTCCCCTTTAAACAACTTTATTATGAATAATCCCGACTGCAGTGAAATGTTACATGTTATAGTAAGGAAAAAGAATATGACACATCTTGTTTGTTTTTCTCCTAATAGTGTACTGGTATCAAAATTCCCTGTGGTGTAAATCCATTTTTCTGAGTACATTGTTAAGTCTTGCATTTTCAGCAGCTTATCTCTCACCAGATTATCCTTGATTGGGCAAGTCCTGCCATTGTGGCCACTTTCAATGTTTTCTGAGCACTATGAATCCTGGCCTTGAGGGCATGAGTTTCCTGCTTCACGTTTTAGCAAAACTGACTGGGAGATGCATGACTTGTTGCTTTCTCTTCTTGGATCATGTGACGGCTTGGCACATCTCCAGGCTATATTTTTGTTTTACTGGCCTGCAGTCTGTCATCAGACAGGACAAGATCTTAATCAGTGCTGGAGTATGATGACACACTCTCATGTGTTTCAGGGCTCATATGACTTCAGAAGCCTGGGATAGAGAGAAAAGAGGTTCCCTTTGGACAGGTCTATATGCTATCTCATTGCTTCTTAGGGCTCTGGGGTAATACTGAGGGACAATGGAGTTGTCAGCTCTGAGGACAAGTGAAGAGCACTGTTGTTTTTCCACTCTGACCGACCACCGGAATTAGTTCGCTGACGTGTTAGTTAGGTGCCATTTACCTAACAAGGAAGAAGTTAAGAGAGAAATGTAATGAGTTCATTTTCTGATTTTTCTTTTCCCCATCCTTCAAAGGTGGGCAGAACATTCATTTGTATCATTCTGCAGTGTACTTTGGCACAGCGTCAGTGCTTGTCTGCAGTTGCTGGGCTTGTGGAATGTAAGGAGTTTGTGACGAATACCCCACTTACCTTAACAGTAATTACAAAACCCTTATTATTCTCCTGCCAGTCCAGCAGAGAGAATCGTGTAAGGCCCATGCATCTCCTCCCAGGACACCAGCACATGCCAGCAAGCAATGTGGTTTGCAGCAGTGATACATGATGATTTTATAACTAACCTCCTTACAGTCCCCTTTTCTGTGATGCAGTTGACTGGACAGTTGGGCCTCTCTGAATTCCTGGGGGTTTAATTGTCGCTGGGCAGCACTCTTCCTCCTCACAGAATAGAGAAAACCCAGATTAATAAAATGGCCCAAGCACCAGCTACATTTGAGCGTATAACTACATGATTTGCTTCAAAAGGATGAGCCATTTTAACAGAACATTCCCTCCAGGTCTCAGTGTGGCTCAGAGGCTGCTGTAAATAAAGCGCCTGATAGCAGACATGGGCTTAGAGCCCTTTGTGATTTTCTCCCTTCTTAGATGCTAGAGTTCCAAAAGTGCTTCATTAGAAACCACAGCCTTTTGAAAGTATAGCCTGGAGCCTCAGGTGATACACTGAAAAGAGCCTGCTCACAGGACTAGCTTTCTGAACACGAAAGGGGGTGTCTTAAAGAGGTGTGTTAAAAGACATTAATCAGTTCTTTAGAACATTCTTTGGAACAATCAAGTAGTAGTTAAGATGATAGATCTCCCCTCTGAGTTTAAAGCAACAATGTTAGAGTGCCATCTCCAATTATGGCATGTCATGGTAAGACTTATAGTGGCCCACAGAGTAATAAAAAACTATAATTGCCAAGGAAACAAAGGGTGACAGCACTGTAAACACAATGATTTAATGTCAACTGACTAACCATAAGTCGCAGTTATACAGGACTAAGGAAGATGAAACATGTACAAGAACACTGCATTGGTGAATGCTCCCACAATGACATTTTTAGCGCACAGAAATCTGAGGAATCTTGCAAGCAACAACTTAGCATGAAGAGTAGAGCTTAAGATAATATTTGAACATTGAAATGACTTAAAGCTAGAGTAGGTGATTTTTGAAGAAACCAGTGAATGTGGGTGGGGTTGGAAAAAAATTTCCCACCCCATTCTTTCAGCCCTCCTTCGAAAGCCACTCCCCCAATTTACATGTGAATAAATACGCAGAGATTAGTAAACAGAGAGAGTGCTGCAGAGGGAATATTTGTCGTACATATAAATAAACACAAATAAATCAGCCAGCTACACCACTTCAACTCACGTCCTGTTCAAAGCCTGTGTGCGTGTGTGTGTGTGTGTATTTAAGCTTTTCATAATGTATAGTATAAAACATAATATAAATACCAACAACCAACACTTGCTCAAACTACAGTGCAGATTACAAACGAGAAAACACAGCCAGATAGTTAGCTGATGACGTTACAAAGGAGCAGCTATTCTAGCTACATAACTATGACAATAAAATTTTACACACACACAAATCCCATATTAACAAAATGATAAATTATATAATTATAAGTAGAAAAAATTGACATGCCTTTCTGTGCTCTTAGTGTTCTCCACCGTTGGAAGGCTCCACTGATATTTACTCGGGTTTGTCCTCTGATTTATCCAACTTTTTTTTATTGAGTACCATCTCAGCAACTGGCTTTTGTTTCATTAGTTGTTGAAGTGCATGCTGTCATCTGTTTCTCTGCAATTTTCCAGCGCTCAGGGGTACAATGTATGTATTAGTGCTGGGCGGAATGACCAAAATTCTATATTACGGTATTTTTCAATATTATATCGGTTTCACAGTATTTGATGTTTTTTTCCCCCATGCATGATGTGTTAATTGCATTGATTGAGAGAAGAATTTCTGCAGTAGAGTGGTTAAGAAAACCACACTCCACTGTCATGAGAATTGTACATTGTACAAAAAAATAATTTTCACATTAGTATTACATGTAATACAGGTTTGCATGGCCCCACAATATCACATAATCAGTTTTCAGAGGGTGGCACTAGATTAGTGAAGGAATCATGGTATGACAGTTGCAGTGAAAATGTAGAACCTTTTTTTTTTTTTTTTCAGACAACTTCAAAACTATTGGCTAATTTTCACAACTTAGGTAAATCAGCTACACTCTATTAATGTTTTCAATCTCGCACCAGTTTTTTTGTTTGTTTGTTTTAGAAAACTTTACCTTCATACATTTACAACATATTTAAAGAAATAAGAGGTATTTAGATATAAAGTAGCCAGGGCCAAAATCCCAAATATCTTCATTAATAAAAACAATATTTTAACAAATAAATAATCACAACATTCATAAATACTAAATCAGTAATACTATTGATAATTTAACTCAACAGCATTTGCAGTAAGTGTTTGTTTGGTCCATGTCCGACCATTTAAATCCGAAGTAACAGGCTCGGCAAAAGTTCTTCTGAGTCATCTTCTACCTCAATATTTGGTACAAATTCTGGTTCAGAACTTCCCCTGTCCATTTTCATTACACCCAAGAACTCGAGTAATACTTGCACTCCATTCCATAAATGTTTAGTGGTGCACGGATTTTGGGCTGGTATGTAGATTGTTAGTTAAGCCATTCAATTGTTTTCTTTGGTCTGGTACAGTTTTTGATATTTTTTTGGCTTATATACACGACAAATCCCTTTCTTTATATCCCTTTAAACTTACTGCCTGTTATCAGGATGTTGAGTATTTTAAGAAATGTAATAAAAAATGTTAAGAAACTCACCTACAGTATCTTTATTAACAAAAATATACATTAAATAATCTTTAATACACATCTATTAAAGTTTCAAAACAATCTCCATTTGTTGAGTGTGTGTGTATATATATATATATATATATATATATATAACGGCATAAAAATCAGCCTTACTTACACTGCATATTAGCCCCATTTTTATTTTGAATTTATAATGAGTGTTTCAGCCTGAACTGCTTTTTTAGTACCAAGGTCTGCGGATTCAGTAATTATTATTGTTGTTAGACCAAAGACAATTTAGTGAGAGAATCACGGGTAAATCAAGAGCCTGTTTTAGAAAGACAATCCTTGCTTAAAAGCTGCTCTTTGTGGTAATTAGTTCCATCAATCATGTCAGACTCGGGCCAGTGGGATTAGCTGTGAGCATCCCTCTCCTGGCCTGATAAGCACTGATAATGCATATGCTAATAATGCTAACATTAGCCATCCGCTCAGGAGCTTTGGCTAGTGTGTCGGTGGATTCCCCGCTCGTCCTCATGAATATTCATTGAACACTCTCAGTCTGAGAGCCAGCTTGTTGGCAGGACGCTGGAGACAGAATCTCTCTCCAGAGCTGGATGATTTCCTCCTCAGCAGCAGCTTCTTAAACACCAACGCTCACTGTCTGCTGTCATCTGCGTTTTTGGTTAACAAAGTCACAAAAATAGTGAGATTTGCTTGCTCAGGACAGCTGCTTTTAGACATGTAGATGCTGTTGGAGCCATGGTGACAGGACAGCCGTTCAGACAGCTGGTGTTCGTATTGAAAGTGACATTTTAAAATTTTCCATTGGAAATATTTCGCCCTGTTTCCAAAACAGAGTTCTCTCAGTTACTGGATTTTTTATTGATTATTTCTGCCTCTTAGCTCATTATAACTACACATGCCATTCTTTAGAATGCACAGAACCAGAAATTAATTGGATATTGCATTCGGGTGTGTAGTCAGGGAAGTAATATATTATGGTTTTAGATAAGGAAGAGTTATTTGTTTGTTTAAAGCTGATAATGTAATTTTCTAAAGATACAGATATGATTCTGTTAACATCATGCATCCTTGGAGTTCAAACCTTAAAACGAATAGAACAAGAAGACTGGAACTTAACACAAAATTTGTAGCAAAGTTACCTTAGACTTCTGAGAGTTGTCCTAGACTCTGTTTGTAGATGAGACTTGGCAAAGAACAATGTTCCAATTTTCCTAGAGTACAGACGTACCTGCTTCAGAATGTACATTAGTATAACAACTAAAGTAAATGTGGAGCTTGTAGATACATAATCATTGTAATATGCCTATTATATAGTTAAGAATGTATAATTATTCATGCAGTATTTTACCAAAAAGTGCATCTACTTTCACTCACGTAAAAAGCATGTCATGTTTGTTAAAAATGTGTTTAATAAAAGTTCATATGTGATGTTTATTCACATGTTTTTGAGCTGTGACAAATGATTTTAACTTCTGCTGTCATCATTTCAATGTTCAGGCTACAATGATATTTTTAGATGTACAGACTTTTTATTTCTGTGAAATGTGAAATTCTTAAATCTTCTGTGAAAAGTGTGGATGTGCATAGTTGTCTGAGCTGTTTTGAAAGTGCCTGAGAGAGAAAGGTGGTAGTGGTCTGGTAGATTCCTCTGTGCAGACGATGGTGTGGCAAGAGCATTCCTGTGTGGGGATCAGGTTGCAAGAGTGAGGTTGAATGTTTATGTGAAGGCAGGGGTGGCTCTAGGAAACAGGGAAAAGGGTTAAAGGGCAAAACTTCAGGGCTAAGACCTGGATACACTCTTGTTTTGCCCGTAATTTGTGACTTATTGCCAAAATCCCATGGGCTTGAACTTCTAATTGCCACAGTCACAGTCTTCTGTGTTCTGCTGGTGATTGTTGCTGGGCTGATTCAGAGCTAGGCTTTTGTTCATCTCTTGAAGTAAATATTTCATTTAATTGGTGACTATTTAATGGCTTTTTTGTCCACTGTAAATAAAGAGTAGATGTCTAACGTTACAAAGGTGACACTTGGGCACTTGGCATTTTTCTTCAACAAAAATACACATGAAAATAATCTAGCAGCTTCATGGTTTGTTACATTTTTTCATTTTCCAAATTACTTTATTCTGATTCTGGTGCTACACTCCTAATGGTCAGCTGGAGCCAGCCTGAGCTGTTTCTTTTGACTCTGTTCCACAATTTGGTGCTGGTGGAAGCAGTTAGATATAAATTGTTTATATTTACAAAATAATTTTATGTTCAACTATCAATCAATTCTTGCTGTGTTAAGTTTTCGCTAAAAGGTTATAATAATTCCAGGGAAGGTTAACAGGTTGCAGTTTTGTTTCAGCATTGCCTGAATTACTTCAACATTAACTACGTCATCTGGTATAAATGAGTAAGATACTAAATCTGACTAAATGGTCTATGAAATCAAAACCGACAAGGATTCATTGAGCGGATAAATCTGAGTCATTCAGGGCCACTGATATCTGGTTTCTTTTTCATAAGGTAGTCAGGTAAAAGGTAATCACAGTTTGGAGTCAGTCAGGTTGAACAACAAAGTATTTGCCAGAGGCCAGGCTCTTAGCTTGATGTGATTTCAAAGGGAGCAGGTTGTTACACTGAATCCCCTGGCCTGGTTTTCACTAATTTGGCAAGAGGGAGAGCAGGAGATTAGCACGTGTCTAAAACATGCCTTTAAGTCTCAATGGCTTTCTTTTATCCCAGAGTAAGGTTAAAGTTTTTCAGGGGAAATGTTTAAATGCGGTATGTTGATATGCATTTAAGCTGAAATGGCTTAAGAGCCGCAAATCCTTGAACAAAAGCAATATTTCTGAAATTTTGAAAATGGCATACATAGCCATGTTAGGACTTCACTGTGTTCTCATTATTTACTCAGGGATAGTTTCTCAGGGAGAGGGTGGAACGTAAGGCTTTGGAGTTGGATAAAACAAACCCACATTGCCACAGGAAAACAAGGGCACAGTGAAATAACGTCTCATGCACACATGTGCAGAGTTAAGAGCTTGTTTGATGATGGCTTTCAGAGCTGTCTCATATGGTCTGAATGAACATGGTACACTCTGATTACAGCAACTGTAAAGAATAGACTGAAATCAGTGAAGAAAGGGCCCATTGTTTGAAACCGTAGGATGTCTCCTGAAAGCCTTGTAATTAGATTCAAGTTTGTAATCTAGAAGTGCCCAGTAAATGGAATTGGAGTGCCATGAAACATGTTTATTGGAACCATATGCCTCTTGTGGTAGAGTTTTGCCAAAAACAAAGATGGCATTGTATAAAATATTGATAAAGACAGCATATTTTAGCGTGAAATTTCAAATTTGCCTTTGTTTCCCATTGGTTGACGCCTGCGTTTTTTCCAAATTCGAAAGTCAAACAAATGTTAATTTACTATCCACTCAATGCCAGCCAATTGAGCTACACTCTGTGGACTTGCAGGCGTGAAATCAAACTAAGGTCAATAATTAATGGTAGCATCAAATATGTATGGAACACTAGCTATATGAGCAGGTCTTAATCAATAAGTGAGGAGCTTTGCAACCGGGATTCCCTATATATTGCATAATAAACCAGATCCATGCATTATATTCTGGGTTTCCAATGTTGTTTTCAATAAGAGTCTTAGGACATTGTCAGCATAAGAACATTAGCGGCAATTTACCAGTGGTTTATTTTCATGCTTTGTCATTTGAGGAATTATATAGAAGAGTGAGTGATTTGTCTTTTACATGATATCTAGTGCAGAGTCCTGCCCTCATCCATGGAAGTGAGAGGTCAAATTGGAGGTTTCTTTCTCTCTTCACAGCTCATCAGTCAGGGCAGATGATGGAGCATGACAGCCGAAGAGAGTGGGCAAAGCATGACAAGTCCTCAAGGTCCCTCTCGGTTCTGCTTTAACACTCTTTAACAGACACAGCCTGTGCTCTCCGGCTCTCGCTGCAGTGAGTCACCACCGAACAATCCAGCACTGCATTATGTTATCTCTTCACAGGAAGAGGCTTACAGATCATCCTCAATATGATTTTTCTTCAAGCACAGCCCCTGTGGGTACTCATTTGCAGCATGTTTCCAGGTCCCTTGCTTAGGGCCTCATAGATGCTCTGTTGTTTAGATTTGCATTGGTTCTGTGAAGCTGCTTGTGAAAACATTCTTTGTTTACTCACATATAAATGATAGGAATAACCTCAGCTCAAACAGATTATAAAATTAAACAGTAATTGAGAAGACTTATGCCATGTAATTGGATGAGTTTTCGAATTTATTTAGTCTATAATAAGTTTTGAAAAAGAAGAATAGAATAGAATAGAAAGTGGCCTCTCCATATTTTCTATATTAGAAGTTCTAAATAAATGTAATATTAATCCTTTATGATTTGGACAACCTGTGCTTTTCTTTCAGCAAAATCCTTTAGAAATCTTTCTCTTGTCAAGGCAGAATTTACATTAATTCCCTCACAATATTATTATTTAATTTATAATGTAGAATTAATGTACAATATAGAATTGTAATACACAAATACAGAAACCTGTTCATTTAATGCTTGTGGTTTGTAATGTATAGGGTCCTGGAACAAGTCTGTTTTTGTGGAGCAGCTGTTCTCAGTGAGCCATCTTATATCTCAGATTTAGAAACTAAAGTCACACCCTGAAGGCTTGATAAATGATCAGTCCCAGAGCACAGCACAAGAGAAAGAGGGAGAAAGAATGACCTAATGTAACACATTCAGGCGTCTGTTTCTGAGACCCTGCCATTTTTGCTTTATCATCTTTCATTTACTGCTCAATTAAGAAGATTCTGAGTCGTGCTTCATTTGAACTTCAGCATCTGCCTGAAAATAGACTTTTATGATGTCTTAGTCAGGTTAGTGTAATCTGACATGACAGAGCTTAGCTCAGTTCAGCAGGGTTCCATATATGAGAACACAGATTCTCGGTAGAATAATTTTTGTTCAGATATTCACTAAATCTAATTAAAAGGATGGAGCATGCTTTCTTTTTAATGAACCATATCTTGCATAGTGTTCCTTAATTTCGGCCATTATACAGTGGAGTGAATTTTGTTTCAAAAGATTTACAAAAGCAGAAAAAAAATCTGCAAGCAAAATTCAGAACTTCAGAAAAACAAATCACTAGGGATGCACCGATTTTGAAATTTTTGTTTGATGTGTGCTGCAATTAGCAGCAATGAGCAATTCTAGTTTAAATGTATTGGTTAAAGCGTTTTTATGAAGGTGCACACAGGAGAAAGAGAGGTGAACTGTAAGTGATCAGTGATCATTCATCCAGATGGCTCCTGTGGGAGTTCCTATATGTGCACTATACAGCACTGCAGCTATCGTCTTGGTCAAAGATGGGGGGCAGAGTATATATCTGAACTTTATCCGACCGTGTAATTTCTGCCAAGCTGGGCGTCCTCAGTGTGGTACATGAAGAGAGATGGTGCTGTTTTAGTCTGCTATGATGTGATATCATCCTCAAATGTCCTGCAGAGGTGTGACAGCTGTGTTGTTTAAATTGTTTGAATACTTGAATTTAAAACCAAAAACAGTGAATATTGCAGTGAGAATAGTTCTATGTTGTTATTAATAAGAAAAAAAAGGAAAAATTGAAAGTGCCATGTAGTTCAAATGTGCTCTTTTGCCCTTGCGGATAGGCATTATACATAGTCTAACTATGTCACATGTGGATAGATTTCCAATGGCCATTACATTTGACTTATTTTAATGTAAACTGGACAGTAATGTTGGATCATCTGGGTTGTCTCGACTACAGTGCTTTAACAAAACTATGGTCCCCTCATAATCTCTAGAGAAATGTTAAGAACACACTCAGATCCTCTCCTCTGCTGAAGTGATCATGGAAATTTTAGAGTCTTAAGTATAGTATAAAAATTCATGAGTTATATTGTACTCATTGAAAGATGTGCATGTGCCTTCATTCTCACAGAAAGATCCAAATTTGGCTTCAGATAAATGGGAAAGAAACTTTACTTTAAGCTTGGGCACTGCAGAGAGTAGATTACATTGAGTTTGAGTTCTTCAATTTGTTTTTGTAATTTGCCTCATTTGTTTTAATTTGTGGTAGTGTTTTACTGAATAGCTGCACCTGAATGCTGAAATATGCCTTTCTGCTCACTTTTTAACAGCATGGTCCTCTTTCAAGAGACAGGGTCAAGCATAGCTGTGTGTTTAGCATAGATGATTTAAGAATGCTCCGTGCCCAGGCACGATGCTGGCTTTCCAATACTGGACACCCCTCGGCATCAGTAATCACGCGCGGGGCTAACTGAAAGGAGGTATTGTGCTCCACTGAATGCACTGAATAGGAGGAGAGTGCTGAGGACCTGAGGCACAAACGAGAATGCAACATTCAAGCAGCCGGCACAAAGTCACCCACCACCAAGGACACACAGCCTTCACAAACCTCAGATGGCACAAAAACTCATAGCAAAGCCTGGGTGACTACAGTATGGATTTACCTTCTTGTGCTTATTCACAGTGTACGAACCAATCAATAAGAAAATCTTGACTCTAGTAGTGATTTTAAGAGGCTAAAAAAATTCAAATGTGTCAATCAATATTTTTCAGGGTTATCAAAAATTAAACAGACTTTAATAATTTACAGTCCGCCCTATAGACAGAGAGACCTGCTGGCAATACACTGAGAGAATTTGGCAATGGCTCCTAAAACTGGATTTGTGTTAAAAATCTTTCTAAAAGTTATGTGAGGCATGTATGGGTTAAGTCTGAGCAAGCATGCAAAAACACTGACAGCAAAAATTCACATGACTATGATGTATTAGTGACAAATTATTAACATCATCTTAGCATTCACATAAATGCATATTTTCCTGTTGACTTCTCTTTAGATTTCTCTTTGTACTGAGCATTTTTGAAGGCACCATTTCAATTTTGGCGTGTAATATTAGCCTACCTTACTTGCTAAGCAACTTTTTATGAGTGCACGTTGACGAACTGCCTGCTCAGTGATGTCTTGCTGCCATAGAGATAGCTTTACAAGGTCTGTGATAGGATGGCAGAAAGCAAAAGCCGATCACAAAAAATGAAGACGGATTGTTACAAAACCTCTCTGTCCAACTTAACGCACTGAAAGTATCAGACTCTCCATCAGCTTGTGGGCGGAGCGTCTGTGGCTGCAACTGCTTACTGAGTAACATTGTCATAAATCAATCTGCTTATTAATATTGCTGTTTGATCTGTGGTATAAATTTCTGTGACATTATTGTCAGCAGCTTTAAACATTTTATTGCTTGGGATTTAAGAGAATAGTAACGTGTCTGCTACTAATAAAAAATCCACCTGATTCTTTTGGATGTGAATAATAGCCTTTAAAATGTATGCAGAAAAAGTAAGCACCAAA
This sequence comes from Hoplias malabaricus, assembly GCF_029633855.1. Classification (NCBI taxonomy): domain Eukaryota; kingdom Metazoa; phylum Chordata; class Actinopteri; order Characiformes; family Erythrinidae; genus Hoplias; species Hoplias malabaricus. The sequence goes on along the minus strand of NC_089805.1, from coordinate 33,807,752 downwards.
CACCTTGACATCTCTCTTCTGCCATGTACTCAGTGATTTCTGGAAATACTGAATGATCACAAATAATTCTGTGTTATTAGCTTGTAGTTTGTGATTTGTGAAGCTCACTCCTTTCCTTCCACATTCAGCCATACATCTTCCTGCTGAGGCCCATCCACATTAAATCACAATAAGCCTCAGCAGCTGCTGGATCAGAGTCCAGGATCTCTGTTGGTAAAGCTCAGAGATAAGACTGAGCTAAGAGACCGACAGAGAGAGAGTGGACTGCTCCTCTGCCACTGCTGTATCAACACGAGGGCCTTAGTGCAAATCATGATAAGAGCCAGCTTTTCCCATCACATCTTATCATCCTTTGCTTTTCATAATAACACTGTATTAGTACTGTGACAGCCCACAGTTCTTTGGGATTCAAGCGCCTGATAACTATAGCAGTAATTTCGATAACTCACTGAGAATGTCCATTTGTTTTATTTTGTCTACACGAACAGCCTATCTTTTTAAAGATAATCTGTAGGTCCATTTCTGTAGCTACGTTGTGGATATTGTATTCACTGAAACTGCAACAGAAAGACACATTTGAAAAGACTCTTTCTAAATCAGACAGCCTTTAAAATGTCAGTTGGAAAGCTGTGGCTCCACCTAAACCTTCTTCATATTTGGGGCCTCAGCCTGTCAAACCCACTGACAGAAAAAGTGCCAGGAATGCGTGTAAAGCTGGGCCCACATGCAGTGTGCTTCAGCACTGCCTTTTATATAGACCCTCATACTTTCCATTGTAGAAAAGACCTTTTCTTACTGTAAACTATCAACAAAATTCTTCCTTATGTATCCTGTTGAGTAAGTGTAACGGTAGTCGAAGTATTCTTCTGTAGAGTGTACTTTGGCACTTTTCAGAAGCGATGAGTTCCTAAAATATTTTATTGCATGATTTTAGTAACTAATAAATTTTCAATAGCTGGGTTTCCATAAAAATGTTCACAATTGTAATGTTTAATAAAGAAATCTATTAAAAGCCTGTGGTTGTAGGGTCAGTCCAGGCTCTGATGCATGCACAGCAGGGTTGACCCAACTGAAATTTTATTTGAAAAACCCTTTTGCATTGCGGTTTAACGCTTTGGCAATAATTAAACTTTTTCTCCTCGCCTGAGCATAAAACTTTTGTTGCTAAAATTTAGTGTTTTTGCAAATTTTCCACATAGGTTTATGCACATTTTCATTATTCAAAAACACAGTGGATAGAAAATGGGCTAATAATGAGAAGAACCACTCTTGGTAAGCTCTGAAAACTACTTAAATTGTGGTGAGTCCTCTGTGAGCCTGTTAACAAGAGCAATTAAATGAGTCACTCAGTTACCAGTCAGCTCAGAGTCCACTTCATATGCTTCATATTGTTGCTTTTTGAAAAAAAAAAAACATGTATCTTCAATGTTTATTATTTTAAGATTACTACAGCATTTTAATACTTGTCTTTCACACTGTGTGAAAAATTCACCATGAATTGACTTACAGAAATGCTCCAAAATGACTTTGAATAAAATCTTTTTTTACATTTACTTCCATTTAAATGTAGAAGGTTTTACCATCATGTATGAAGTTTCTATTTTGGAGATACATGTTTTACTTTGGACAGTAGCGATATATTAAACGAACAAGTCCCGAATTATTATTATTATTATAATTTTTTTAAAATTCAACAATCCTCATTTACAATAACATTTCCAGTTATGCTTTATGATCACCCTGACACTGTCCTTAATTTCCAAGGAAGAAATGGCATTTCCTTACTGTTAATGAACAACAGAACTCGTCTTTATACACGTATTCAGTTTAGTAAGAATAAAAATAGTGACAGGGATTTTTTTTTTAAATACTAGTGATTTGTCACCCTTAAACATATGTGTGCTGGGTTCATGCCTGACCGTCATCCTGCTGGGCAATGGCCATGCACTTTGCTGTAATGAGTGTTCTGGAATGCTTCACCAAGTCTTTGTTCTTTAACTACTCTCCCGCTGTCTCATAGTCCCCTGGCCTCTAGGGTAATCAGTGGGACAAGTGCCTGTGTGTGTAGGTAAGGAAGGGCAGTTCCTAACCAAGACCTGTACTTCACTTACTGTATGATGGATCTTGCTGGAATGTCTGAGAGCCCATTATCAATTAGCAATAATTGATAGGAAAAAGCTTTATTGAATAAGAGGGGAAAACAAACGTGGTTAGATTGTGGGTAAAGACAAAAGATCTCTGTTTTTAATGAATTCCACAGTCTTACAAGAGCACCAAAAACCTTATTAGAAACCTCCAGGTAAGATTCTCAAGGATGCCAGCTTACACCTAGAGAGGAGCAAAGTCAAAATGACTTTCAAGTCATTCCGAATTCTTTTGATGGGAATGGGTTGGTACTGTAAACCTAGCACTACATTAAATCCAAACAGGTGATTTGCTAAATCCTCACTGCAGAAGTTATATATAAAGATTGACAGAAGCTTAATGATCACATGTTGTTCTAATTTATAGTGATTGTATGGATGTGTGTCATTACTGCGATGACATATGTGCATGTTGAACTGAAAAATGAAAAGTGTCTTACTAGTTTACAGGGGTTCATAAAGGGAAAATAGAATTAGCTTTTGCGCAAATTGTTTACTATGTGAGCTACTTTCATTACATCATTAACACATTATTTGCTGCTTTAACTTTAAGAATTGTGCTTTAAAGAGTGTGATTAGTAGTTTTATTTATTGTGTGTTTTCACTGATTGTCAAGAATGACACACAAAAAAATGAGAAACCTACTATTAACTACTGTTTTGCTTTGAGACAAGTTATTTTAAAACTTATCTTATTTTAGTTTCTTTAGGTTATCACTATTCATTGCATTTAATGTCATTTCATCAAGTGGCTCCTTGGGGAGAAAACTTCATCTAGCTGATCATTAGTGAAGGAGTGATTCATTCAGTTAACAAGCCAGGTCTATGAGGTCCTGCCTGTCTAAAATATCCAAAATGTTCCTTTTTAAATCCTCATTTTTGAGATGCACTAAAACATACTGAGATTAGAACAGGTATCTCGTTACATTGTCTTATCATTTTTCCTCCCACTGTGAACCTAAGCAGGCTGAGAGTGTACGTTATGTGACCTCTTTAGCTGAAAGATAAGATCAGGCACAATACTAGACCGACTGGCCACTCACAATAGATTGCAGGTGCCGGAGGGTGAAAGGGAAAGAGAGATGTACTTTACTGCCCATTGACTGTAGTAGGCCAGCGGCTCTTGTGTACTTTGTGTCTTCTGTAAGTCTGGCACACTCAACTTTTATCCACTCTTTGTTAGTTATTATCTACTTTTCTTTAGACTGGCTCCAGACCTGCACACATTCCTTCATCTTATCTGAAATGTGTTTATTCATGTTGACCTCACTGCTGAGGACCAAGCTCAAGGGAAATGAGTTTTATTCCCTAAAACATTCCCTTAATGCCCCAAGAGCATTGCTCATTGAGAAACAAAGCCATAATATCAATATAATATCCCCCCACCACTCAAACAAGCTGTGTCCCACTTCTTTACCTATTTTTAAGACTAATAGTGAAAGTCACTATTTAGTGTAAAACTGCAATCTCATTCACCCATGAACTCTTGACATTTTGTTAGTTTTTATGCAATAACTGTAATCGTTTGCCTTCTCTGCTAGCAGTTCTAACACAGTTTTCATTACACAAATACGAATATATGTAAAACAACATATGGAAATTGTATGTTTTGTTTAGAGGGTTATTAGAAGGATAGTTCTATCAAAACAAAACTCCATGGTGTAGCGTGAAGGGATTTGAACTTATGATCACATACAAATCCATTTACAAAACTGTTCGAATCAGTGCTGTTTAGCATTGTTCATTTATGTCTGGTGAGAGAGAACTTTTTTTTGGCTTTGTTACCTGTTCATACATCCATATTCTTATGCTGAGTCTTTCAGTGTTTAATAATGTTTTTCTCAATGTGTTTTGTGCGTAACGCCAAAGAGTGATTTGTATTCATGAAGATGATAATATTGTAATAGTCAATAATAGTCATCAAATATGGCTAATCATGGCAAAGCAATTAGGCCTGATGGATGAAATGAAGTATCTTCTCAGAAAGATGTCAATATGAATGAAATGTGAACCTTCCGTGCTCTTTTGATAAACTGTTTCTGGAGAACAGAGTCAGTGATTTATACCCCAAACCCTTGAGCCTAAGTGAAATTCTTTAAATGACTTCAGTCCTGCAAACAGACATAAAAATTTATATTTTGATAGGGAGAAGAACAATATTGGCACAGCCAGAGGCTCTATTGTTCCGTTTTCTTTCAAAGCCAATCGTCAGAAACCATGGGAGGTTTGGCAAGTGCTTCCAGCTTTTGTTGCTCTGATTTGCAGTCAGATGCAAATCTTCCCTCTTGAAAGTGTGAGGTCCTTTTGATGACATGTACAGATCTGACGTGGATCAAAGTTGTGCTCTGGGTTCATAATGAGCAAATTTTCCAAAAACTGGACTTTGTGTAAGTGTTGGGGAGTGGAAGGGAAATACATAGGAAAAGTTTACGAGTGAAAATGTGGTCACTCCTTATTGTGTTGTTTTAAAAACAATATCCTTCAATTCATTTCAGTTCAAGTTTATCTGTATAGCGCTTTTTGTTTTTAATCAAAACCCAGCCACCAAATGAGAGACCCATGGCCATCAAAAAAACCCTTAAAACAAACAAAGACTCAAAAGGTGAGACCAAGAAAATCTCATCTCAATAAATTAGAATATCATCAAAAAGTAAATTTATTTCAGTAATTCATTACAAAAAGTTAAACTCATATATTAGAGTCATTACAAACGGTGATGTATTTCAAGCGTTTATTCCTTTAAATGAAAACCCATTATATCAGAAAATTTGAATAGTCAACATAAAACACACTAATGATTTCCTGCGTTTTTAAAAGATGAGCTTTTAAAGCAACCTGGGCTTCCATAATACCTCAGCAGTGCCACAGGCTGATCGCCTACATGCCATGCAGCATTGATGCAGTAATTCATGCAAGGGGAGCCCCGACCAAGTATTGAATGCCTATACTGTACATGCTTTTCAGTAGGACAACACTTCTCTATTCAAAATCATTTTTTAAATTGGTCTTGTATAATATTCTAATTTTCTGAGATATTGGCTTTTGGGTTTTCATTGGCTGTAAGCCATAATCATCAACATTATAAGAAATAAATGCTTGAAATAGATCACTCTGTTTATAATACTTTTATATAATATTAGTTTATTTTTTTAATGTAATAAATAAATTAACTTTTTCCGCGACCCTGAAATGGAGAGGCAGAAAAGAAAATGTATGTATATATGTTTGTATGTAAATTAACTTTTTGATGAAATTCTAATTTGAGATGCACCTTCATAAACAAATTTAGATGCTGAAATCAAGACCTGTACAATATCTGCCCATCAAGATCAGATCATCTGATCGATCAAGACCTGTACATATTGGTCTTGATCTACATCTGGAGTTTCTGTTTCAGTGTAGAACTTTTTGCTGCGTTGATTATGTTGCCAATGTCATATCTCAAGCAGTCATGACTTCTTTTCAAGATATTTTGCCTTTAGGTCTTTAGTAAATAAAAATTACCTTTGTGTGGGAAATATATGCCACCAATGATTTTTTTTTTTTTTTTTCATTTTCTTTGGGAAAATTTTTGTGGATATTTTAAGAAGAATATGGTAAAGCGATATGAAAACATGAGATCCATGTGCATATTCTAAACACTCACTTCAGAGCACCAGCTTTGTATCAGTGCCCTGTTACTCTGTTGACTTTGTTTCTAACTAATCTCACATCCTCATATTGCAGCACACACTTTGACTAAAGGCATCTTTCAAATGCTATATATTTTATGAAGCATTAAGCCATGGATTTAAATGGGCTGCCATTTAAACAGTTTAGAACAACACACATAATGAGATTTGTGCTGATATGTGCTTATATTTGTGCAAACGAATGCAGCATTTTTTAATTCCATGATTACTGTTAAGGGCAATAAATTACCTGCTTTCTAATCAACAGGAAACTTAAATGCATTCAACAAAAGCTTCTCAGGCCTCGGTCTGGGCCTGTTTTGCCGCTAATTTAGAGATATGTTTTTTTACATGGTGCTGTGGTAGTGAGAGTGGTGTTTAGAGGTAGTTGGCTCCAGCACTGTGTCACAGCACTGAATCAATATTATGTTTCCTGACCTAGCTTCTCTCTTGTTTACATAGCGCCAACTAGCAGTGTGCGTGACTAGCAGGAAGTAGCAGGTTCTGTGTCACCTGTCATTTCCTTTCACACCAACACACACACACACACACACACACACAAACTTGAACTTTCAAACACATACAGCTTAACCTTCTCTCTCATTCACAAACACAGACACAGACTCTTCACATTTCCATTTCCACATGCAAACACAGGCACTGTCTTAGCCCGACTGCTCACAGAGGCTAATTGAGGTGAAGACCTTTCTCATATTGCTGTGGAGCTGAAAGGCCAGACCTCACTGTGCAACACACACACATTCACACACTCTGGAACACTGCCAACATAGAAGGACATCTTAGAGTTACACAAATTACCTCCTGATTTTGACCTCTATCATGAGATTGCTGAACTTAAATGCATAAACACACACACGCATTCTACAAACCCCATTTCCTATGTAAGGATGCCTTGCAAAATGTAAATTAAAAGAGAATGCAATAATGTGCATATGATTTAAATCACATCTTTAAGTGAAAATAGTACAAACACAATATTTTAAATATTTAAACTCAAAAATAAGGCCTAAAACCAATACTGTCTGGCTGTGATCTTCAGGCTCTCAGGTGTCACAGCGTTAAAAACAGACATGATCCTGTTGAGTGTCCATGATTCTATTGAAGGCCAAACCAAAATGGGACAGTCTATGGCGGATTTCCTGTTTGACTGCTGTCCTTGTCCTTACCGTCACCGAACACTAAATCCTGTTCACTCCTGACTGCTGCTGCACCTTAAAGATGGAGGCAGAAGCTTTCATCTCCATTTCATTATTTTACTCCATACATTAGAGCTGGAGATGAAAGTGTTTTCTTGTAGTGGATTTCACTGAAAATAGTTTGATTATCTAAATTCTGAAAAAGTTAATTCAAACTTTTCATATTCATACATGTTTAAATGATATATTTTTAGTTTATAATTAAATAAATCATAAATTAATGTCTTCTGTCATAATTGGAATTAAAAACAGCCCTTTTAGTTGAACGCTTTATCCCACTGCGTCAACTTTCTGACTTTATATGTTTGTTTTTGGTTACCATTATTATTGATAATAATTATAATAGTAACACAAAAAACTTTTTTTTCCACAAAACAATTGACAGTGGACTTTTATTAAGTATTGAATAAAGAAAGAGTAACATTTCTCTCTCTCTCAGCTCCTTCTTGTCTGTCTCTTTTCTCCAACATTCTCTCCTCACAATAATTCTGTAACACAAAATACACACACAGTAATCTTTAAAATAAACAGTGATCATTTTAATCCAGTGACTGTGGAAAAGGAAAATACTCATTACATGAGCACCTACCACAGCTTTCTCAGATGAACAGAGCTCAACAACCCTCTCCAATAAACAATGATTTACAAATAAATAGAAATAATCACCAATCTCTTCTGCCTTAGCTTCAGTGTCTGTTTATTAACCTAAATCTGAGATATCTCTACTGGTGTAGGATAGTCCTGTTTCATCCTTTGATTCTCAGAAACATAGAAGGATGCAGTTGTTGGCTGTATATGAAGGAGCCTTCAAAATGGGACAGCTTTGTCTCGCTGCTGTGACGTAATCAGCCTATAATTGAGTCCTTCAAAGGATGCAGCCTCTGAATCGAGGCACACCTCGTGTCTTTTTCTGGAAAGGCCTTGCTTATTTCAGGAAAATGGTGCCAAACCAGATTCTGCATGGATTACAACAGAATTGCTTCTTAGTATGTGTCTGTATGTTGAAAGGATCCTGCCCTGTCACCCTTTGAAAAACATTTTTATGAAATGAAAAGACTACAGCTGTTTACCAACTGAAACCCTATAAAAACATTACACGTTCAAAACTATAGCAATTGGTCTCTTCAGTTCCCAAGCATTTACATAAGTTCACTATTGAGGAAAAACAAAAACTTTTTATATAATTCAGATGTTCCCTCATCATTTTCTAGCTCTCTGGTCTGTTTGCTTGCTTGAAACTGGTCTAATGTGTTTACGAAGCCCTACTCTCTGTAAATAAGCAAATAATCAATCTCTCTCTCTTGCTCTCTCTCTCTCTCTCTCTCTGTTCATCTCAGAGGCATCTGGAGTTTTTTAGACAATGGAGAGAACAAATTAATTTCTGTGGTAATTCAAACTGTGAATAAAAGCTTAGAGTCTCACAACTAGGGGTACCCAATACAACAAATATTGTTACAAGACATTTTCTTGTGCATTGCAATGTAAGATTTGTTTGATAAAATTTAACAGAGAATTGATAGCAGTATTTCTTCATTAAAAATGTTAAGTACCATATGTTTTATCAATACTGTATTTCACTACTGCACTTGTAGAGCCTGGGGGTCCGGGCTCATCTTTGATGACTGTGTTTGTGGTGCTCTATGTGTTCTCCCTATGTCTGCTTCCCAGCAAATAAGGATCACAGTGGTCAGTGTGCTCCGAATGCTGGTCCCAAGCCTGGGTGGTATAGGACATTTTTGTCAGGAAGGGCATATGTCCCAAAGCCTGTGCCAAGTTGACCCTGTGTGTTGGTTGGACCTCGTGGCAACCTTATGTGAGAGCAAATGAAGGTGACACCGCAGCAATATCTGCAGTAACGTCTTTCTGTTTGATGGTATTTGTAACATGCTCAGAAAAGAGATTTTGAATGATCATTTTCTGTCCGGTAATAATATCTAATTTGTCATTATAATGGTAAACACCCCCCCCACCCCACTCACATTTTTGATTTGCAACCCACATTTTTAGAAAGGCTGATTTATACCAATTTATTTCAAAAGGTAGGAATGTAGAGCATATTGCATGTAGTTGTGAGGTGGGGTAGTGAGCAGTAACTTCTTTGATCAGATTTCACTGAGCTGAATGAATAGGAATCCCAAGAGCGTACATTTCCCTTCTCAGGTGGGAGACGATGCTGAATAGGGGAAATTAAATGCATTTCTTTTTGCTGGCTGAATAGAGCTTTCCCTTTTTTCAACCCAGAAAATAGAAATAACTATTAATATTCATAAATGAGTAAGATTTATTATCCAGTGCAAATGGTGAAAGCCCTGACAGGGCAGTTGATGAATGATGGTCATAGTGATGGGTAGTGAAAGCTGTAGGGTTCTGATGAATTGCTAATAAGCGTCATGCGTGGTGTCTCTGTGTGCTCCACATGTCCTGGAGTTTTGCTTCAATTACAGGTGTCCTTTAGCACTGTGGCTGGCAGCTGGAGGTGAGGGAGCGCCACTCTTCCGAGAGGAAATTGAAAATGGATGTGTGATACATAATTGATGGGTTTAATCCCTGCTCAGAGGGAACACCTTTACTGTGAAAGTGTTTGTGAAGCTGAGAGTCAGTGTGGTTCTGAAGGACTACAAATAGACAAAGAGACCTCATCTCAACCCTCTCTCTCTTTCTCCCTCCTTTTTTCTGTCCCATGGGCACAGAGTAAATGCTTCGCAGACACAACAGCATAACTTGATTCCCTTCATATTTGTGTCCTCTTTATTCCAGATAACTACACTGATTAACCACAAAGACAAGGTAAAGAAGACCGAAAAGACTTTGCGGGCCATCCAGAAGGTAGGGCAGGCAGTCAGTGTAGCAGTGGGCCGCTTTGTGGCTGTGGGAGAGGCCATCGCGCTGGAGAATGAAGAACTGAAAGAGGAGATGGGCCATGCCTGTTTTGAAGCCCGGAGAGCAGGTATGTGTACCATTGATTCAGCCTATGCTGTTCAGAGTTGCGTAGGGTCCAGAGCCTACATGGGGTCACTAGGCACAAGGCAAGAATACACCCTTGGTGGGGCAACAGTCCAGCACAGGGCAACACACTCACTGACTTACAAACTCACACCTGTGGACTCTTGCATTTTTCCACCTACCAACATGTTTTTTTTTTGTTGGACTGTGGGAGGAAACCAAAGAACACAGACACAACAAGAGCACAACACACAGCCCAGAGACTGTAACTTCATACCACAACCCCAGCACCCTGGAACTGTGTGACAGCAACACTACCTGTTGCACCACTGTGCAGCTCAGTCTGTAAACTACACTGAATTTATGCTATTGATATTCCTCTATTCAAGTACATTCCTTCAGAATGCTGATCCAGAATTTAATGTTTATATGTGCTGTAAACTCACACATACCCATTTGTATGTTTTATACATCGCAACAAAGTTTATATGCAAGCATAAAGTGATCTTCACGATAGTTAAAGAAGTTTAGAGCCATCTCTCCACTCTCTTGCAATATCAGCATCTGAAGTTCTACACTAAATATCGGACCATTCCTGTGAGACTTTGTGGCATTCATCAAAAATGTTATTTAGGTCAAGTACTGATTGAATAATTAGTTTTCAATCACAAAAGCCACTCCAGGTCATTTCAGTTCTGGCGTTCCAGAGCCTACAGCCTACACTTAGCATAGGGCATGATGACCTTAGGCTCTAGAACGCTTCATTTAGTTTTATGTATTACTTGTACGTTATGGAAGCTTGTTTGAGAGCAATTAAATGTGTCTTCAGAGGGTGCACCGTAAATTATATTAATTCACTAATTATAAGGGGTGTTTGTGAGTTTTGGACATAGTGTGTTTCTTCCACAGAATGTGAGAAGGATTGTGAAAATAGTTAGGTTCAGATGTTTACATTGTTCAGTGGATAAACTACCTTCTCTCTTTAATAGATATGAATTAACTTTGGATCAGTCACAGTCAGATCACTGCTTTAAGTTGGGTGTATAAAGGAAGATTTTTATTTCTGTCAGCCTTTTCCCACAGGGGGTTATAAGGCAGCATGTACAGTAAAACAGATGTTATTTATTATATTCCAACCACATCAGGCTTTTAGATAGCCCTTAATTTATGCAATGTATTTAAAGTGGAGTGATGTGTTGAGAAATGGTTTGATTGCATCATGTCCCTCATGAATACAAAGAAAGTGGCTGTAAGAGGAGTTAGTATGAATGCCTTTTGTATGTAATTATGGCTGCCTGGGAAACAGAAAAAGTGCTGTGGCTTTTCTTCTCCTATTGTTAGGTGAGCTCTCTACCCTTCCCTCCACACCTCTAAAAATACCCCTCAAACACTCCATGTCTTCATATGTCTCGTTCCATTATTGCCCTGCTCATTCCGAATGTAACACACATAGCAGGGGGTTGTTTCCACATAGAGATAACTAGCTATAGAGAGGGCATTCAGTTCCACACAAGTGCTTACACACTTTTTATTGGATGTAATCATTATAAAAGTAGTTCACATTTTATATAACTGTTTTTCAGTGGGCTTCTTTTTGTTTGTAATTAGGACACCAACCGAAGAACCAAAGGATTATTTAGTCCAATGCAAACGAAGCCAGCTGCTGTCTAAAATAGAATCTAATTAAATGAATTTTTGGACATGTGTCAAGGCAGACAGTAATGGTGTAGGGGAGAACTCGGAGGTGTGTTCTGTGCTTAAATGACCAAACAAACTCCTCCAATAGAAACTCTTTCCCTCTGTTTTCAGCTGATGGTAACGTTGATCCTCTGTGATGATAGCTTACAGTAAATACAGAGGGCTGCTGGCTGATGTTCTCCACTCCTGTACCTCCCAGTGAGAGAGGCCTTCCACAGCACTGGGATTAGAGTGGGCTTTAGCACTAGCCAGCCCACTCCCCACAGCGCTGAGACACGCAGCCATGCGGCTAATCCTGCTGCTCATTCCCCTGCCTGTTCACACCAATGGGCAAATGTTTCACACTAAGCCAAGTGAAACAGGTAGGGGAACTCTCTGAGGTCCCTCTTAGGAAAAACAGTGACAAGTTGAAGAAGATAAAGGCTCACAAATAATGGTATATATAAAAGTGACATAACAGGCCAGAAACACTCAGCATTCTGTGTAGCAAGGAATGGAGTCTCTAGGCCTTATGTTGATGCATAGATGGATGGATTTGCTTTGAAAAATGAACAGGTATCTTCCAATTTTAGAGAGATATGAGATATGCAATATGTCTGTCATATATACACAGTAATATACAAACGTTTTTATGCACCTGAGAAAAAGAGATTTAAAACTATCCGAGTAGTACGAAAACACACAAAATAACCCTAAAATTAGAATAAAAACCAATAAGATTATAGTATACATAGTAACTAGTGACTATACTTTGTGTGAATGTGTTGGTTTAACCCTTTCCAAATCCATCCTCATGGCAGGCTATTATTATTTGAGGTCATCATCCAATACCTGATATTACCCAGGTTAATAAATACTTCATTCTTTTAAATCAACTGTGCTATTGACTAAAAAATCCATATGATCAAGGAGAACATCTGGAAACAAAACTTGGTCTTCACACTTATATATATATATATATATCACTTATTAAATCAACAGAAGATATATTTTGATCAGAGTTGTTTGAACTTTTGCGTACAGCTGTATGTTTTGTTCCAGATGAAATGAGTGAAAGGCAGAATAATTCTATGTGTAAGTAGAGATAACTTACTTAGATACTGAAGGCTGTTATTAATGAGTACATTGCTTGTGTTACACAGAGCCATTCCTTCCGAACCAAGGTCAAACCTTTTATTTTTTTAATTTTTACTCTTGTAAGGTGAATGTATAAACTTTGCTTAGTCAGCAGACGCAGATGATTTCCATTCCCCTTTTGTGGGCATAAAAATAAGAACACGTACATGTGCTGGAAGTTTGTTTCTCCTGAACGTCTTAGAGGAAAGAATAAATATAGCTTGAATTTTGTGGAACTGAAGATGTGAATGATGTTTAATATATGCGTCTTGGCTGTATGTAAACTGCAACTCTGTTTTAAAGCTCTCAAAGAGAGAAATAAAAGAGGAGGTGGTGAGCCACTGCTAAACCGTGCCATTTAAAGGGCATTGATTCTGGGGTCTTGGACTTTCACCTTCTGGAGCTTCTGTCTGGGCGCACAGCCTCAGGCTCTGTCCCTTTAATGCAGTTCAACTCAGTGACAGGAGCAGGGCCGGAGTGGCAACCATTCAGAGCAGCGCCCCAGGCTTTTCTCTGGTGCCGCAGAGGGGATTCACTCTTAAGCCTCCAAAAAAGACCCCCCCCCTCACACACACACACACACTTTAATGCTCAGGAAAGACACAGAGGTAGAAGAGAATCCCCATTCTGAAGCAGGAATGTATCAGTATGGAAGATAACAACAGAGCCCTGATTGTGCATAGCTCAGGCATTAGGCAGATGAATAAGGCTGTGTGAGCACTCATTGGCAACCTCATTTGGCCCATAGTGCCTCGTTCTGCTCTGTTCAGGCTGAATGTTGCAGCCATTCTGAGGATCTGGCAGTGAACAAGCTGCCGGATGCAATCACAGCTTCAGTGTGATGTCTTTTGGAGAGGAAGCCATTGCAGATACGGAATTGTAGCACTTTTGTTTGCAAAAAAATTATACCCTACTTCACTCCAAAATAAATCTCTGAAAAGATTTCCCCAGCTTTTTCCTCTCTCTTCTTAGTTCATGCTTCCAGCATGTCCCATTGTAAACTAGGCTTATGTTTTTGTTTTTTGGTTATCTACAACCAATAAAATGTCTGCTGTTAACTTAATACGAGAAATTTCTTAGTCAACAGAACAAAGAGTACTGTGTAAAAATGTCACACACAGAATAAGAATTTAAGACTGGTGGAAAAACTTCATTTGCCTTAAGACACAAGTGTTAAGGAATGTCAGGAAGACCTGAGGTGAGGAACAGAGTGAAGAGATGTGACAAGGAAGGCTTGTAAATTTATCAGAAGAAGTGGTGGACAGCTTTTGCCTACTTGGATCAAGTGGAGTATTCACATACTGCCCATATCAAGACTGGGTAAAACAAAGATGAAGGAACATGTACAACCAAATGCCTCTTTCACACACGAATTCCAGAGTATTGGGTCTTGGGGTGATCCTTTCACACATGGAGTGCACAGAGGGAGATTGTGTCAGAAACGTTCTCGGAAATGTTCTGCATTATTTGGCTTGGGGTGGTGTCTGTGCAGCGCATGCAGGAAACATTTCTGAATTGTATCGGCTCCATTGTCACATGTGCTGACTCAGACTTTACCCAAGAGTCTCTACTAATGGGGTAGTGGGATGGTGCGAATGGTGCAGGTGTTTGCATTCACAAACACAGCTCCTTCGGGTAAACTCCGGAACATTTCTGGGTTACCGTAGTATGAAATGGGCATTAGTGTGATGCTCTCCAACATGAGCACATATTTGTCAACTCAAAGGTAAAGTTAATGTTGCTTTGTCATTGGAGGAGAACAGTTTGAAAAAACTGAGAAGGAAGCAAGTGCTATTCTTTATACTGGAACTAGCAAGGACTTTAAATTGTGGGGACAAAAAAAATTATATTTATTTTGGGTTTGATTCAACACTGCAAATCCTCTATACTTTTAGTCCTCTAATTACTGATGTGTACATGGGGGTGGGCTTGTCATGCCCCAGCTCCATATGTTGACTGGTGGCACTGCCAGGTGGTCTAAAATAACTCTAAGCCATACATCTAGACAGTTTTATGCCTCCTGGGTCTTTGAGATGCTCACAAATGACTGCCTGCTGCTTACATACCACTATAAAAATCATCAAAATGTTAGCTACTAGCCTGTGCTCAAACAACTGCCAGGAGAAAGCTACAGGTCAGCAGCGTTTCTCACAGGAAAACGATGAACCAGAAAAATGTTCCTATGAGAATGTTTACTGGTTGCTTTGGGTGTGTGCATGTGTGGAAGATGCTCAATTAGAGAGGGAAAGAAAATCCATCAACTAGGAAACAGCAACAGTAATGAAGCAGTAATGAGAGGGTTTCAAAGCAGCGTGTTTACTTTTTTAATCTCTGTTTGTCTTTCTTTTTTTTTTCGAATCCCAACATCCAATTAGGAGCACTCACAGTAAGTGCTATATATGAGCCAAAAGTTTCAAAGCAGCGCTAGCACTAAATGATTTTTTATGAGATAATCGACAGTAATAAGTTGACATCATCTAAAAGATTTTATTTAATATGTTTTGTGATAGTGCTCAACTGATTCTAATTTATTTTACTTATTGTGACTAGTTAGGTTGTATTGCAGCCCTAATCATACCCATGTTGTTCTATTGTTCAAAAACTCCTTAAGGGTTGTTTACATAAATTATTCGTTAAAATTGAGGAGTCAATATAGCGGCTGTTTTTAACACACTGAAGGCTTTTACCTTGTAATGAGCTGGACTAACACTACATCATTGCAGAACAATACAGATATTACTACATTATCATACTAGATATGATTAAACTTGGTATAAATAAATATGTGTGGATAATTGCCTAAAGGGCGGCACGGTGGTGCAGCAGGTAGTGTCGCATTCACACAGCTCCAGGGACCTTGTTTCAGGTCCGGCTCCGGGTAACTGTCTATGAGGAGTTTGGTGTGTTCTCCCCGTGTCCGCGTGGGTTTCCTCCCATGGTCCAAAAACGCACGTTGGTAGGTGGATTGGCAACTCAAAAGTGTCAAAAGGTGCGAGTGTGTGAGTGAATGTCTGTGTGTTGCCCTGTGAAGGACTGGCGCCCCCTCCAGGGTGTGTTCCTGCCTTGCACCCAATGATTCCAGGTAGGCTCTAGAACCACCACGACCCTGAACAGGATAAGTGGTTACAGACAATGAATGAATGAATGAAGGAATAATTACCTAAAAAATTCCCATAGTCTTAAAATAACACTCCATACTTCAGGCTTGAAGTGCATATAGGGCCTAGGCCACAGGAAAATGCTGAGGCTGATACCAGTATTGATGTTTTGGGTCGTAATTTTGTTAGAATCGAATATATTGGCAAATACCAATTATTATTTTTAAGTTATGTTTTGTTTTATTTTGACACTCTCCCAGTTTTTAACCGGATCCAACTTGAAACACCTCATCAAGTTTGAATCTTAATGAAACTGATTTGAACTCTGAAATCAGTAAGAAAAACAGAAATATATTTAGAGACCAAACCAAACATACCCATCAAAACCCATAATGCTGACTACCACTGAACATTTGTAATATCCAGCTCTTGCAGAGCATTGCTGGGAAAGACTTATCCATTTGATAATGTGTGTGTGTGTGTGTGTGTGTTGCAGGCACAGCCATAGCACAGCTGACTGATGTGTGTGGTGTGGAGCAGACTGAAGCTGATGGACGCAGCACAGTGTTCAGTGACAGGACAGGAATGGTGAAAGCCGCCCGCATGTTGCTGTCCTCCGTCACCAAAGTCCTGGTCCTCGCTGACCGCATCGTAATTAAACAGATCATCAGCTCACGCAACAAAGTGAGAACGGTTTTATTTTATTTATAAAAGCACACCAACTCTCACACACACATACTTTCCTTTTCATGTTTTCACTATGAATATAGACTGTGTTTTCCACATCAGTCATTATGGTGAACCCTGTAACTCAGCAGTCTACTACACTTTTCTGCATGAACACACACAAAGCACTTGTTAAGCTTTTAGATCCTATCATAGCAGGGGCATAGACTCAAAGTCCTGCTTTTTTGGAGATAATTGAAGAGAAGCAGTGCACCCATCTCAGCAGTGCTGTGAGACCTGTTTTTACTGTCAGAAATAGCGTGTGTGAGCGTGTGTGTTTTTGTGTGTGAGTGTGCACTCAGAGCTGGAGCTAATCACGTCCAGTTACCGCTGTTTGAACAGACAGGCAGCAGAGTAGCTCTCCATTAGAGAGGAACCCAATTGAATTTGTCCCTGTCCTGGCCTGATAACGCCCACCACGAACTAGGAGCCTCAAATAGCAGCCACTTTATCTGTTTCCCCCAGTTCAGTCCTCTCACACTGTTTCCTCTCATTGTATCTGCCCATTCAGAGAGTTTCACTCTGAGACATTTGCTTCTTTTTTCCCTACTAATAAAAAGTATGACTGTGTTCTGGCTGCAGCTGGTGGTATATCAGCATTTGAAATGGCATTTCAAACTTCTGATGTTTAGCCTTAAGATTGTGACTTAATGTTATGGCCGAATTGAGTTTTTCTCATGGGATCTCATCAGGGCTTCATGATATTGGACTTTATTGAACTTTTAATTCTGCAGCATGTGTTGTGATAACATCATTGTCAATATATTTAGAAATCAAATTTGAATTTAAAAACAGCAAATGTTGACCAAAATGCTGTCCAACAAAATAGAAAGCACACACGCATCAGATAAAACATAGAAAGCAGAAAAAAACAATAAATAACATACTAAAGATAGAACACAGATATATTAGGATCCATGGCCATATATTAGGAAGTCATTCCATAATTTGGGATCTATAACTTCAAAAGCCCTATCTCCCCAGTGCTTCAACCTATATTTAGGGACCACCAGAAGAAGCTGATCAGCAGATCTGAGTGACATTGATGGAACATAAGGTTGCAACAGTTCAGAGAGGAATTTACACCAGATTTTAATGATCTAGCATGTCATGATGATGTTAATGCATGTTCCGAACCCTAAATAAGGGGCTCATCTGCAAATGAAGAAGGGGTTTCTAGAAGGGTTACAGGAGATTTCAGGAAACTACTTTGTATTCATGGTTAAAATAAGCTTAAGTCTAAAATCCTCAGTATTTCATTAGGGAATTTACATGAATGACAAAAATTTGTCATTTAACATTTTATTTTACCATTGAAATCTCTTTAAGTAGTAAACTTCTATTATTTATACAAATAAAAGTGCAGGTATTCACTGCAGTTGTGTGTCAGTCAACAACTAACAATAAAGATTGTGTGTCGTGCGTCTCAAAGATTGTAGAAATATAAATGATAATGGGCAGACAAATCATATTAAATCCGGTTTATTGTCACGATACATTAACATGTTTGGTGAGTGAAACATTTTGGTGCAAAATCAATACATAAAAATACTATATAGGTACAAAAATAAAGCACAGTATGTACACATTATCTTGCTCTATAAATACAATATTCCACTGGTAAAATAAAGATGTTATATAGAACTAGGAAATGGGCAGATGTATGCATTGCAATACATATGGCATTAGACACAGGTTTGGTATGAGTTCCAAATGTAGTGTGACAAAAACAAAGACTTTGTTGGGTGCAGTAATTAAGCACAGTTCCAGTAGTAAACACATAAATTGCAGGGTGCAGAAAGAGTTTGTATTATGGGGTGGGTAGTGATGAACTCTGGAATGGTTCACATATATCTGCCTCTAGAAGATATATCATAGTAGATATATCATGGAAAAGTGTGAACTGTCCTTTTGTTTCAAACAACAAAAAAGATGTAAACAAAGATATAAACAATAATCTTTCAAAAAAAAGTGTGGTTTTAGCCATTTGGCACTGAAGCACTTTAGAATGGTTTGTTAGCACAGTCAAACCTCTTTCTCTCACTCTCTCACATGACATTGTTGTGTTTGTGCAAGTCAAAATTACAATGCTGAAATGATATATTGTGCTGCTTTAGATCTCATTACACAGAGATTCTGTTTACCAGCAGCTACACAGTAACTGAGGTCTTCCTGCTCTGTTTTTATGAGGCATGGATGGGGTCCTCAAATCAAAACAGACTGCTGCATAAAGTAATGAAAAGGAATAGATTCACAAAATGTGTACCCAGTTTTCTCCTTGCCCCAGATGGAGTAGAGTAGTCAAGTTGTGTCTGATGTCAACGGTTTTCTTGTGTAGATTTACACTGTAGCTTCAAAGTTAGCAAACTTAACTAAAAATATACATTTTATATTTAAAGGGCATATCAGTAATATTAGAGTCAGTAACCGTAATGCTTTGTTGTCTATCCAGAAAATGCATTTCCAGCTAGTTCAAATAGATTACAGTCCAAAATACCCTTGGGCTAAGATACTGCAAGGTACTGGAGCCATTGCTGATGCATAGACCGAGAAAAACTAAATAAAAATAGAATTCTTTTTATTTTTTTTTTTTTTTGTCTGTTCATTTTGGATTTAGCACATGAGGCACTTGTAACAACATGTCATCTAGTGCCACGTTATGAGGTCATACCGCAATACATTTAATTTTTATTTTAACTCAGACGCATTCATATTAACAGAATCGAATTCAAATTTAAGTTCAAGTTCAATGCTATTAAAAGCCCAGAGGAATTTTGAAAAGTGCATTTGTAGCAGAGGACAGAATAAAACATTAAAAACACTTCTATGAAAGTAAATTACAAAAAAGTTTGACAAGTGAAATAGTCTAGTTATTGAAGGAATATCTGTATGTGCTGGTCTTCATTATGTTCACCTTGTAGCAAGTAGTTTAAGAAGGAATAATACTGTGAATGAGGACAGTCCAGAATTATATTCTGAGCCTTACCCATACATCTGTAATTCAAAAGGTACAAAGCGCAGCATTGTAAATGATGGGACTGTACACAAACAACTAATGACGATTCTCTGGAGGAAGGCAACAGGATACACTTTCTTACACAATGTTTGCTGGGCATAAATTACCAAAACACATTTTAAAGTCTATAAAAAAAATATCAATACATTGTATTACTGCGACCCTAAAATGGATTAAGCAGCAAAGATGATGATGATGATGATGAATACATTGTATTGCTGATTGCGCCGGTCCTTTCACTCATACAAACAACAGGTGAATGTGGTGCAGCTGACCAGTTACAGAAATTGTCCTAATGTTGTGAATGCGTGTGTGTGTATTTATATTTTTGAAGGTGCTGATAACACTGGAACAGCTGGAGCAAGTCAGCACCTTTCAAGAGTTTGTACAGATCTTCAGTCAATTTGGAAATGAGATGGTGGAGTTCGCCCACCTTACAGGTGACAGGCAGAATGTAAGTCCCCTCACCTGCCAACTCATAAAGGCTCTAGATCGCGTACACGTATATAATCCCATGGTAAAGAACTTTAGAGCTTGTGTAAAGTTTGTATAAGTTTGCCATATATTGACACAGGATAAATAAATAACAGACGTTTAAGATTGAAAAATGAACACCTCAGAACATCTGTCACATCAATCTACTGGAATATCACCAGAGTAATTAAGTGAGATTAAATAGCTGCATTTATGGAAACAGTAATCTTTTTTGTGTGCAGGAAAAAAGGAACACCTTAAAAGTAATAATTATGTCCAAAGAATCGTATGAGATTACTGTCTCATCAAGATTGAGAACATCTTGACTCACCATATGGAAGTCAACCAAACCAACAGTAATCCAATGTTTTGATGACACATACGTGTAAAACCTGTGGTTATGGAACCACATAGTGAAAAAGAATAAGACATTCAGTTTTACAGTGTAATTAAAGGTGATGGAAAAAAAACAGGAAAAAAATGGTATCTTGCTAAGATTTGTGAGGCCTGGTCTTCAGAGTATCAGAGTAAGGCCTGGTCTTCAGAGTATAAGAAGGATGTTCTATTTTGCAATCCACAAAATCAACTTTTTTTAATTGTATTATTTTCTTGTTAATTGTGCAAAGGAGATCAGTGTTTTGATTGACTCTTCCGTTGCAGGTTTTTTTTTTACATTTTTTTTTTTGTGAATTTGAGTTCCAAGGAAATTTAGTTTTGACAAAGACACATCTTATCCACATTTCCAGCATAGCATATGTGTCATTAATGTGTCTGTGAAAACCACAAATTGCACAAATTTACTTTTTAAAATCAGATTTGGGCCACTTTAATGTGTGGTACTGAAATCCGATCTATATCTGATCTGTGGCAATGTGACTGTCTGAAATTCTGGATTGAAATTTATTCTCAATTTTGCCATTGAGAATGATAGCTGTACACTGGTCCAAAGCATTTTCATTATAATTTGAGGTGTATAGGACATGGAAACAGCCTGGTCAAAGAATTTTTCTTTGGGAAACAAAAAACATGTGAAACAACTTAATCCAGGATCCTGTCACACATTTATTAGGGGAAAAAATGTGGAAAATAATGTTTTTATAAAAACTTAAATGATTAGAACTTTTTTCTTAGTGGTTCTTTATCAATTTTATATTTTTCATGTCGGTGTGAAGGTTGTTTCATGTCGGTTATTTAGAAAAGCTAGAGTTAGAACTATGTGTGCAAAGCTAAACTACATGTGTTCAATACTTTTTCAATGCTACCCACTGTGTATCAGTTTAATCAGTGGAGGTGTAATGGAGAGAGGAGGGCTTTGGAGAGCTGATAGGAGAGTCTTATTTCAAGCCGGAAGCTTCTTCTCTCAGCGAGTCAGTGTTTCACACACACATCACGTCTCTCTGTCTCACTGCAGAGCTATCCTGCCAATCTGCTGCTGCCTCCATCTATTCAGCTTCATAAAGGGAAATATAATAACAGATAATCACATCTGCTTTTGTGGGACAGGCTGGGAGAGCAAGCACAAACACACACACACACACACACACACAAATACACACATATTTAGATGCACATATAGCATATTGGCTCCTACATTTCTTCTGCAGGATAGTGTGCTATACTGATTGAAGTTCCTGCCAGAATGCTTCAGTTGAATCATATCTCACATGTCCTACCTTATCATGCCATGTGGTAGTGCAGTTTGCTCTCAGGCTGCTTGGTCCACATCAAAATCTCTAAAAATTGCTGGGGCCTATTGGTCAGATTCCATATCAGGTGAATGCAGGATTCAGTCTATTTTGGCACGGGAGCCAATTTGTGACAGCATGTCCCCATGAATGTGCACATCATACCTTTTTAGTAGTTTTGTTGTGCATGGAAACATTGCAAAATGCTAAAACCACTAACATAATCCACCTAACATAATCTTTGTCTGTTCTTCTTTTCGTCTCTCAGGACCTGAAGGATGAAAAGAAGAAAGCACGAATGGCTGCGGCTCGTGCTGTGCTGGAGAAGTGCACCATGATGCTTCTCACTGCTTCCAAGGTCAGTGCAGAGGGTACCACCTGCCTGCTTCTGGACAGTTTGATCACTATGTTTAGGTGCAGTTTGACTTTTAAAAGCCAGAATGGTCAAACTTTATCAAATATAAATTATAAAATGAAGATATTGTTAGAAACAGAGTTTGCCATCGCATATCACTTTCTTTGCTACAGGTAAATTGTTTTTGTTGTTGTGTAATTATTATTTTGGTACTTTAAATCACAATGTGTCATTCAGTAGAAAGTTATGTAATTGTTTTACTTTATTATTGTCAGAATATTGGTAATACTTTTTGGATTGTCCACTGTCAATGCAGTGTAGCCACTCAGAGTGTGACATTGTAACTCAAGTAAACATCATGACTCAAGTAAATATTGAGTTACATGACTTATTTCCCTATAATTTATTAATAACAAAATCATCTGTAACCCGTCATCAAGTTGAAGTGTAAGAAAAGGTCAAAATAATGCTTTACTGATCCCAAGGGAAACTGCAGACCACAGGTAATTGAACACATCTGTCACAAGTAAACACTTGCAAATTACATAATATTATACAACACACTTTCTTCCGGTGCTTTCAGTATTTGCAAAGTTCTTTCAATCAAAACGTCAATATGAATGTTTGCTTCAGTTCTAACTTTGGTGTTTTTCCTGTCCCAGACATGTCTTAGACACCCAGACTGTGAGTCTGCACGGATCAACAAGGATGCTGTGTTCACTCGCATGCGTCTTGCCCTGGACCAGGTCATAGAGATAGTAACCGATGCCAGGACCAGCGGTGAAGCCAAAGCACTGCCCATCAGCATCTATGCTGGGATTAAAGACTTCAAGGTGCAGGCATGGGTCAAGGGTTTCTGGACAGATAGTTCAGTTGACAGTGATAATGGACAACCCTTTATCTAAAAGGTCTATATAACCTCACCCATTACAGATATTTTCAGTAATCCTTCAAGTTTAAGACGGTTGTGTTGTCATTACCTGGTCCCTTCCCTTATTTGTTTTCTGATTGAAAGCAGTTAAGGATGTATTCTCCCTCCACTGCCAAACCAAATTTGAAGATTTATAGAATCACCACTTTGGGCCAGTGTTGAGGCTGACTTTGTTTCTGTATGTGTCTTTATGGTTTTCAGGGTAAAGTGGAGGGTCTGAGGAGCTCTTTGTACTGTGTTCCATGTGAGGCTGTGGCAGCACAGCTGGAAGCCCTGGTAGAGCAGACTGAAGACTTCACAGATTCAGCCTACACCAGTCATGAGCAGCGAGAGAGCATACTGCAGCTGTGCCACATCACACGACAAGAAACCCAGCAGCTCATCTCCTGCTGGACCCAGGCGGTATGACATATAGATGACATATGTGAAATCAGTAATAGACATTGGCGATGTCTCTCTATCCTCAGTTAAGATTGTTAGGCTCAGAGAAACTCATGATCTTCTGAATTACTCTGTCACTCATTAATCTCCCATATTAGTAGGCAGAACTCAAGTAACTTCTGTGTGCATTATGGAAAGAAGAAAATCAACATGAACCTGTACAAACAGGGTCTTGCATATTCCTTTATATTTGTACATAAAGGCCTGTAATATGCAGCATATTTGTTGCTAACTTTTATATATTACAGATATTACATATGCATATATTACAGATATGCAAAAACCATTCACTATATCAGAATAATAATACTTCAGGTAGATGGTGAAGATGATCCCACACAGTATAGCACAAGCTGTCACTGTGTTGTTGTTAATGAAGTGACAAGTTCACTATCATATAAGCAAGTCCCATATAAATATATGGAGATTTACAGCCATGTGCACATTTAAATGAGTTTTTCCTTTTTATTTCAGGAAAAAACTGAATTCTGTAGCTTGATTTTTTTTTTATTTTGAATTGCATAAGATTTATTAAATTATTTTTTTCCGCCTGTATTAGGACTAACATGTGCTTCCCTAATCTAGAATAAAAGAACACTTTTTTATGAAGTTATTTATTTCCCCCTGCTCTTATAGCTATTCCTGCCCCCTCATATCCTTCCCTTTTCTGCACATCATAAACAGTGGATTCATCTGCACTTCTGTACAGAGCTCTGCAGTGTAACAGTCCTCAACTATATATGTTCATTCATCCTTGACTACTCTATCGCCTTTTCTAAGACCTTCCAAATAGCTATTCAATTTTCTCTGTTGTTGTGGAGCAGTGGCGTCATCTGTGTGTAAGGTAAAGAGTGTGTGCCTAGCCATCAGGTTTGTTCTTTATCAAACCTAGTAAACGCTAAGGACACAGTCTATAGGTGCAGGAAGTGACTCATAGTTCATCTTAGGGAAGAAACACCACTTTAAGGAGCAAAGAACATTGAAGTTTTAGCAGGAAATACATAGTATTGAATCAGACAGATTATTATTCTTGAAAGATGTAATTGTTGTATTAAGACTTTTTTTTTTTTTAAATAGAAAATTGTGAAGCCTTCTTGAAGGATCGCATCTTACAAAATCTATCTGAAACAAGTTGTCATGCTACATCATTTAAAACAATTTAGGCTTCTAGTACATATATAATATCAGACATTTACTACAGATGGTTCAAGTAAATGCTATTAATGCTCCTACAGGCCTTCAGTGCCTAGATGTAGTGTTTACAGACAGACATGAGCAATAAGATTTGATCGTTTTTTTTTTTTTTTCAGTGTGTACAGATAAATCTATTTTTGTCAGTTTTAGAATTAAGCTTTCCCTCCCTGTTGAAACTCTGTGTATGAGAGGCCTTCTTACATTTTTTGAATTTGAAGAGACCTGTTTGTTTTGCTTTGCTTTCGAATTCCTCACCTTACTGTTTGTGTTCTACCTGTCTGAGTCCTGAGTGGCAGGAGCACTGCGAGTGCGTGCTCATGGAGGTGATAAGAGCTCATTCAGGCACACTGGGATTTCTCGGAGTAGAGTTGGAGGGGTTAGAAGACAGGAGCGTTTGTAGAGCTCCTGCAGGCTGCAGTGTGTCTGCTTTGTGCCTGCTGTTTGTGCTGACGGCCTGCTGTAATCCTCTTGGAAAGGGATCCCTCCCACCTGTCTGCCTGGCCTCTGAAGACAGCACTGCTCCGAGACTATCATGTTTTACAAAGTGCATCTCCCTGGCTACGACAAGCCCACTGACACCACACTGCAATTTTTTTCTCTGCTGTCAAAAAGCTTCCAGTGTTATGAGTGTTATTTGGCAAGGATAAGGCACATTCAGTCAAAGGTCATCTTTTAAGCAGTATTTTGACTGCTTGTTGCTTTCTATCTGTTTCTTCCTTACCATTTCTACTTTTCTCACTCTGTCTCTTTCTGTCCTTGCCAACAGCAGCAGTCGCTCAAAGCCAAAAAAGTGACGGAGGAAATGGAGCTGGCCATTCTGAAAACCTGTCAGAGTGTCAGTGAGCTCAGACGAGAGGTGAGCGATCTAGCAGCTATACACAGGAATTTTATATTGGATGGATCAGAGTCTTGCAAGGAGACCTTTCAGTCAACCCCAGGCAACTGTCTTTTGATCTGTTTTCATTACACCTTCTCACCCTTTGTGTCTATCTGTCTCCTATCCATCTTCCTCCCCCTCATCTCAATCTTCCATCTCTCTATGTGTCTCTCTTGCTCATGTTTCCATTATTGTTGCTCCCTGTTTTTTGTATCAATTGCCCTTTGTTCTCAGCTCCATAAGGTAGCGGTGGGCCGGGCGAGTGAGCTGCTGAAGCTACACTCTGATCATCTGGTGCTGCAGGCTCTAAAGGTGGCTGGTGGTGAGGGGAACCTGGAGGCAGTGGCTGAGTATGGACGCACACTGACTGAGCAGAGGGAGCAGCTGGTGGAGGTGAGCAAAAGCTAGAACTCTGAAGCTTCAGCATTATGATCTTCAGAGCTGCACACCATGTTTGGAATAGACACAACCTCAAAGTTGTCTTAATCCAGAAGTCAAAAGGGTTCTTTATCAATAAAGGAATGATTCGGCAAAAATACCATTTATTCATTCATTCATTATTTGTAACCGCTTATCCAATTCAGGGTCGCGGTGGGTCCAGAGCCTACCTGGAATCATTGGGCGCAAGGCAGCCACCCTAGAGGGGGCGCCAGTCCTTCACAGGGCAACACAGACACACACACACATTCACTCACACACTCACACCTACGGACACTTCAATCCACCTACCAACGTGTGTTTTTGGACTGTGGGAGGAAACCCACGCGGACATGGGGAGAACACTCCAACTTCTCACAGACAGTCACCCGGAGCGGGAATCGAACCCACAACCTCCAGGTCCCTGGAGCTGTGTGGCTGCGACACTACCTGCTGCACCACCGTGCCGCCCAAAAATACCATTTAATCAATGTTTAAAAAACTCTAAATGTAGGCATATTAAACAAACAAATAATTTGTATCTTTAGTTTAGTTAACGGTATTATCTTGTATCACAAGTCTGTAGCCATCCAAAATTCCCCAAAATTTCTCTCAGCCCGCTAAATCCTCACACAGGTCTTCACTGAGGTAACACAAGGCTCGTCCATGTGGTTATACACAGTACAACCTGTAGTTAAAAAAAATAAAACAAAACCATACTATGTAGATGAAGTGAGCAACTAAATATTTTAGATATCATATGTTGTGCCCTCCCCTGCAAAGTGTAATTCTCCTTCATGTTCAAGTACATTTAAACAGATCCTTGTGTTAAATTTAAGAAGTGAAATTTGAGTCAAAAATCTGTTTAAAAGAAATGTGACAATTTTTGGTGACAAAAATGTAAAAAGAACATGTGACATTTATTAGCTGTGCAGGCCCTTTACAGATTTTGTTTTTAGTAGCCAGTAAATTATTTTAACTGTTACTGGGGGAAAACCTCTATTTCTACAGTGGATGGCATAGCCATGTTGCTTTCGTTTAGCAATATTGTTGTTCTATCATTTAATCATCTGTAACTGGAGCTTATTTATGTGTTTTCAGACCTGTCGACTGCTGTGTCACATCTCAGGGACAGAGCCACTTGAGATCACTTGTATTCATGCGGAGGAGACCTTTCATGTCATCGGTCCACAGGTAAAGAAGAGCAGGGTCTGAGACGTTATCTTTTCTTGGGCACGAATACGTTATATAAACACAGAATTACTTATTCTACATTCTGATCCTGGATATTTCTTATGTTAAGGATAATTCTTGTTTTTCATCATTCATTTTGACAGAAACTGGGCAACACCTAGCTGATGATGAACTGGTAGATGCTCTACTTGAGACAGTTACCAAATTTGATTAATTCACAATGAAGGAAACATATATACATATTTTTTTCAAATTGTGTCATGACCTTTAGGCAAAATAGCGGGAAATGTATGATTGTGCTCATTTGTTTGTTCCATAAGCCATTTGAATTGCAGTCCTGCTCCAATCGAGAATGATCTCACATATTGAGTTGTAATGAAGCTTAAAGATCAGACAACAAATAAGACTGTATTAGGTAGCTATAGGGTGTGCATTTTAATCATCCTCATCAGTCATTTAAAAAGCCTCAGGTAGTAAGCACCTGAAATGAGTCCATAATTAGAGATGAACCACATCTTTGATTTTCAGTCCTGATTGCTTTATAGAAAATAATATGTTGTGTAATAGTTGGTATTGCTGTTGAAAAGTTGTTGAGACCGAAATTTACTTATTATGTGATCACAAGAAAAACAGCAGTTTTACTATGGATATTAAACATTTAGTCCATTTTAAGTTTTTAAATATGAATCACTTAGAACTTGCTTACTCTCACTCATTCATTCACTCATTCATTAGCAGGCAAGACATTCTCCAAAGGTGCAGTAAAACATTCATTCATTATCTGTAACCGCTTATCCAATTCAGGGTCGCGGTGGGTCAAGAGCCTACCATTGGACGCAAGGCGGGAATACACCCTGGATGGGGCGCCAGTCCTTCACAGGACAACACAGACACACACACACTCACACCTACTGACACTTTTGAGTCGCCAATCCACCTACCAACGTGTGTTTTTGGACTGTGGGAGGAAACCGGAGCACCCGGAGGAAACCCACACAGACACGGGGAGAACACACCAACTCCTCACAGACAGTCACCCGGAGCGGGAATTGAACCCACAACCTCCAGGTCCCTGGAGCTGTGTGACTGCGACACTACCTGCTGCGCCACCATGCCACCCGAGCAGAGGTTGGCTCAGTGTGACACTCTTCTACATCATGTCCTTATGCTGTATTATTCTCTGAATTTCTCTGTAGATAATCTCAGCAGCACAAACACTAGCCCTGCATCCCAACAGTAAAATAGCCAAAGAGAACCTGGATGTTTTCTGCGAGGCTTGGGAGTCGCAGCTGTGTGACATGTCTGTCCTCCTGAAAGAGATCAACGATGTGTTTGAAGGCCGTAGAGGTAGGCTACCTGTGCTATCACCAGCCTAATTCATGTCAGCCACAACATGATATTACAGTTCATGCAGACTTCTAGACCTTTTACTCAAATAAAACAGAAGAAGTTCATAATAAAACAGTTCACATTGACATTTAGATCTTTACATTCATCTCTGCACTATCTAAGAAGATCGGCCAATAGAAAAACTGTTGTGCTCTCAACCTACCCATCAATTCTACTGGGGTACAACGTTGTTATGAATTTCATAGCTGACATTATCCTAAAGCACCATCAATACGTTTTTTATTGATACACAACAAAGCTTTTGTTACTGATTTATGGTCAGAGTCCCTAAGGACAAAGATTCTTCAAAAGCTGCTGAGATCTGTATCACCTTTGACTATTGAGCTGTGCCTTCATGACATTTACTGTTGACACAAGCCATATAAATTTTCCCCAAAGTAACTGAAGTGGCATAAACCTATGTTGCTATTAGTATAGACATAGACAGCAGTGCATCTGCTGAGAAGTGGTCCTGCTGCTTGCTCCTGGGTATTTGAGTGCTGCCTGCTCCCCAGAGCATTAAACATTTGAAATGTGAAATTGTTTGCTTTTTTAAGAACTGCACCCAATGTGTAGTTCCTGTGACAGTGGTGTTTGTCACAGAGTGAGTGAGAGAAAGAGAGGGAGAGGGATTTAGTGAGCAGCAGGAACAGCTTTGCTGGAAACTCCTGGGGACAGTTTTTATTAGAGTGGAAATTTTCTATTGTGTTCAAAGCTAAGACGAGAATTTTCTATGTACTTTTAAAGATGTAATGTTGTTCTCCTCATTGATATGTTTCATCATCCTCTTGTCAGAATTAGCACATACTTTTGTTGCTATATTACTTGAAATAAATTCTCTACATTTTTTAATTCCTCTTTTCAGGTGATAAAAGAGCATATCTGTCATTACCCAGACCAGGGGTAAGTGTTTTACCCAGTTATCTTAAATCTAGCCAATTTCTGTACAGTTTCTCTTCTTTTGAGATTAAGACTTATTTCTAGACTAGATTTTTTTTTACTTATCCATTGTGTTGTTCCTGAAAATGATCTAACAATGAAATGAGTATTTCCTCACATATAACAATAAATATCTAAAAAATTTGGTATATTTACACTTGCCATTATATCAATTTTACAGTACAGTACAATAACAGCATTAGATCTCCTTAGGAAAATTGTATCACTTCATCGTACTCTTAAGTTCCATTCTCTTTCAGAAGCACTCAGCTAATCTGAAAACAGCAAAGCCTACCAAGCTTGATGCAGAGGTACACACCAAATAAACATTTCATGTTTAAAAGAGAACAGTTCTGTTAGAAAACAGCTAATTTGCTAGTAATTAAACAAAAAAGCTGTGCTATTGTGACACACTCCCCTTGTTGCTTATTTGTGTTGTTGTTAATTGTTAGTTTAAGAAATAGTAATGATTAACACTACGTATTAGACAAAAATACAGTATTTACCTGTAAACTGTGTTGTTCAGGAGCAGACTACCATTGCTAAATTGGGGCTAGAGCTTCGGCTTCTGACCTCAGATGTAGACTCTGAGCTGGAGCACTGGGAGGAGCAGGAGCATGAAGTGGTTCGGCAGAGCCAGAGTATGTCCAGCATGGCCTACTCCATGTACCTTTTCACCAGGTACTGACCTCAACAACACTGTGTATTTTAACAAGCTTTTAGTACATTAGCTAGAATATTGTTAACTGTAATGCCTTATTAGCAAGTCAGTTCACTGCTGCTTAATGCTCCAAAAGCTTTTTAGCCTTAATTTGCGCTTTATGGAAAAAAAAATTCTGAATTCTGTTGGTAGAACTTTAATGTTTTTTCTTGCCTACCTGCCCAGTGATAAGTATATTGACGTATTCCGTTTAAGGAACTGCCTTGAAAAACCAAATGTACACATTTTTTCTTTTATCCAAAGGTAACTGATATGTGAATGCATAGTTGTTGTCAGAAGTTTGCTTCTTTAATTTTGCTTTTGTATAATGAAAGTAATAGAAATGTGATGTTTTGAAGGAAATGTGTGATGATTGATTTTTACAAGCACAAGCATACATAACGTGTTAACTCTAGTGCTAAGACTATTAGCGGTAGGGCTCTTCACCAATCTGTCAAAAACAAATAAAGCCTTTATCTTTAAGAGATAATCCAGCTCTAGGTTGGCTTCAGGAATAAGCTTCAGCCAAACATGTGGTGCCTATTTGGCTTCAGGGTGACATTTTCAACACTTTTTACTGTTGTATTCTTTAACTCTCTTTCTTTTGGTCCATTGTTAAGGGGGGAGGGTCTGCTGAAGACTACACTGGACCTGTTCCACCAAGCCGAGGTATGCTATCTAGTTCAGCTTCTAGGTTCAGGCTCATCAGTAAGAGCAATGAAGTCAGTGGGAACGACTGATCGATATGTTATTAAAAGTAGGAGTCATCATTTGTCTGTGAGATGCAGTGTCTCACCCTCTGCTCTTGAGGGTTTTTGTAGTGAGACTGAGGGGAAACTGCTTAGCTGGCAGACTGTCTGTCAAACCCTGAGAGCTATTGGCCTTCAGCCAGCTCCACGACCTTCCTCTCACTAGCTTCTTCTTTGAGAGAGTAAGCCATTCTGCTTAACCACATAATAAAATGCCTAAGAAAATTGAGAACTTCCCCAGGTAGATTGCAGTCTGAAGCTGCTAAAAAGGTTCTTTGTGATCTGCCACAGATTGTTATTCATTCATGATGCTATCAGTTTGTTTGTAAAGTTTATGGGGTTACGACAAGTAAAGGTCTGTGTGCTTTCAAAGACGGCAAGCCTCTTCTGCCTTATTACATTTAAAATAATAAAATTCACAACCCAAAGCATGAAACAAAGGATTTGCTAAAATGCCAGCAGTTCCTTTTGATCACTATCCAACACAATCCCAATTTAATTTATTTCCCTGACTCGTGCCCTCCCCAGGGACCATTTTGGGTCTGTGTTACTGTTCACTGTAAGGAGGTTGTTTATCTTAAGATGTCACTTTTTTTATCTTAAAACAAGTTTAGTTTTGTTTTCATGAACTGGTAATATGAATATATAGTATGTACATTTTCAGTAGTACTAGTAAAATCTGTAAAACCTCTTGTATGTGGATAATATTAATTAACGTTTGATGTCTAGGGACAAAAATTGTGGGAATGTTTCAAATAAATGTATAGCTCATTTGTACAGTGTAGGTTATTTGGTGCATAGTTTTTTTCCTCATGCATAAAACATAAGTAATTAAATCAAACATACAAGGTGTGTCTTTTTGTTTGGTCATCGTTTCACCTAACAGACAAAATATCTTCTGCTTGTGCCCTACCATAGTTGTGGTTTCACAGCACAGTTAGTTAAAGATATGATTTATTTAATTTTCTTGTTTCAAATAACACTTACATTACTTGAATATCTTAGATTTTCCTGAATATAATCTTTGTTTGTTTTTAGGTTCTGTCAGAGCAAGGTCTTCGTCTGTCCTCATTCCTGCAGTCCTTCTCTTCTCAGGTAGAATGCTTATCACACTCTTAGAAGAGAAGTTACTTAACTGTCAGTGATGTGTTTCTCTACAGGGTATGTCTTCAATACATATAGTTGGGGATTCCATTGCAATTTACTCTCTAATATATTTATTGAATCCATTGATATCCAAATTTGTATTAACTGGTTATGAAAAAAAACACAAAAACACCCCTTTTATTTGTAAAAGGGATTGTGCTGTATATTAAAGGCTCATTTGTGCAACTTGTTTGGACCTTTGTTGTACCATTGTAACTTTTGAATGCACATTTATGTTGTATGAGCCTAAATACAATACCTAACAGTTACATATGTTTTTCCTGATGGTATACTACCATACTAATCATCAGCCTCCTCCACAGCAGCTCCTGAACCCCACTTTAATTTCTCTACCTGTCTCTCTGTAATGAGTGCCATCTATCTCAGAGGGATGGTGATCATGCAGCTATCAGTGTTGGCTAACCCTGCGTGCCTAGGCTGAGGCACTGTCCACTAATACATAATCACGCTGACCAGTGCCTCAACCCATTGCTCTGTTCATTAATATCCTCCAGCAGATCCACTCAGTAATGTAGCTTCTAAACCATTCAGATCCACATTAGGAGAAAGCATGATTACAGCATATCACTCTGCTCAGTGTGTGCCTTTTAGTATAATTAGCAGGAGGAAACTTTGTGACTCTGTGAGTGTTTGATGAACTGCGATGGACTAGCGCCCCATTCAGGGTGTGTTTCTTTCTGGCTTCCAGTGATTTTGGGTAGGTCCTGGACTCACTGTGACGCCGGAACAGGATGAAGCAGTTACAGATAATGAATAAGTGAATGAACAAACGAACGAACGGAAACTTTTAAGAGTGTTCTGTGGAAGTTTTCTTTCCTGGATGTGATCAGAGGCATAACATTAACTGAATGATTTAGAAGCTCGTTAAGGCTAGTCAGGTTCATGGCCCAATCCGCTTTGATGAGAACACTAGCTGCCCATTCTCTTCTGCGATATCCAGAGAATTTGGCTGCCAGTTGTTGGAGGGAACATTTAAAAAACTTCTGAAAATAAGTGAACTCGGGTAATACATTACAGTAATTGTATTTAACTTAGAAGCCTTTAGAAACAATATGTTTTTAAAAGAGGAAAAGCATACACCAAGTGTATCTAAACATTTGACCTGTCACCCAAAACCTGCATTCAACTCATGTTTGTTTTAACAGATACAGGGGAGAGTGCCCTGACTCTGAGCTGGCAGTAGTTTTTGAAGAAGGATGACGACATGTGTTTTTCTTCTTTTGTAGATGGCGGATGAGGAGAGAATGCTGGTGCTGTGTGAGTTGGAGAAGCTGGCGGCTTCCTGTCAGCAACTGCAAGTCTGTGCAAAGACACCTGTCCAGGGAAAGAGTGCTACCTTTCAGAAGGTGACGTGTATAAAAGAAACTATCCAGTATATGTTAATGGCTGGATTTACTGAATATAGACCATCAATGAACTTTCGTTCTAATGTTATCTTTCAAACACATTAACTTTTCCTTCAACACTGTTTGTCCTGACAAAATGGCAGTGTTGAGAGCCATTGCTTTGCTTTGATGAAGCAAAGGTCATAGCCAAAGGCTGGTGTAAATGGCTTTGCGGTAAGTGTGTGTGTGGTAGGGCTGAAACATTGGTCTGAAGAAAAACAAGCTCA
This sequence comes from Hoplias malabaricus, assembly GCF_029633855.1. Classification (NCBI taxonomy): domain Eukaryota; kingdom Metazoa; phylum Chordata; class Actinopteri; order Characiformes; family Erythrinidae; genus Hoplias; species Hoplias malabaricus. The sequence goes on along the minus strand of NC_089805.1, from coordinate 33,774,000 downwards.
ATCAAGATCTCTGTGTGTCTCCTGAGGCCTCCTCAAGGTTTCTAGCCATATTATTTTGCAGAAAACTGCAGAGAAACTTATGTCTTCGGCAGCCTGCCTTGCCTATCATCTGTCAAAAAGACTCCAGATTATCGTCTCAGGGTGGGCATGATTACTTTTCAGAATCGTGAGCCCAAACAAGGAGGCATGATGTATTTGTTAAATGTATTTCTGGGTTCCTAACAGTTTGTTCACCTTTCTTTTGGTCTTGTTCAGGTGGATTTGTCCATACAGAACACCAAAGGCATTATGACAGTTCTGCTCTCTCTTCTGCCACTGTGTAGTAAGCTCATCAGAAAGGTGAGAGGACCTCAGGTGTTGGCTCAATAGCAGACATGATATATGTCCAAATATTTGTGGACACTCGCTCCTCCAGCATTTGTTTTAAAATCAAGGGTTTCAAGTGTTTTTCTGCTGCAGTGAAAGCCTGTATTTTTTAAGAAAGGACCTGTAGAACAACTCCTGTGAACGCTGACCTTGAACATTAGTCAGCTCATCTTGTACGGACGATTATTTGTGTATCACAGATCCCCTCCAACACACTGTGAATGTATAGGGAAGTGGTCTGTCACACCAAAGAATTCACAGATCCACAGCCTTTATGCCTATGCATCCGCATTGTGATCTTATGCACCATGAAGCTTCTTTCATTTCATGTTCTTCTATAGAGATGACACTAGCTGTGAGCATGTTTGAACATCTGTCAACTGTCTTAGACAAATAGCTGAATTCAGGGGGTGTTTACAAAACTTTGGACATACAGTCAACATTCATTTCATTAAGTCTTATTAAATACATTATTTGTAATTATAATTTAAAATGATCTGTCCATCTTTCTAATCCTTTTATTAGTGTAACTCAGAGCGCAGTAGTTTGGCCTCTCCTCAGCACTGGAAAGAGAATGACCAGCAGCTCAGCACTCCAGTTAGAGAGGACACGCTGAACGGCAAGGGCTCCAATGGCTTCGGAGTCAAATCCCTGGAACAACACATGGCTAATATGACCTTCCTAGAGAGCAAGTAGCTCTGGTGCCTCCTTCTCTAACAAGTCCTGGAGTATTATTCCACACACACACACACACACAAAGCACATTGCAGTATACTGGCCCATCGTTTGCCTGTATGTATGTTTTGGCTCATATGTTTTCGTGGTGTACAGTAGCTGTTAGCATTACCAGCCTCTCTCTTCTCATGTACACACACACACACACACCAATAAATACTAATCACAACACAAACATGTTCTCTCTCTCCCTCTCTCTGCCTCACACCCTCACTCACTCACCCTCCCTCACTCACATATGCATGTGTTCAGGTCAACTTCAAAACTATTGTGTAGTGGCTGGTGAACAAGCCACCATGAAGTGCATAATTTATCAGCATATATTATCATGTGTTATCAGAATAGCTTATTTGTAAATGCAAATGATAAGTCACCTCAGTTGTTTCTATGTAGGACACTCACACTGTATTTAATATATCTGCCTCATTTATACTTTGACGCCAAATATGTTGTCTATTATGATCACCAGTCATAAACTGGTCTTGCAGACCGTATGACAGGCCACCAGTGAAGTCTGCTAAGCAGCAGTCCATGGACGTTTTTTTTTAATGTGCCGAGTATTACTGTGTTTTAAAAGGGCGTCTCAAGCGAGTCATTTTCCAAAAGCCAATTACAATGGATCTTTCTTTGATCCAAAAGTGACTTTTGCGATATTAAAAAGGAAGATTTTCAGTTTATTTGATTTACATATGGTCAGAGGCGCTTCTTGTGGTATGGACTGCCCTGTAGGTCACTGTGATTTGTTTTGTTACTTGAAACACGATGGATGTTGAGGTCTGGTACGCTAACTCCAAACAGTCCGAATGAAGCCAGAGTATGAGAATCAATAGATTTGACTGGTGTGTATTTTAGAGCAATTGTTCATACAGCAAAGTTCTCTGCTACTTTTCAATACTGTGCACTGCAAAGGATCATGCTTCACTCAGCATTATTTGGCCATTTACAATAAGCTAGACTCCAAAATATTTTTACTAAGGCGTGATGTATGCAGACACACTCTTCAATGTAGTAAATCCTTGCTGAAACTTTTCTCAAAAGTACACTGCAGTCAAACCTTAAGCTTTAGAGATGATTGAGCAGCTATTATTGAGTGGAAATAGTTTTGGACCATTGATCTTTTTTGACAGTTGAATGATTGTTAAACTGAGAAAAAAGAAATAAATATACATTATTTTTTATTAAAACTTTGATTTTTGTCTTGTTTATTTATGCATTTACAAAAATAAATCTGTGTGAATGTTTCAATACTCAAACATTGTAATAAATGTGCATAAGATCTCAAATGACAAGTTCATTTGAACATATCAGGTGAAGGATGTCAAATTAAATGCATGTTTTTATGCATATTCTTTAACAGAATTTCCATAAAAAAAGAATTGCACCAAGAGATATATACCACAAATGAAAAGGTGAAACAAAACACAGCAATGGTGCATTTCTCATCAAATACACAACTAAAGGGAATTCTTCAGGACACAGTAACAGATGTCCAGTTGTTTCAGGTCAGATTCGATCAGGTCACTTTGAGGGAATCCCTTGGTCATTAGAAGGAACATTCCTAAGAGATCTTTAGGGCTGACCTCAGCAAGGCTCTGGCTGTTGCGTAGTCCGTTTAGAGACAACTTCATCATACTGTTCTCTAGTCAGAAGGCCATTTGTGACACACTTGCTCTCCTCCAGTTTGGGCAGAATGACAGCTATGTACCCTTCAGTAGAGGGCTGGATAGATAAAGAAAAATGAAGCATTAGGACACCTGCTGTTGAATGAACAGTGGTGGGCAGAAAAAATATTGAGTTTTTATTATTATTATTATTTATGGGTATATGTACAGTACTAAAGTATTTTAATTTTATGCAGCTTTACTACAGTTCTAAGTTAAATCATTATTATACTTTGTGATGAGGCAACAGTTGCCCATCACTAGAGACTGTGTATGTGAGTGTTATATTAGCCTGTATACTTATTTGTCTCTTTGCTATCAAATTGAGTAAGGTGAGGTTGATTGGACAGAGCCCACCTATGGGAGTAGCGTAGGGCCCACAGCTAGCTTATAGGGAGGGGGAGTCTTGATCACAACCCGGTAAAGAGATACTGTGGATGTATGTGCACTAACCGGTTAAGTTTCTTTAGGCCTTATTTTATATTTCTCATGTTATTTTGCTTTGTTGTTTCTTTTTTAAATAACTGTGTAGCCTATTCTTATGTGGATGGACACACCCCTGGGATTCCAAGGTTAACTCCTGGGGTGGGGCCAATTATATAAGAAGAAGGGGAAACATGTAGAGAGGGAGACAAGCTGCAGAATGCTCACCAGAGTTCAAGGGGGAGCTAGCTTAAAGAAAGAGTCCCAAGGTCTTGCGACCTGGAGCCATACTTACCTGTGCTGCATAAGAGTCAGGTTTACTGTTTTGACTCCGGTTTATTTTCACTTCAGTTTTTGTTTGTTTCTGTTCTGTCTTATTCTAATAAAATTACCCACCGTGCACCAGATACCCAGGAATCACAGTTTTTCCATCTATACCCATCCTCATTCTCACTTGACCACAACCTACCCGGTGACTTCGTGTCTCCTCATTAGGGATTCGGCAAAGCATCATCACATACTTTTACTTTCACAATGAATTTGTTATATTATTAGATACATAAGGCTAGATGGTTTTAAAAGGATTAGTGGGATTAAAACCTTCCCTTAAATACATACAGAATATCCAGTCTGAGCTTAGCAACTTTACTTAGGCCCCAGCAAATCTGAAATGCTCTCCGAATTAATAATATGCCATAATGTCAGGTGTGGAAGACTCTGATGACCAAGTACCACCTATCAATCCCATAATTTGCTTGAATATTTGTAATTTGTATTCATTACACAAAGTTCTTCTAAAGTAATTACTAAAAATTACAGAGCAAATATACAAAAAATAGGCTTAAACTGAATGTTTTAAACACAATTATACATTCATGAGATCATATACAATAATTTTTTGGGAAATACGCATTTTGAAAGAAATAAAATCGTGAAAGATCAATTTAATATATGCTTTAATAGACTATAGGTGAAAAGAGCACTGCACTTGAAGAAGGTGCTCACAGCAGGTGGGTGAAGGAGGTGTGGCAGTATTAAACAGTGTTTTAGGACTCTAATGATGTGAAGAGGGCGGCACGGTGGCGCAGCAGGTAGTGTTGCAGTCAGAGCTCCAGAAACTTGGAGCTTGTGGGTTCAACTCCTGCTCTGGGTCACTGACTTTGAGGAGTTTGGTGTGTTCTTCCTGTGTCCGCTTGGGTTTACTCCAGGGGCTCCGCTTTTCTCCCATGGTCCAAAAACACACATTGTTAGGTGGATTGGAAACTCAAAATAGTGTCCTTAGGTGTGTGTGTGTGTGTGTGTGTGCGCTGCCCTGCCCTGTGAAGGACTGGCACCCCCTCCACGGTGTATTCCCACCTTGCATCCAGGAGGGCTCCAGACCCTCTGCGACCCTGAACTGGATGTGTTCTCTCTATTTATGCCTCTAGATTTAGTCCTTCTCTGTTTTTTGCCGTTATTGCAATAAAATCCAAATTACTCACATCTTTCTTTAACCTTTGCTTACTTTCAGAAACTGGGCTTTCTTTACATGGATTTTGCAAAATACTGGGAGATCATGTTCCCTCCCTGGAAATTAAAAGTCGGGGAACACTGCACCAACTCTTCCCTACTGAATACCATTTCATTTACACAAACTAAGCTTAATTATGACAACCGTGAAACATTATGTAGTTTACACATGAATGTTTTTCAGTTTCAGATTTTATTTTAATTAAGTAGTAATTTTTATGAGGTCACCACTTGCTGCTTTACGTGCCACTAATGGTACGCGTACCACATTTTGAGAACCACTGTTCTAAGGTATTTAACCAGTTTGGCTGACTGCTTTATGATGACGCTGCTCCATTTTCTGACTTTTATCTACCACTGTTTTTATCCTTTGAGAACTTTTATTTGGATTTTATTATGGATGTAATGATCTGAAAGACCAAAACTATAGTAAAACTAACCAAAAAAGGTTGCAGGTCTTCATAAAAAGGTCAGATGGCTCATTTTCAGTCATGCATTCATTCATCGTCTGTAACCTTTTATCCAGTTCAGAATGGCAGTGGGTCCGAAGCCAACCCGGAATCACTGGGCGCAAGGCAAGAACACACCTTGGAGGGAGTGCCAGTCCTTCACAGGGTGACACACACACACACATTCACTCACACACCTAAGTTGCCAATCCACCTACCAACGTGTGTTTTTGGACCATGGGAGAAAACCTGAGCACCCGGAGGAAACTCACATGGACATGGAGATAACACACCAAACTCCTCAGAGACAGTCACCTGGATTGGGACTCGAACCCACGACCCTGGAGCTGTGTGACAGTAAAAGTATCTCCATAGCGACCGTGCTGCCCATGACTCATTTTTCTGGCTTATTTTACAAATAAAATGTGGCAGGCACCATGCAAAGCTCATAATTCCAGTAAAATACTAACTTAAAAATTACCTTCTGGAGTAGCAGGTCAGGCTGTTTGAGGATATCCTCATTGACTTCTAATAGACGTCCTCTGATACAACTGTGAGAAACGTAATAGATACAACAGTTAAAACGCCAGCAAGATCTTTAGGATTAACATATTTGCAATTATTGCAAGATCATTTTATCATTCTATAAAACACCCGTAAGGGTACAGTAAGTGTAACTCACCTGAAAATAGTGTACTCCATGTTGTCTGTACATGTTATTCTACACAGCGGAGCGAACTCTGTGAGAAACTGACCACCCTGCAGAGACCATTAAACATGTTATTTATTTTTACTGAAATGTTGTTGCTGCCCCAGTGTCAGAATCCTCCGCAGCAATAGCACTCACTCTCTTTGACTTCCCAGAAACTTTGTTGTTCAGACGGCTGCATCCATCACTGATGCGGTAGTTGATGCTCTTGATCTTTCTCCCGTTCTGAAGGATTGGGTGAGACTCTGCTAGAGTGATAACACAGATTCTGCAAAGACACATTTTGTTAGATGAGCCCCTCAAAATGAATTCATCACAAGAATTCAGAATGTGAAATATATCTCTACCTGTTTGAATGCTGAAGAATGCAATGGTCTTCACATGGTTTTCCTTTCATATCTAAAAATAAAAGTATAATATCTGAACACACTTGCATTGCTCCAACGTCCCAACATCTCATGAGTTCTCATATGTGGTGCCCAAAAATATTTCCTCATTTTTCCATAATTAAATTATGATGTCACAAAATCATTCAGATTGGTTTAAAGCAAAATGCTTTACTCTGCAGAAATTTACTGTGTATGTTAACAGCATTTAAGGACTCAAATATTTCTCCACAACAAATGATGACATGTATTGGCTGAGCAACTCTGCACAAACCCAGGATCGCTACACAACAATGACAAGCACTGGCCAGAATTTTGTAAATCACACTGGAACTGAACTAAGCAGAGGGCAACACCATACAAGTTTAACAAGTTTGGGGAACTGAAGACATCCCACTCCATACTCAGCTGTTACTCCTACAATATACCAGTTAGTTCTGCTCTTACAATGTGATTGGCTGAGAGACCTCCTAAGAGCCCCAGTATTAAACAATAACTACTGAGTATAATAATAATAATAATAATAATAAGTAATTATTATAAGTAATAAGTAATAATAAGTACTCTGACTGAAGCACTCCAATGATTACTCTGCCACATACACACATAATGTAACAACAATGCCAGCGTACAATTTTGCTGTTCCCCAGTGCCAATATCTTACATTATAGTACTCCATCTTTTGTATTAATGAGCCATGCTCCAAATACCATTAGTTAACCTGCCCAGACACTCACTTTAAGGCTGTGTGTGCAGCCTTTATACATAAAGATATCAAAAATTACCCCAAAAAAAATCCAACACCAACATTCAAATGACTATTTTTAGCAGATGCACTGTTTTGCCCAAAGTATTCGCTCATCTGCCTTTGCACGCATATGAATTGAGTTGCATCCCATTCATAATCCACAGCATTTAATATGTCAGCCCACTCTTTGTTGCTATAACAGCTTCAACTCTTCTGAGAAGGATTTCCACAAGGTTTACAGATGAGTGTTTATAGGTCTTTTTGACCATTCTTCAAGAAGTGCATTTGTGAGGTCAGACACTGATGTTGGATGAGAAGGCCTGGCTCAAAGTCTATGCTCTACTTCATCCCAAAGGTTTTCTATCGGGTACAGGTCAGGGCTCTGTGCAGACCAGTCAAGTTCTTTCAAACCAAACTCGCTCATCCATGTCTTTATGGACCTTGCTTTGGACATAGGTGTGCAGTCATGTTGAAACAGGAAGGGGCCATCCCCAAAAGTTGGGAGCATGAAACTGTCCAAAATCTCTTTGTATGTTGAAGCATTACTAGTTCCTTTCAGGGGCAGATCCCAACTACTGAAAAATAACCCCACAACATAACCCCATCCCACAAAACTTGGCACAATGCAGTCAGACAACTACTGTTCTTCTGGCTACCACCAAACCCAGACTCATCCATTGTATCACCAGATGGAGAAGCATGATGCCCTATAGTCCAGTAGCATGCTTTACACTACTACATCCAATGCTTGCATTGCAGTTGGTGATTTAAAGTTTGGATGCCACTGCTCAGCCATGGAAACCAATTCCATGAAGCTCTCTATGAACTGTTCTTGAGCTAATCTGAAGGCCACATGAAGTTTGGAGATCTGTAGTGATTGATTCTGCAGAAAGTTGGCAACCTCTGCGCACTATGCGCCTCAGCATCTGCTCTTCATTGTACGTGGCCTACCACTTTGTGGCCGAGTTGCTGTAGTTCCCAATCACTTCAACTTTGATATACTTCTACTGACAGTGGAATATTTAGTAGCAAGGAAATTTCATGACTAGATTTGTCACACAGGTATCACAGTACCATGCTGGAATTCACTGAGCTCCTGAGAGCAACCGATTCTTACACAAATGCTTTTAGCAGCAGTCTGCATGCCTAATTTCTTGGTTTTATATACCTGTGTCCATGGAAGAGATTAGAACACCTGAATTAAATTATTTGGATAGGTGAGTAAATTCCGTTTGCAATACAGTTTATGCTTTTCCTCTTGACTCGATAATGTGACATCTTTTAACTTACAAAATCTTACATAGTACAGCTTATATGCCAATCGTGTGGAAATGGGATATCCAACAAGTAAACACAGGCCTGAAGGTCAGTCAACAACAAGTGAACATCCATAACATTATGACAACATCCTTGCTTCTACACTCACTGTCCTTTGTCTCAACTCTGCTGACCATACAGGAGCACTTTGTAAATCTACAATTAGAGCCTGTAGTCCTTCTGTTCCTCTGGCCCATTTTACCTTTCAACAGTCAGGACCCTGACAGGACCACAGCAGAGCAGGTATGATTTGGGTGGTGGATCATTCTCAGTGCTGCAGGGATACTGATGTGGTGGTGGTGTGTTAGTGTGTGTTGCGCTGGCACAAGTGGATGAGACACAGCAGTGCTGTTGGAAATTTTAAACACCGTGTCCACTCACAATCCACACTTTGAGGGTCCTGCCCATTGAAAGGAGGGTGAAAGGTGGCAAACAACGTGCGCAAAACAAAGGAAAACAGTCTGTAATTGTAGAAGTACAAAGAGCTCCTGTATGATAAGCGGAGATGAGAAAATGTACAGTTAGGATCATTAAAGGAGGTGGTATAGGTTTCCCTACAGCAAAGCATTTCACATCAAAACATTAAATGAAATTTTAAATATTCAGACATTTAAAAAGGTGAACTTAATTACCCTTTACTGTGTGTAACAGAGAGAAGTATCTAATTAACTTTCCTTCATCTCAGTTTTACATAAAAAATAAAACTCGTCATTAAGGCTTTTAAAGTGCAAACACTGGCTCCGAGAGTGAATGAGCCGCATTTTCACTCCCAGCAGCAAACCGGTGGTTTATATATTTCATTTGTTACACACGCAAGAAATACAGCACAAGCAATACAAACCAAAGCACGTTACCTGTTTTATACCATCGTGTAAAATATCTGTCAATAACAGAGGGAGCTTTTTGATCTCCTACTTCTTCCATTGCGCACACAGAGGAGCCACTCTTCTCACTCCATGGCTGTGTCTCAAACCACTCCCTCTCTTCCACTTCAAAGTGCACTAAATAGGTCGTGAATGTTGGACTTCCATGGCCAAAAGTGTAATGATTTTAAAAAGAGACAAATACACACAAACGTTATATATACCGACCATAATGAAACGTTTCAGCGTATAAGCTTAAATATTAAATATTCCCTGACCTCCCTAGGGCACTATAAAGGCAATAGAGACTCATTTGGGATAGACCCCATGTGCCCTTCAATGATTACATTCCGACTGGAAACTAACACACAATTAGCAATTTATTGTTGGTTGTGGGTTTTGCAAAACGTTGAATATTTTTGTATTACTCTCTTTATAAATAAACATATAAAGCCTACTGCTGGAGAAAGAAGATTGAGTGTGTGTAGACTGTAAAGAGTAACGGAACCTCTGAGTGAGAGTGAGAGTTCCCCTGTTGTTTTGGGAGAGTGAACGGGAGAGAGCGAGTGAGAGGGAGGAGAGAGATATGGCGACTCCCGTGATGCAGTTGTGTCATGTAGCGTGCAGCGCTAACAGAGCTCCACACGTTGTCTCCTGGAGCAGAGAGGGGTTAATCTCCTTCGGGACCTGCAGTTCCGTGGCTCTGTATGACCCGCAGGTAAACCTCAGCTCTCGGTCCAATATTGTGTATCAGTTACTGAAACCAGAGCTCTGCACGTGTGGGGGCTACGCTAAAGTTAGTCTGGGGAGATGAGTTTAACAAAGCAGTGTTTAACATAACACAAGGTCTCTGACGCGATCAGGTCCCGGTCACAAACACTCCCTCCCTCCCTCACTCACTCACTCACTTACACACACACAAACACACACTCTCTGTCTGTCTGTCTTCATTCATTGTAACTGCATCTGGGAGTTGAGGTCTGGTGTGATACCTGGGTGCTCCCGTCTGTTAAACCACTTCTGTATAGACACCGTACAGTTGTCGTCTTGGAATACGGGGATGTCAGTGTTGTTTTTATTTGCACTAAACTAGTGGTAGTGTCAAAGAGAGGGAACTGTCCCACGAGACTCCTGTAATCCCCACAAGACAAATAAGGCAAATATTTAGCAATGTATTAGAGAAGAGATGATGTAAGCTATGTATATTTTTTATTGATTGACTGGTTCATTTGTTAATTATTTTGTCTGTAGCAAAGTTGTGTTTAAAGTAGATTATATGACAATGCACCAGGCGCAGCAGAGTTAAAGGTGGATTTACATATGACAGTGTTATTGTGACAACACATCAAACCAGGGTTGGTTTTGTGGTCTGGAACTAACCAGTGAATTAGAGGATCATTAAGAGAACTTACATTCAACAGGCTGTTTTCTTGAGGTAATGAAAATGACCTCTGATTTTTGTATTGTCTTATGATTTTTGTGTTTCAGGAGTATAAGGTTGTTGATCTTCTGAATAAACACACAGGGAGGGTCAATGCTGTCCAGTGGGTTCATAGAGAAGACTGTGGTAAGTATGCAGAGCAAAAGGTATTAGGTTGTATCAGGGCTTGATCAGTTCCTGAAATGGACTTGACACATAATCATACTGCTCCTTGACCTGTCCATTGTATCTGATTACACACATGCAACTCTCTTCACAGGTCCAGAAACTCACCTGGTGTCAGGAGGGTCAGATAATAACGTTATTGTGTGGGAGAAGCAAGATAGTAAGGTCCGTTTCTTTTTAGATGTTTCCTTTGTGATTGGATGATTTTCTGATAATGTAAATGCTCTCAAATTTATATTGTAACATGTGTTTTAATGCTGTGGCATCAGTTTTATATGATGCACAGAGTGCCACTAAAGAGTATTGTTCAAAGAGTATCTTGATCATATTAAAACAATCATGTTAATTTTTTTTACTCGTGCTCCAGTTTGCTTTTTCCGCAGTTTGTTCGGGCCACACAGGGCCAGTGTGTGCAGTGGACGGTTTATATCTGCCCTCTGGACAGTTACTGCTAGCGTCTGCTTCATCAGACTCAACTGTCAAACTATGGACTTACAGCAGTGGAAAAGGTGAATGTCAGCTGATGTCAATTTGTAATCATCTTGTAGTGATAAATGAATCATTAATCTGTAATACAGGTGTGAATTCACGTTTTCTCTTTCCCAGTTAAGACTACTGTTTCAAGTCTGACATCTGCTGGTAGACTGTTGTAAAGGAAAACATATGGCTTTAAGGCATACAGCTAATTGTAAGCATTGGAGTGTTATTTATAATGAGTGTGTCATTTTTGTGGTAGATGTGCAATGAGCATTGAAGTCCTTACATGTATGAACTGGACTTATTTATAGGGATTTCAAGTTTACAATCTCATATTCCCAAAGATGAAAAGTTGTTTCTGTTGTTGCTCTCTCAGTGTGTCGCCACCTGGCCTTGTAAACAACTTGAATGATTTAATTTGTGGGGTTTCATTAGCTGTTCACTCAGAATACAGAAGCAGTCAATCATTTTACAGTTTCAACATTTACGTTAGCCATGCTTTTGTGTTTGTGTGATTAATGCCTACAGAGTCCTCTAAGGGTAGTATTTTTAGGTGCACAATTTGTGGTAAGTCTGTTTTTAACCTAATTGTCAAGGAAATTGTCCCAAATAATTGACATGTCAGCTCCAAGGTCATGTAAGTCTAGACTTGATTGAAAGGGCACATCAATTGTTCCTTGAAATGTCCACACTTTCTTTGTCCAAGAGAAATGATGAGTGATCTTCTGTGACAGTGTGTGTGTGTGTGTGTGTGTCTGCAGGAAGTATGTGTGTGGTTGAAGGGAGAGCTGTGTGTGTTGATGTAGTCCGTCTGCCTGTAGGGATGGGATGCTGTGGGAATTAAACAAATTCTGACAGACATCCATCTGGTCTAATTTCAGAAAAAACACACTTTTTTAGTTGTTTATTTCTGATCTTTTAATTTATGTCATAGTTTTGAGGTCCACGCTATTGTTAGTGACTTTAGGGAAGGTGCAACTTATGGACACTTTTTTGCATCAGTGATGTGTCAAACAGTGAAAGGGTACAGTTTATTTTGTAAGTACTGTTGCTTTAAAAGCATGATTTTATTTGGCATAATATTAGCCTTTAAATGAGAAATCTGTTGTCTTAGTTGACCCTGACCCTATTGTTTGACATCATTTGACATTTGAACAGACCACTTTTCTAAGTCTGCATTATACCTTTATTGTTTTTTTGAATAGTAATAGTTCAGCTTTATTTTCTTTATCTGCAGTTTTTATTGTACAGAAGGCTGCAGTTTGCAAGTGAAACAGATCCATGGGGGATTAGAGGTTCATGGAAATAGAGGAGAGAAGTGTGAGGTGGTGGGATTTTGGGATAATTAACCAACTGTTATAAGACGCCTGAGGAGTCTGTAAAACCCAGAGCGGTGCGATCATTTAATGATTTCAGCAGTGTTTGAAAAAATAGCATGCTGAAAATGTGCAGGTTTTCCAATGGAATTTATGACCCAAGTTAAAATATCACATTGCAGTAGACTGCAGCCGTACTGATAACTACTTTAAACCTTTGAAGTGTTTATGGCCAAGCTCTGCATTTTTGTATTTGTAGTTAATCCTAACTAGCTACTTTCTTAACTGGTGTAAGAGAAGGCAAGGCATCCTGTTTAATATTTCAACATAAAGCTCCTGAAGTGCTGAAAATATCAACACACAACTCCTTTTCTCCTGGTTTAATACTGTTTTTAGTACTAATCTGGCATGGAGCCCCTTTCCATTTTGTGCTCTTCAAAAGCAGTGAGACAAGAGGACCCTAATTAATCTCCACAACCTTTTTTTTAACACTTCCTCCAACTCACAGAACATAGCAGTTGTGTAATCACTCCAGGTATTGTTTCAGTTGTTTTGTGCAGTCTGTAACATACCCAGAGTATATAAACTGTGTCTAAATGCATTTTTCCTAAGGACTAACATTCGTTAGGGGGTTGATCAATAGTAATTGTTGGTTGACCTTAGTGCTGACAGAGGATAGTGGCAGGCAGCTACAAAGCCAAGCTGTAGGAACAATAGACACAATCTTCCAGACAAGAATGAAGCCTAGTCTTGGACTAAATTCTAACAGGCACCCATCTGGTCTAATTTCAGAAAAAATAAATTGCATTGTCAGTGGGAACCTGGCCATATATATTAGTAAAATTAGATTACACTCACCAGAGACATGACGGATTAGGAATAAATAGTCTTATCTAGGGCTGCAGCAACTTATTAGACAATTAATTATTAAAAATAGTTTTCTATGAATTTTGTAATCAATTGATTGTAATCCATTGATATTCAGTTTATTACTCTGGGCATGTGCAGCCATTTTAATGTGGGGTATAAACAGACAACCTATTGTGGACCTGCAGGAAAGGATACGATCTAGAGTTTGTGGGTTTATTTTAGTTTATCACTTGTATGATGCTTGTGCATCCCTGGATCCCTGGCACTTCAACACCATCATCTCAGCACATCTTCTCTACAGCAGGCATCGTATCTTTAAAAAATAAATAAAGTGCACCAGCCTCATTCCAGAACATGTAACGTGAACATTTTTGCTCTTTAATTCCTGTAGAAACATGAAGGGTTGGGTGAGTGTAAGTGAACTGGGTGGGAGCATTCATCTGTGTCATCAGTGCAACTACAGACCCTCAGCAGGATGCAGTCCTATCTCTATCATTTTTTAAATATTGCTTAATGTAGGATATTTAGATTTGTCACTATGCCAAAAAAGGTTAAGTGTTGACTAATACAGAACTGCATTTTCTGTTTGGTTTGTATCATTTAGACATTTTACATATGATTGTTAATAACAAGTGCCTTTTATATGTACTTTCCAATAAACTGACCAATTGTTTTAAATAAATAACTAAAATACGTATCAGATTCATCAATTATAAAAGTAATCAATAGTGTTTCAGTCCATAATACTGCTTTCAGTTCCATTTTAGGGCTGCAATGGTTGTGGTGTTGTTTGAAAGAGGCCAGTAAGATGCATTAACTCTAGATAAAAGTGACCTGGATTTGACTCCTACTCATGTCTGCTTGTATCTGCTCTGTGCATTCAGACAGTGTGTGGATTAGAAATACATCAAAACAGCAGCTCCTTTAAAAGATTTGTCATAGCTAAGTGGGTTAATTTTTACTCATGGTGTGTTTATGATCTTTGTTAGCCGAATGCCTCCAGACCATATCTTTTGGGAGCGGATTCATGATGGATGTCTCCTTGGCGCTGTTGCCAGGCAGCGAAGGTAAGCTGTGCTTGCTGCTGTGAACTGAATTGCTTTTCCCTTCGTGCCATTTGTCTCCATTGCCTCTGTGTGACTGAATGTCATGTTAAAATCTCAATGCTTTCGCCCTGTAATGGAGCACCATTATGCAGCCACTAACAATCTGCTGTGCCATGCAAGGCATATGAATTTTGGTTGGCTTTTGTTTATAGGCTGAATCATTTGTCTGTCACATGAATGTGCCTGAGCAGTGAGTCTATGGAGAGTAACTGAGTCTCGTTGTTCATCTAGTGCCTGTCCTGGCTTGTGGTGGAGATGACAGTAAAATCTATATATATGTCCAGCTCAGTGAACAGGTAAGGAAGAGTTTTACTCCACAATAATGTTATGCTGGCTTTTAGTACATAGAGTTTACACACTTCACATTTCTGGATCAGTAATCTTACACCAATCAGCCGTTATATTACGAACACGTCCTTTTTTTTTGCATTTATTGTCCATTCTCTGAGCTCCACTGACAATACAATAGATCTTTGTAAATCTACAATTGCAGACTATAGTTCATCTGTTGCTCTGCATACTTTGTTTGCCCCACTCACCCTGTTCTTCAGTGGTCAGAACCCCATCAGGACCACCACAGAGCAGGAATGATTTGTGGGGTAGATCATTCTCAGCACTGCAGTGACACTGATGTGGTAGTGTGTTAGTGTTTTGTCCTGGTACAAGTGGATCAGCAGTGCTGCTAGAGCAGAAGATGATCCACCACCAAGATCATAGCAGCTTTGTGGTGGTCCTGTCGTGGTCCTGACCAGTGAAAAATAGGGGCCAAACAAAGTATTTAGAGCAACTAATAGACTGCAGTCTGTAATTGTAGAACCGAAATGTTTTCCTGTATGGTCAGTGGAGCCGAGAGTACGGACAGTGAGTGTAGAAACAGGGAGATGGTTATAATATGATATGACATATCTAATCTGTGTGCATATTAATGTATGTGTATAAGTTAATGCTTACAATATTTTGATAAAGTTAGAGATAATCCTTTATTAAATCCCAGTTAAAAAGGCCAGGTGAGACTTTTTTCAGGAGACACTTCTGAGGACATTAAGATACTCAATGTGGCAAAATAGGGGGAAGGTGAAAAGAAACTATGTCAAAGAACAAGAGTCAAGAATAATCTCCATGAGATTATACGGGTGCATCTCAGTAAATTAGAATATCATCAAAATGTTAATTTATTTCAGTAATTCATTTAAAAAAGTGAAACTCATATAGATTAGTTACAAAAAGAGTGATGTATTTCAAGTGTCTATTTTTTTTAATGTTGATGATTTGTGGCTTACAACCAATGAAACCCCCAAAGTCATTATCTCAGAAAATTAGAATAATCAACACAAAATACCTGCAAAGGTTTCCTGAGCCTTTAAAATTCCTTAGTCTGGTTCAGTAGGCTACACAATCATGGGGAAGACTGCTGACTTGACAGATGTCCAGATGGCAGCCATTGTCACCCTCCTGCTGTATCCAAGCGTATTAATGGAAAGTTGAGTGGAAGGACAAATTGTGGTAGGAAAAGGTGCAAAAGCAACAGGGACAACCACGGCCATGAAAGTATTGTCAGAAATACTTCCAGAAAAGTCCATTCAGAAATTTGGAGGAGATTCACAAGGAGTGGACTGCTGCTAGAGTAAGACCTTCAAGAGCCACCACACACAGACGTATCCAGGACATGGTTCACAACTGTCGCATTCCTTGTGTCAAGCCATGGATGACCCAGAGACAACGCCAGAAGTGTTTTACCTGGGACAAGGAGAAAAAGGACTGGACTGTTGCTCAGTGTCCAAAGTCTTCGTTTCAGATGAAAGTAAATTTTGCCTTTCATTTGGAAATCAAGGTCCCAGAGTCTAGAGGAAGAGTGGAGAGGCACACAATCCAAGCTGCTGGAGTCTAGTGTGAAGTTTCTACAATCAGTGATGGTTTGGGGAGCCATGTCATCTGCTGGTGTTGGTCCACTGTGTTATATCAAGTCAAAAGTCAGCGCAGCCATCTACCAGTAAATTTCAGAGCATTTCATGTTTCCCTCTGATGACAAGCTTTATGGAGATGTGGATTTCATTTTCCAGCAGGACTTGGCACCTGTCCACACTGCCAAAAGTACCAATACCTGGTTTAATAACCACAGTATCACTGTGTTTGATTGTCCAGCAAACTCGCCTGACCTAAACCCCATAGAGAATCTATAGGATATTGTCAAGAGGAAGATGAGAGACACCAGACCCAACAATGCAGACGAACTGAAGGCCGGTATTAAAGCAACCAGGGCTTCCATAACACCTCAGCAGTGCCACAGGCTGATTGCCTACATATCACGCCACATTGATGCAGTAATTAATTTAAAAGGAGCCCCGACCAAGTATGGAGTGCATATACTGTACATACTTCCAATTAGACCAAAGTTTCTGTATTAAAAATAAATTTTTAATTTGTGTTATGTATTATTCTAATTTTCTGAGATAATGACTTTTGGGTTTTCATTGGCTGTGAGCCATAATCATCAACATTATAAGAAATAAATGTTTGAAATAGGTCACTCTTTGTAATACATCTATATAATATGAGTTTAATTTTTTTATTTAATTACTGAAATATATAAAATTTTTGATGATATTCTCATTTATTGAGATGCACCTGAAGTACTGAAACTTTCATATTTGTATGAAACAAGCTTCAATGTCGTTTCTGTGAATCTTTCTTCTGTGTATAGTTCCTTTGCTCTCTCTGATGCTGAAAAATGAGTAACTTGTATTCAATTGGCATTTTGTCTGGAAAATTTACTTGTGCACAACATGACAGCTAAGTTTTACAGAAATGCTTAAATGTTTATCTTAATCTCTGTCTGCTGTGTGTGTACAGTTGCTCAATGCTTAGTACAAGAAAAGGAAACGTTGATTCAAAATAATTTATAATTATAACAAAAGAGTGCAGTTACTAGCACACCTTATAAAAATGTGAGAGTTCAATGTGTTTTTCAGTTTCAGAAGGTACTCACACTTCAAGGCCATGAGGATTGGATTCGTGGAGTGGAATGGGCAGCCAAAGGTAAGAGATTGTTTTTCTAAATATGATGCAAAGAAAGCAGTTCATGAACCTATATATACAGTAGTCTGTGTAGTTCAGGTTAAAACCAGGTATACTGAGTTGCAGATAGAACAGTATCTCTGATCAACTACCTTAGCAAGACTCACTCTAGTGAGAGTCTGCTACCCTTCGCCACTTGAACCACCTCCTACAGCAGGTAAAGAAATTAGACTGACACAGAAAAGGACAAATCACAAGTATGCTATATTGGCATGAAGTGTGGAGGCAGTCTGTCATATCTGATCAGTAGCAGAGCCAGTACAAATCGACTCACAGAAGTGCATATACGCTGAAACATGTCAGCCAATCAGAATGCAACTGGCAGAATACTCACAGCGAGGCCAGATTCATAAACTGAAGGTACCAGACTCTCCGTTATCTTGTGGCTGAGACTACATTTTAAATAACCTCTTATTAAAAATGTGTGGTAGTGTACTGACATGGTTCTGAATTTAAAATATTTCACCCACAGGGGCCTCTATCCAAACTGATTTCACTCTGGTGTGCCTTCATAATGCATGAAGCAAGCACATCATGTCAGCTAAAGGCTCCATGCTGAAGCAGCTAAAGCAGGTGTTGTGTTTCCTTGTGTGTGTGTGTGTTCAGATGGGGAGCTGATTTTGGCCAGCTGTGCTCAGGACTGTCTGATCAGAGTGTGGAGGTTAGTGATTAAGTGTGCACCACAGTCAGAGACACCAACTGAAGGAGTCATCAGGATAAAGGAAGACACGTTTGAGGTGAAAGGAAATGGTGAGGCTCAATTCGTTAAAACTCTTTTTCAGGTATCGTTATTGTTCTCTGGTTCCTAATTACTGAATAATAAGCTGAAGGTTATGAACATCCATTAAGTTTAAGCCCTTAAGTGAAAATTACCATGTTTAAAATTGGAAAAAAGTCCATGAAATGTCCCCTTTGAAGGCTGTTAATCAATAACTGTGCAGAATGGAGTGAGTAAAGCTGGGACATGACTGTTTAAGTGAGAAAAGCAAACTGCATAAAACAAGCAGAGACTTTTTATTTTTTTTCAATGCTCTTACTCTCACAGTGTATGCAGTGACCCTTGAGACAGTTTTAGCTGGCCATGAGAACTGGGTGTATGGCATCCACTGGCAACCCCCATTTAAAAAAGGTATCTGCACATACACCCACTACTGTATTGAAGATAATTATGATGCAGAATGTGGTCGATGGCTTTAGTGTTTTGTGATTTGCTGTTTGTCTCCCCCTGCAGGAGATTCAGTGGAACAGCCTCTCAGTTTGCTCTCTGCCTCAATGGACAAGACCATGATCCTTTGGGGGCCGGAGGAGGCATCAGGTGTGTGGGTGGAGAAGGTCAGTCTGGGCACTTAAATCTGCTTCTCTCAGTGTTTTTCTCTACCTCATTTCAGTTTGATTTGTGGCTGGGTTCCACTGACTTGCAAAGTCGCAGTGATGAACTCTGCTTTCTTTATGGTCCTCTGTTTTTAAAACGTTAGAACAGTAGAACTGCTTTTTTATGGGCATCTTTCCTGATGTCACATTGATTTGAGTGTATTCTTTAGGAAACAATGAAATTCATCATGAAACGTTCTTTTTTTTGTTAGGATTTGATTTTATTCAATTGATGACATTGATCAGAATTAGTTTTAAAATATGCAAAATCCATACAAGTGATTGACATCTTTGCAGAAAAAGGAATAACATTCAAAATTTTCCTGAAGTTCTTTATTTTGGAGCCCTTTCAATGATTGTATTTATGTATTGATCCTGCAAAAGATAGCACGGGCTTTAAAATTATGCAAAATAGGTAAACAAGAAAAAAAAAACAGAATTTTTTTTGTGACAACAGCTATATGTATCACAATATTTAGAGTTTCTTAGATTAAATAAGTGGGGGGCGGCACGGTGGCACAGCAGGTAGTATCACATTCTCACAGCTCTAGGAACCTGGAGGTTGTAGGTTCAAGTCCCGCTCCGGGAGACTGTCTGTTAGAAGTTTGGGGTGTTCTCCCCTTGTCCGCGTGGGTTTCCTCCAGGTGCTTGTGTTTCCTCTCACGGTCCAAACACAAAAGTTGGTAGGTGGGTTGGCGACTCAAGTGTCCATAGGTGTGAGTGAATGTGTCAGTGAACGTGACACCCTGTGAAGCACTGGCGCCCCTCCAGGGTGTGGTCCTGCCTTACGCCCAGTGATTCCGGGTAGTCTCCAGACCCACCGCGACCCTGAACTGGATAATTGGTTACTGACAATGCATGAATACATGAGTGGGAACAGAATAGTACAATATACTTAAGTGATTATTATTCAGTATTTTAGATACTTCAATGCTCTAGCTCCAAATAAGCATGGTTAATTATACTTATTGATAAGGATTCACCTAGTTATTAAAGTGTAATATGCACTTTGATAAAGCACAGAACTCTGTGTTGCCCACATTGCCTTCTAATCATTTCTGGAAATATTTAAGAAATGCTGGATGACACTGACCTCTCAGTGCGGGCACTACGCTCTCCTTTTCCTTTGCCTTCGTCCTCTGGCTCTCCTCTCTGCTAGTAGTGAAGCCCTGTGTCCACAGCAGGATGAACAGCGGTAGGAATGAGATCTAGAGCTGGAGCCAGATCCTCTACTGTGCTTCACCTTGTGTTCGCCCAAGAACATCTGTTTGTTCTCTTTGTCCTCTAGAAAGGTCGGCTTGTGGAGAAGCAATATGTTTTCTGTCAGGCTGTAAACTGACATCGCTGAAGGGAGGAACCTGAGATAACCTGCTGGTGTTCAGTGTCAGGCTCAAAGCAGGCCCGTCTTTCCCTTCAGCCATAACAAGGCTTTTTGATTGGCGTCCCAGCAGCAGATAACAGGCATGGCTCTATGGGTGATCAATAAGAGAGGCTACCTTTTGATCTTCCAGAGAGCAGGTACAGCTTTGTGGAGCTCAGATCACTGCTGTCTCCAGAAGTTCCTGTTTCTGACATGGTGTCTTAATGCCAGTTTTCAGCCATCTCCTGTGTGCCATCCAATTAAAACTGATGAGCTACGTGCCCATAGTTTTAAGGGATTGGTTGTGAAAATGGTAAGAGAAATTGTACTTCTCTCTTGTGAATTTAACGTAGTAAGAAATTCATGCACAAATCTTTTTTTTTTTTTTTTTTTTGGCTGCAGCATGGAAATCCATTCAGTTTGCCCTCTGAAATTTGTGATAAAGGGCATTTTATATGAAGTGGGTCATGAACTGGCTTATCAAATGCGACTTGGATCCTTTGAACTGACAGGTTCCCTGCCTCCAAAGGAAGGAAGCGCCTGTTCTCTCACACATTCGCTTGCATCCTCTCCCCACCAACCACTTTCCTCCATTTCACACTGAACTTGACTGGTTAAATACTGGAATTATGTTACTGCTGCCTTCTTATGCAATATCTCCTGACAAAAGTCTAGAATTATAGATAGCTCTGCAAAAGTTGTACAAGAACAGGTTTTTTTTTAAAAAAAGGAAAGGCCTAGATCATACCACATTTCAGTTTCAATAACATTTTGGGGTCATATGATCTGGGCATTTTACTCATAGGCCCTCTATCAGAATGTCACTAAGCAGCAAATGGCCAGCATCAGTGTGGCTAATTAATGCATTTAAAAAGGAGAGTCTCCTCCATAATGATTAGGGTAATTGGTGATTTAGTGGAGAGCTGGCTAGCAGTGGGGTGGCCAGACGGACCGCTGGGTAAAGTATGCCCTGCTAATAAGTCACATGGGCAGTTAGTGTTGTGGTCTGTTGTGGCAAGACCATCGTAAAAGTCTTGTCTGTTCAGAACCATAAGCTGCATGCTAATGCTTAATAAGCTTTGATGAATGTAAGTAGAGGTGGCGACATGGTGGCGCAGCAGGTAGTGTCGCTGTCCCACAGCTCCAGGGTCCTGGGGTTGTGGGTTTGAGCCCCACTCCGGGTGACTGTCTGTGAGGAGTTAGGTGTGTTCTCCCCGTGTCCACGTGGGTTTCCTCCGGGTGCTCTGGTTTGTTCCCACGGTCCAAAAACACACGTTGGTAGGTGGATTGGCGACTCAAAATTGTCCATAGGTTTGAATGTGTGAATGTGTGACGCCCTGCAAAGGATTGGCACCCCACTCCAGTAGTAGAGAGGTGATGAGTAGCTAGTTTAGTGCTCCAGCTCCATACAAAGTTAGGTTAGGTCTAAGTTGATTTGGCTCATTACTTACAGGTAAAAGTTGAGTTAAACAGCTTTTGGCAGTGGAGTTTTCACTTGTAAATAGTCGATCAGTCATTCAAAAATGTGTTGACTAATGATCATTGCAATAAAAGTAAATAAGTGAAAAGTATTTTATTAGAAGCTCACTATGAGGCTAATGGCCAGTGACAAATACAGTGGTTTGAGATGTGAAACTTGTATTGCAGAAAAGATTTTGTTGTTGTATGTTTCAGCTTCAGACACTCTACAAAGGCTGTCTAAATAAAGTGCGACTATAGATTACCCTTTTATAATTAAATTGACTCTGGCTATTTGTGATTTTGTGTACTATTTTATGAGACAAATGGGACACAAAAATTGTTGATCAAATTAAATAATTGTAAAAAGCAATTGCATCAGTTCACATCTTTGAGAGCAAGATCAAGACCTAATTATTGGAACAGAAAACAATTGTACTGTCCTGTTCAATTTTTTTTTTATTTTTGCTTAAAACCAATTCACAACAAAGTTAGAGCTGATGCTACATTTTAACATGACTTTGTATTTGGAAGAGGCCCCGAGGTACACCCAGGGCCCACTGCAGGGATTATATCTCTAGACTGGCCTGGGAATGCCTGGGGAACCCCCAGGAAGAGCTGGAGGAAATAACTAGGGACCAGGCTTTCGTCCTGTTGCCACTGCAAGCCTGAATTGGTCTAAGCAGTAAAGAAGATGAAGATGACATGTCACACTAAATGTCCTGTTTAAAGTCAACATCTATGTTTGTGGGGATCTGCAGTTCTCTCTGTTTACGTTCAGAAGTTTTGTGTCTTTTTATAAGGTGGGACTGTACGTTTGAGGAGGGAAACAACTGTTTTTGTATGTGGCTGTGAAGTTGAACTTTTCTGTAAAGATTCACTGCTTGAATTACCACAGAAACTCATTTGTAAGTCCAGTTTAGTTTTGTAGCATTTTCATTACTTTTGGTCTCACAAATTTAAAGCCAGTTCCACTTTAAGTACTCTGGAACATCAACAATAAGTCAATATTACCCACCTGTGGAACAGGAATAAAGCAATATCCTCATCCCTTTACATGATTTTCAACTTTGAATGGTTCTCTTTCATCTAAACACCTCCAGATGCCGTTTCTCTGCCATGAATAGAGAGAGACCAAGACGCTCATGTATTTTTGTAAACACATCAGACCTGTTTCAAGTGTGCAAACAGAATGGAAAGCTAGCAAATGATGAGGAAATATCCCCTATATCCAGAACTAAACAAGAGTGTTTTTTGATTAAAATCGTGAACATTGCTTTTAATCATCTTCCATAGAAATGAAAGTTAATTTCCTAACCAAATTTGATGTTCTTTAAAACCTGCTCAATCTCAAAAGATCTTATTTCAGCACAGTGTGCAAAGCTGGCAGTGTTTGTGGAATCTTAATTTGCATTTCTATAGGGTGGGCCATTTATATGTATACCTTAATAAAATGGGAATGGTTGGTGATATTAACTTCCTATTTGTGGCACATTAGTATATGGGAGGTGGAAAACATTTCAAGATGGGTGGTGACAATGGTGGCCATTTTGAAGTTAGCCATTTTGCATCCTACTTTTGTTTTTTCAATGGGAAGAGGGTAACTTTATTCTTTTATGAGTTATTTACAAGTTTCTGACCACTGTCAGAAAATGTGTTCAAAGTGCTGCCCCTTATCATTGTGTGAAGACTGGGAGAAGAGGGTTGCATTGACAATCCAACACAGTGGGCAGCACTTTGAACACATTTTATAAGTGGTCAGAAACTTGCAAATAACTCATGAAAGAATAAAGTTAAATACATTAAAACCAAGCACACCATTGTTTTTCTTGTGAAATTCCCAATAGGTTTAATGTGTCCATGACCCTCTTCCCATTGAAAAAACAAAAGTTGGATCCAAAATGTCTGACTTCAAAATGGCCGTCATGGTCACCACCCATCTTGAAAAGTTTCCCCCCTCCCGTATACTAATGCGCCACAAACAGGAAGTTAATATCACCAACCATTCCCATTTTATTAAGGTGTATCCATATAAATGGCCCACTCTGTACATATTATTTTAATCCTTTGTGTTTCATTAAAAAATACTTTTAAATTCTAATTTTCTGCCTCTTCACTGTTCATTTAAAATAAATTTTCTTCCGACACTGTCCCATATCCAAAGACTGGTTATGTTAAATTAATTTTAATTGCCAGTGTATGGACATTAAAAGACAGTTAAGTACCTGGATTAGAAGAACTGGCTTAAATGAAGGCCTGTCCCAGTTACCTTTGTTGCTTTATTTATTTTCAGACTTAAGTAGCTTCCTGTCCTATTTATCTCCTTTATACAGTGAAATATGCCTGCTCATGTTCCAGACCTCTTGCTGGGTGTTTGGACATGTATATTGCACCACAGATCCATACTGTTGTTCCCTCCATAAACAAGACTGATTACACATTTTGCTTGCAGGAACTTGGCATGATGTACGAGCAACAATGTGGACGGAATTCAAAATCAATCTGGTTAATGTTGCGTTGCTCTCTCCACAATGGCTCGCAGAGGTCTGTGCCACTCAAAGTGAAAGGCACACTATATCGTCGTCATTAGTTCCGCCATGTCTCTCAGCAAGATGGGTCTGTGAAGGGCATATCGGCTGCTGGGGCTAAAGAGCGCTAGTACGCCCACCGCTGATAATCAGATGAGATCTTGTATGTTTGGCTTGAATGTGTGAGGAAATAATAATCTTAAAGGTTAGTCACGTCTTCAGCATTCCGATTGAGATTTCATAATCTGCGTGACTGGTTGAAGTAGGCCTTTTCAAACATGCTCAGTAAATAGTACATGCACTGTGCTGTCACATGGCTCAGAATTTACAGCTTCTTTGCCTGCCATGCCAGTAGACTGCCTCTCTTTATTTGTAACCGTGGCACTGCTGACCATGTGAGAAGTGTTTCACTGGCCAAAGCAGCAACTAGTCACCTACTCAAGATCAGAATGTTCATTTTTAGAGCATTCATATTTAGCCTACTCAGAGTCATGGTGGGTGGCAAGTAATATCATCCAGAAACCACAACTTAGAAGGATTTATTTTGATTATATAATTTACACAAATGCAAGCTTTTTTTCTTGATTTTTGTTTTCTTTTTGTCTGGAATAGTTGCCAAATGCAAATGATCTCAATCAGTCTACATTAGTCCTTGCTTGTACACTTCCATAAACACAGGCAAAGCCAGGTTTGCCCTGATATCTTAATCATGACTAATTATCTTGTTTTATATGATGTTAGTGCCTACTTTGCAGTGCGACTGGCTTCCTCCATTAATGTGAGACACTCAAGCGGCATTAAGCATGTTAGACACGAGCCAGACAGAGGGCACAATGCTCTTTTTTTTTTCTAAAATTTGCTGGAGAAATGAATACAGTGCCTTGGTGTTCATAGCTCTGCCAGGTGAGGGGAATATTGTTTATAGTTGAATTCATCGTCCATGCAAGCAAAGCTATATTCTCAAACCTTTTGTTGTGTTTGAGGCACTCCCTTTGCTTTAATATGAACAGCAAATACATTAGCAAATTTGAAAGACTGCATTAACGTATTTTCTTTAATAGCCTCTACTTTTCATAATTCCTCCTTTTACCTGTCTGTTTGATTTATTTGGGGTGCCTCGTGCACTTTATGTTGCTTAATAATAGATGCCTAAACTAAGATGCAGCACAGCTGCAGTCTTCAGCTCCCATTGGCCAGGATTCATTGCCAGTAATTAGTGGCCTCTGTGACCAGCAAATTCATGCGGGGCAATGAGACTGACGCATTCGCTGTGACACCTCTGCTCATTCCTATTTACTGTCAAACAGAGCACGCTGCCGAGTGGCACTCAGCTTCCGTAATTGACAGTCGACGGGAGTAGCTTCACAGAATCTTGAGATGATTTTTCTATGATGGGATTTTGCTGCAAGCCTGTTTTTCACCCCTCACCACTATGAACGTGCTCATAAGACACCTACTTGAAATGATATTGGCCTGAAAGATTTTACTGTTTATCGACATTCCAGCCACTCTAGGAAAGTGGCCTCTCAGAGGCTGGCATTCTGTTCTGTTACTAACGGGACTTAGATGGTGCTAAAGAATGTACAAGTCTACCTTCATTCGTGAGCTCTGCACTGAGACAGATTTCCAAATTTACAACTTGTGTTGGCATGTCCCTAGGTGCGTGTTGGGGAGGTAGGAGGAAACACACTAGGCTTCTTTGGCTGCCAAATGAGTCCTGATGGCTTGAAGATTTTGGCTCATGCTTTCCATGGAGCCCTGCATCTATGGTGTAGAGACAGGGGCCAGCAGGTATGTCCAACACAACACATCAGTCATTTGACAGATCACCCGAGTTCCACACCACTATATTTATATACTTTATTATATTCAAGATTTGCTTACAACGCTTATGGCAATGGTTATGCTTCAAATTTTGCCAGAGTTCCACTTTAAAAGGTGTTTCTATTTAAAGCAAATAAAATGATGCTCACTGTGTCAGGGCTTGTGCGCTTGATATTTATTGGAGTTTAAATATGCTGTGCAGGGAGAATGGACTCCGGGAGTTGTGGTGTCGGGACACTTTAATGCAGTTCAGGATCTGAGCTGGGATCCAGAGGGAGAATTTCTGCTTAGTGTTGGATCAGATCAGACCACAAGGCTCTTCATGCCATGGAGGAGGAAAGACTGCTCACAGGTTTCACTTTTTTCAGCATATCTCCATGTTGAAGTGGTACTAGAATGATATTCCAGTCATTTTGTTTAGTATATCTTCAGCAAAATTTCAGAATTTTCAAAAATGATTCCAAAGTTTTAACAGTAGTTTTTACAGACTAGTGAAATGCTGCACTGTCGAGTACTAAAATAGATATGAGAAGTTAAATGTTCATGTAAATGTTATGGTCAGTTTTATTATATTTTGACTGTGATTAATTCATAAATGACTGTGTGTGTATGTGTGAGATATAGGTGACCTGGCATGAGATTTCCAGGCCTCAGATCCACGGCTATGACATGCAATGCCTGGCCATGGTGGGCCGCTTCCAGTTTGTCTCTGGAGCAGATGAGAAGGTGCTGCGGGTGTTCAAGGCTCCACGCAACTTTGTGGAGAACTTTGCCAACATAGCAGGCTTCTCTCTGGAGAAACTCATGGCTTCTACTGTAAGTATTCACAATGCTCTATTCTTGGAAGTATAATTATGCCACATGAATCCTCAGTGTTAATTACATTTTCTCTGAGTCTTGCAGCATGAATTCGTCTTTAACTCACTTTTCTTTATGTTTAAATAACATACCCCTTAATTAAAACTTCATATACAGTACTTAACATCAGTTCTGTTTTGTGATCACAAGTGTGGTTTATAGATGACATGTAAGTATTTTGGAATTCATGTTATAGAAAATTAACTTTGTACTATCGACACATTGTTAGTACATTTTTAATGTTAAAGTATTGTTAGCTTTAGCATAAAACTTGTTTTTGACTTTATATTTATTTGCTTATATATGATGACAGGATGCAGCAGACTTACCTGAAGGAGCCAGTACACCTGCTCTTGGCCTTTCCAATAAGGCCGTGTTTCAAGGTACACACTCGTTTTGGCATCAGTGATTAGTCTCTTTTGAACACAGCTGTAATGTCCTGCCTGCTATTGTACTGCTAAAGATGATGGTGTTTTATGAAGATTCTGTTTTGATTGATAGCTGACCTTGCCGTTCAGAACACCCAGGAGGAAGGGGATAATTTCAACAGCATGTCTGACCAGTACAAAGAGTCCTACTTCCACCCTCTCAGTCTAATAGGTAAGCTTTTTTATGTTAAAAATGTTCCCAAATTGCAGTTGGGTGTCCCAATTACATGTTTGTTTAGCATAGCAGCAATGAGGATAAACTTGCTAATAATCGTTTGAAGACATTCAAATATTTACATAAATACAGTTTCAAGAGATCCTCATCCAGCTTTTCATCAAGGTCACAACTTGTAGCCAGATTTTTACCTTGATTTTCAGTCCGGTCTGCAGACTCTGGTGTCAGTCAGGGGAATAATCGAGTAGTGTGCGAGGTGCTCAGACTCAGATTTTTTTTACCTCCAAATCACGTTTCAGGGCAGTCGCAGCATATCAAACATGTCTGATTTTGTTTTTACCCGTTTTTGGATGTAGTCGCGTAGTGTAAATTCTTCACCAACTCAAGGCTGAATGAGTCAATAAGAACAGAGCACAGAAAGTAAACACAGGTGCATGCAGGGGAGCTCTACACTGTAGGATGTAAACTATTAAAAAGTAGTTAAAACTATTAAAAACAACCAATCATGTAGAGAATTATCCCCAGTCATGTAGTGTATGCCTGACATTTTTCCCGTCTCCAGTAAAATCTGCAAAAAACAGTTGTGTAGTGTGAGATATCCAGTCTGTTTATAATGTGTCCTGAATTTAAATGTCGTGTTGTGTCTCCAAGACTTTAAGGTACAGTATGATTTACTGTAAGAATATACAAAACTTTATCTGCTTGAGAACAACTTCATGACTTCATGGTCATGACGTCACACAACGTCTAGTCTGATGACTTTGTTAGCAGTGTTAGCCTGGTCAACTCCAGTTATAAAATGAAGAAAACTTAGAACATGAAACCAAGTGTGTTGGTTGATCCACAACATTTGGTGTAAGGGAAAACTACTAATTTAATTAAAGTGATAGCTACAATTATGTGTCCAAAAGCTTATGGACATTTGGCCTGCCTTTACAGTCATGCTGATGGATGATGGATGAGTCTGGGTTTGGCGAATGCCAGCATTCTCTTTGTCTCTTTGTTCGAGTGAATGGAAAAATGAATGTTTCAGCATATCAAGATATTTTGGACATAGTTTCCAACTATGTGGGGGCAGTTTGGGGAAGATCCTTTTCTGTTCCAGATGACTGTGCCCCAGCATACAAAGCAAGGTGCATTAGGGCAAGACTGAGTGAGTTTGGTGTGGAAGAATGTGTTTGGCCCCCACAGAGCCCTGACCTCAACACCATAGACTGTTAGTGGTTGTCCAATTTGTTTGTGGTTTTCCCAAAAGACCAAAATGTTCAATTTTGGTCTTTGATCCTACATATGCCCATCTGCAAACACTCCCACAGACACTCTGAAATCTTGTAGAAAACCTTTCCAGAAGAGTGGAAAGTGTTATAGCTGCAACATGGGGACCAGCTCTATTTTAATGCTTATAGAGTTAGAATGGGATATAATGAAAGCTTATGTCCCAGTAAGCCTATACGGACATGACAACTAAAATAGAAGTGTATTACAGAAGTCTATAGGAGACAATGAATATATGATGTAGTCATTTGGACTGTTCTCTCAGCCTCCTTACAACAACTATTTCAAAGAAATTGAGTGCCATTGTCTCTGTACTTATTGCATTGCTTTCACTGAGGGCAGCACTCTCTGTAGTTATCCCTAGAGTCTGCCTCTCTGAAGGAAACAGAGCAATGAGAGAGCTCCACCTGCTTGAGAAATCTCAGTGCTCTGATGCTGTGTTCATCACTGCTGAACTGCATTCGCACTGCTGAAAGTAGACAAGACTAGGTATCTACTCTGAGAGAATGAGTTCAGGCCCAGAGAGCATAGATCCACCAGCAGCAGCTCTGCTGAGCTCAGCTGAGGCTCCACTGTCCTCTTCTTGGAAGAGACATTGATGTCCCATGTTTCTGGCAAGAGATTATTAGGGACTGCCTTCCCAGGCTTAAGCACATAAATGGGGCATGAATCAAAGATACTGTAGACAAATGTTATTACAGGAGTAGGCCGTGTGAGGGGGGGACTCTGTGTGTTTGTATGTGTGTGTGGTTAATGTTGAGAGGAAGGGGTTTATGTCTCTCTCGCTCCAGGCAAAACAGGCAGACGCTGTCAATGTGATTGAAAAAGCTCCTTAATCTGAAATCATAATTAGAAAGAAGGCTTATATAATTGCAAAGTTAAAATATTGATGACTCTGGGCTATGGGGTGTGCAATGAGGCAGACCTAGAGTTGTTAACAGAATAATGCGACACTCACTCACTCACTCCCGCTCGCACACTCTCTCTCTCTCCTTCTGGAGGGACAAAGAAGGGAATAATTAAAGGAAAATGACAAGCCAGGGTTGAATAAAATATGGGAGAGCTTTCGACTCAGTTTCAAAACCTATCGGGCACGTGTTGCTTGTGTATCTGTTTTTGAATGACGAGAGGCGTTCCCAGTCTCACATTAAGAGAAGTCAATTTGATTTGCTTCAAATTTGAAGCGCTAACAGCCATTGAAAATTGTGCAGAAAGCTTTCATTGTTGAAAATAGCTTTTGAGGTAATTGGTGAGGGATTATTTAGATGCTAAATAGATGAGCCTGGAGGAGAAAAAAAGGGAAAAACATGCCTTGAAGTGCTTACTATATTCTCACAGTATTTATGTGTGTGCTATGTGTTTCCAGAGCCCCCACCAGAGGATCACCTTCTGCAAAACACATTGTGGCCTGAGGTCCAAAAGCTGTACGTCCCATTTATTCTCATTTGTGATTCCTTAGCAGCCCTGATGTGGCTGGAACAGGCAGTAATATTGTGCAGCATCAGTACTAGAGCATCGGTCCTGTGCAGCGCAGCACTAATAATGCAGTGCAGGAGTCTTTTATAAATCACGAGTCCAGACCAAGCACTTTTTCTCCCACAATCTGCTGTGACACGAGGGAAGATAAATTCAGCTCTGCTTTATTAAAGGGAATGTTTTCCCTTTTTTTTTGAAAATGAATGTTGTAGACAAGGTTATTGGCTTGATGTGTCTCTGAAAATTCAACGGTTCTGCTTTATTTCCTACCAGGCTTGTGCTATCACAAAATAGTTCTCATTTGTTTCCTGAGCTTGTTCCATTGTTTCAGCTGTTATTGTGTGTAAAATGAGATTTGTACATTTAGACAATGAAAAGGCATGGCATTGCTGCATTCTCAGTGGCACCTGCAAAGGGAGGTATTAAAACAGCGAATTGCTCTTAACACAGTTCCTCTAATCAGTTATGCCTAATCTGTCTAATCTTATTTTGAGCAGATTAATTAGATTCATATTGACACTGTATTTATAAGAAATGTTTCACATCATGCAAAGACATCTTCCTACAGTGCCTTCATGTTTGGCTGAAATAAAATAATGTGTGTTAAGTAAAGTAATCAGTAGCCATCTCATTCTTTAGTGATTAGCACTAGTGAGCACTTTGAATGATGGCTGATTCTGGTGGTAAATTGAAAGACTCAGATACATTTGCTGAAGTCAGTAGCTGTGGGGTGTCTGTCTTTAGCTTATGGAGCTGTTTACCCAGCATCTTAAATGACTAAGCAGCCGGTATAATAGCAGGTGCAGGTGTAACAAGTGCAGAGCTGCCCCCTCACTCTCAGCCACGCTCTGCTTCCTGCAGGAATGAGCTTCCAGGCTGAAAATGTCATTCTGACAAGTTCTCTGAAGCACCCACTGTGTTAAGGTTTAGTATCTGTGGCAAGAGTGACAGAATTTTCATTAACATAGCCTTTCTTTCTCTCTCCAGGTATGGGCATGGCTTTGAGATGTTCTGTCTGGCATCAGACTCTGCAAGAACAGTGGTGGCCTCAGCGTGTAAGGTACTGTCACAACACATGCCAGACACATTAGCATTACAATATTCTCCCAGTCTCACACCTCCTACCCCACCACCACCCTGCCTGGACTGAACTAGTGCCTTTTCCAGTGTCCTAGTCAGACCTATGCGTTCACAGCTGTTAGCTGGAGAATTGTCTGTTTAACTCACCACTGCATTTTCTTATTCCCTATTGGATAAACTTCTTGTTCATTTTACCTTTTTTTTCTGTACATATTTATTAATCTTGCAAATATTATTCAACCAAAATGGTCCTTGTTGCTCCTCACTTATCCCAAAATAAGCCACTTCTTTTCTTAGTCAGTGTGGGCAGAAATGACTGCCTCTCCAACAGATGAAGCTCTATCACTGATTAGATCTCAAGCGTGCCAGATTCTTGAAAGAACCTGAAATCATGGCAAGTGAAATTAGTTTAGTGTTTGAGATGTTCACAAAGTAGGCACTCGTTGTAAATTAAGTCCAAATACAACCAAATATTTTTTCTCACTCTTACCTCACAGCTGACACACCACAGAGTCCACGTCATTGGCTGCGAGCCAGTTTCTTTCATAATGTGATCCTTATTTATCCCATTGAATTGCAGGCTTCTCTTTCAGTTAATAATAAGACTATTAACTACAATTCATTTTTCAGGAAGTACTGTGAAGCTTATACTTCAGTTATCTGTTGTGTGGAAGTGAAGTTTAGGGCTATGTACCAGTACGTACAGTTAAGGAGACAAGACAATCTTTAAGAAGTAGATGAAAAATCAAATGTGCACGATTTCTCACTTAAGCCAAATGAATTAAAATATTGTCACCAATCATGTCTCAGTTCATTTTTTTCCAAGTTCTGAGGCTACAAGATTGACGTTGCTAACAATCTATAGAAGTCAACAGGACACTTAGATCATTTTTAAATACATTTCTTTGTCCACTTCAGACACCCAGATCTTCATTAAGTTAGTGTACACTTATCGGTGTGATGTACAACATTTATCTACTATCTGTCTATTCAAATTCTGTGGAAGCTATTTTAGACATCAGGTGCTGAGCCAATTTCAAAATCCGTCTAGAGTATTTTTTTCCATGCCATTCCTTAAGACTCACTTTTCATTATGTCTATTCTGTCCTCAGCGACTGTGATGTTCAGCCTGGACACAGTTGACCCTGTGCCTCTATCTGGCCACACCATATACACACAGACACACACCTCGTCTATAATGGGCTCTGGGGTGTTTCTAGACTTTTTGTTGTACTGGGGCACCACAGCATTTAAAGCTGTATAGGGGCAGAACTGTACCCTTCTGCGTCCCAATCAGTCACTGGGGCACAACTGTGCATTTATTAAAAAGTCTGATATTTAGATGAATCTATTTAAAATTAATGTTGACATTACTCTGACATGAGAGCAAAATGAATAACAAATAATAAAGACATTTTTAAATGACATTTCTTTAAGAAATAAAAACTAACAGTATAAATCTCCTGAGTATTTGAGTGCCCCTGTTATGAGATAAGTATAAATAAAGCCTATGTTAATATAATAGATGCCTTCAATTAGTGCCTTTGCTTTAGTGATGTAATATGTAGGCTTTTTTTTAGTAAGGTATAATATTGTGTTTAGAACTAAAACATAGAGCTATGACCTATAATTACCTTGTCTGTTGTTTGGCGGACTTTCTTTTAAATATTTAAAAGAAAGGTCCAATAAAAAACCAAACCAAAACAAAACAAAAAACAATGGAAGTATACTGGCTTATGTAGTTCCTGGACTGAATCTGCTTGGCGTGTTCTCCTTAGCAATCCAGGATAAAACCACCACCGTGATTTTAGTTGGCACAGCTGGTAAACAAACAGTGTCTAGTGACACCTCTGTTGAGCTCCACTGTTGCCCACAGGTGTATGCAATGTAGATAACATACAACTTCAGTTAAAAGATCTCATCTGAGTGGGAAGCAGGAGTGGTTTCTTATGGTTTGAGCCCTTAACCGTTGTGTTTCTCATTAGACCCTTCATGTCTGCTTTTACGGCACTTTTAGTGGTTATTTTGAGTTTAACTGGAGATGATCTCTTGTCAGGGCATGTTGACTTCCAGCTACTGGCGTGATGCACATCGTCCTCAGCTGCCTTTCTTGTAAATATTAAGTCAGAGCTGTGGTCAATTTTTTATTTATTTTTTTTTTTTTTTCCTGAGACGTCTCTCAGATGGCTGAAATGTGTCTCTCATTGCCCACAGGCATCTAAACCAGAGCATGCAGCCATCTTGCTTTGGAATGCCTCTTCATGGAAGCAGCTGCAGGCTCTCCCCTGCCACAGTCTGACTGTCACTCAGATGGCTTTCTCTCCAGATGGACGTCTGCTCCTCGCCGTTTCCCGAGATCGCACCTGGTCACTATGGAGACGGGAGGGCCCTAACACTGATGACTCTGGTAAACACAGGCGTAGGAAATATGTTTTCCAAGTGTATGAGCTAAAGATCAGGACACACATGCGGTCATACAAAGAAAAAGAAAGTCTTTAAATATTGTGTAGTTACTTTTTACACTGCTGCCACCTCTAGGTAAACTTCCCATTCTTCTACTTTCTTCTGTTTCCTTTACAAAGTGTTGCAACAGATTGCTTGTCCTTTTCTCAAACTCAGCACTGTGTTATTAGTTTGGAGGCCAAATACTCCCTCATGTCAGGATTGACTCAATGTGAACCAAATTCTCCATAAAAGCTGCCGCTCAGTGCATGGCCTTCCTCTCTGTGTTGTTTTAAGCATCCATGGCTAAATTGCCACTGACAGGAGTTAAGTGGCTGAGCGGCTGCTTTGTTTTGCCTATTTGCTTGTGTGTGTCTGAGGCGATGGCGGCACTGAGGCCTGGGGAAGACTGCAGTCTGTTCTGGTTGTGGCTGGTATTACTCACAGCCTGCGTGCTGTGGAGGAGGCGAGTCAGTGTCAGTGCTGATGAGGCAGAGGCCCAGCATCAGCAGTGGAGACCCCTTGGCCACACAGATGTGGCATTAAGACCCTAACCTACCCACCTTATTCGCCTCACTCATTTTGGCATTGTGTTTCAAGCAAATGAGTTAAGACTCGCCAATTGGAGATGGACGATTGTTTAAATGTGTGTGTGTGTGTGTGTGTGTGTGTGTGTGTGTGAGAGAGAGAGAGAGAGAGAGAGAGAGAGAGAGAGAGAGAGAGAGAGAGAGAGAGAGAGAGAGAGAGAGAGAGAGAGAGAGAGAGAGAGAGAGAGAGAGAGAGAGAGAGAGAGAGAGAGAGAGAGAGAGAGAGAGAGAGAGAGAGAGAGAGAGAGAGAGAGAGAGAGAGAGAGAGAGAGAGAGAGAGCGCTTGTTATTGGCTGCTGTGATGGAGTGTTTGCTGGGGAGTGATATATGGTCTGAGACAGGCCTGGACTGTAGCTCTTACTGACAGCAGCTAAACAGAGGCAAACGTCGTATGACGTTTTATACTTTTGAACTTTAGAAATCTGGTAGAGACTTGAGCCTGTCACTTTCTTTTCTGGTATCCATTTAAATTCTGACGCTTCTGATAACTTCTCTTAAAGCACTACAGTGGTAACATATTACTATATAGTCCTCCCTTTGGAAAAGTAGCCCATCTTAAATTTAACCACTTTATTGAGAGTTGTTTTTGGCTGAACGTTTTTAGAAAGTGTACAAAAATATATTTAATCACAAGTGTTTAGAGACAAAACTCAGTGAGTGCTCAATACTTTTTTTGCTATAAAGTTATTTTTAGTTTAGTTTCGCAGACCTTTACTGTATGCAGGGTAATTATTGTCTGTGTCAGCCTTTCACAACAGATGTGGCAGGGATTAACTTGAAACAGACTGCTGTTCGTCTTAAGTCTCTGGTTAATGTTAGAGGCAAAACTGTGTTTTTCTATGAACACTGGAGAAAGCAGGGTGTGATTGTTTTTCTCTGTTTCAGAGCCCCGTTTCTCACTCTACACACACAGCACTAAGGACTCAGCTGTGCACACGCGCATCATTTGGTCATGTGACTGGAGCCCTGACAACAAGTACTTTGTGACATCGAGTCGGGATAAAAAGGTGATGTAGAGATTTCCATAGACATGCACAGTAGAGGGCCACTTCTCTGTAATCTGATGCATTCTGTTATACCTTTGTGCTCATAGGTGGTAATGTGGGGTCACAGTGGCTCTCCGGATCCTATTGCTGAGAACAACAGCAGAGATATTAACCCTTGCTCCTCTGTCCTGGATGTTGGAGACTCTGCTACTGCTGTGGCTATCTGCCCTTTCATTCTCACTGACCAAAGGTATAAAAATACATTACCCACAATCCACTGAGAGATTTTTTTTTAATACTTTGTGCCATAAATGAACTATTTTAGGCCCCTTGTTTGTAATGTAGTTTATCTTGCAGGTTTACTTATTTTCTTTTACTCTGATTTGTGTAGCTACCTCTTGGCGGTGGGGTTGGAGAGTGGCCAGATTGTTCTGTATAAATGGAGGCCGAAGGATGACCTGTCCTCTGGGTTAGACTGGAGCAAGTTTGCTGAAACTGACGCCTCGTATCCTTTCCACTGCACTGAACTCACAGCTCCAGCTCCTGTACATTCTTTGGAAGCAGCCATGCTAAAAGACCAAGGCCACAGGGTCCCAGGGCACAAGCACTTTTCACAAAACCTATTTGATCTGATTATGTCTGCTTTTGTGTGATCTGATAACAGCTCTGGGTCTGTCTGATCTAATAACACAGTGCCTCATGGGAGTTAAACAGAGCTGCAGTCATTCTGCTGCACATGTGAGTCCTGTGTACTGCAAATTGACTGAGAGCTGTACCTCAAATCCAGTACAAGCAATTGCTACTAAGCTAAATCTCCTGTATCTTTTCTGTTTAGATGTTTTAAAATATTGGATTATTTACTCTTGATTTTTTTCCTCCCTCCTTTTTTTTTCTGTGTACCTACGCTCCACCAAACAGTCTTATAAACTCCAGGGAGTCAATGGAGGTGGCTGTAGTTGACAGTAAAAGGCAGCTAGGGGCTGTGTGTGTGGGTATGTGTATTTCTGTGTGTGTATTTGTAAAGCAGAGGCAGTAGGCTGAGTATGCAGTTCTTGTGGGCAGGTTCCATGCTGTTGGGGACGTAGGGTGAATGAGGCACCACTAAGAAGCCTGAAAGGCCTAGTGTATTTGTGTATTTGTTTGTTCTCTTAGTGTTTTCACTTAGCCCTCAGCCTCCTCTCACTCTCTCCCTGTTTGCAGTTGCCTCTGAAATCCTTGTTCCACTACAGCACATTCAGAATTCACTCCAGTTTGTTAACTATAAAACCCGCACCTGAAGGTAGTGTGAATTTTCTTGCCTAATTGATGCTTGAACTGGGACCATGTAAAATGTAAAAATCCTTTTTTATGTTGGAGGTTAAGTAGGATATTATGTATTCAGCGAATGCGCGGTAGTGTGCAAATATTTTAGGCTCCTAAAATTATCATTATTTAATATAATGTATCTTCTAAATAAGAGTGGTGCTTGTGTACAATTATATATAATTATAAATACAAAATAGGATATTCTATTCTAAAGGTATATGTATTGGAGCAAATGTAAAAAAAATAGTTTGTTTCCAGATGATTTTCTTGGTCGTATGGAATTGTGAAATGACCATCACACATTATTTATTTAATGAAGTATGAAAGTACCTCAAATAAAACTGCCCCGCCACAAGGAGAGATTTTAAAGGTTAAATTAATACATTAACACAGAATATAACTATATACACAATAATGTTCTTTGTTTTTATTTTTATTTGAGCACATAACCTCTTACTGCTCAGATAATAGCTTCTTAAATCTCATTTTCTCAGGTGCCTGCAAACCTTTGCACAGCACTGTGTACCTCATCTTTTAGACGGCATAATCCTATACTTTCCCATAAGTGAGTAAAAAGTATACATAGAACGAAACTGAAAAGTTCAGATTTGTAAAGTGCACTTCAGTAAAATTGATTTCCGCTCATAACATTTGTTTTCTTTTGTTTTTCTATGGAGATTTTTAAGGCTTTTTGCTGCGGTTCCTCAGCCTGAGCGCTTCCTTATACCTTTGAAATTCATGGGCAGGGATTGCGGTAATGGGATGTTAATTGCAGGGCGGCACAGTGGTGCAGCAGGTAGTGTGGCAGTCACACTGCTCCAGGGACTTGGAGGTTGTGGGTTCGATTCCCGCTCCGGGTGACTGTCTGTGAGGAGTGTGGTGTGTTCTCCCCGTGTCTGCGTGGGTTTCCTCCGGGTGCTCCGGTTTCCTCCCACAGTCCAAAAACACACGTTGGTAGGTGGATTGTCGACTCAAAAGTGTCTGTAGGTATGAATGAATGTGTGTGTGTGTGTGTGTGTGTGTGTGTCTGTGTTACCTTGTGAAGGACTAGCGCCCCCTCCAGGGTGT
Source organism: Hoplias malabaricus (assembly GCF_029633855.1). Classification (NCBI taxonomy): domain Eukaryota; kingdom Metazoa; phylum Chordata; class Actinopteri; order Characiformes; family Erythrinidae; genus Hoplias; species Hoplias malabaricus. Next base: position 33,736,163 of record NC_089805.1, on the reverse strand, counting down.
ATTCCTGCCTTGCGCCCAATGATTCCAGGTAGGCTCTGGACCCACCGCGACCCTGAACTGGATAAGCACTTACAGATAATGAATGAATGAATGTATTCCGTTATTGGCTTTGGTTTCATTGGAATTAAAGAGTCATATCACTGCTTGGTTGTATTTTCAACCAGAACATATCAATTAGATTATAGTAGTACCACAGTTTCCTAAGAAGAATACTGTTTTGTGTAAACTAATCTGATGCTTCTACAATTAAAAAATGAGTAAATATTAGGTGTGATTGAGTTGTCAGAAATCACTAGGCTTTCCATTTGTTATGGATTTTTTGGTATGTACCATGAAGCTTATATATATATATATATATATATATATATATATATATATATATATATATATATATATATATATATATATAAAATTGAAGTGTGAGCTCAGAAGGGTGGACCCTTCAGAATACTTCAGAATTATTTTCAATCTCTTCTCTTTCCACTGTATCTGTAGCAAGCATTTATTACCCTTCAGGCTGTTGACTCACACAGTTGTAATAGCAGTCAATGGTCCTTGAAGGTTGAAAAGTGCAGGAATACTCCTTTAAGGGGTTAACTGAGAGTCAGAAGAACAGGAGGGAGGACAGGGCTGGGCCTTTAACCAAAAGAGAGGATGGTAAAGTAGAGTGACAGCAGAGAGACTTGCCTGAACAGCTGTATTTAATCCTATAGCTCTCTCTTGGCTGTGGTTTCCTTGACTGCTCTTGTGGCCTCAGTCAGAGTCACTGTCTGGTGGTAAAGAGACTGCGCTGGAGGCCCAGAGCCCAGAGCCAACACCAGAGCATGAGCGAGAATGACCACCACGCCTGGGTCCAACTGGCCAGTGCCGGAGCTGACTACGCCGTCAAAATCTTCAACATCAACACACTGATTTTGTAGCAGTCTGACGCACACGCCCCCCCCCAGTGACCCCTCAGCCTGTCCGCCCTGACACACACACTGTCCAGCACTGGTCTGCTTCCACTCCCAGCTGTCCTCAGTGTGTGTGTGTTCAGTCATAGATCCACTGGTCAAACTCATGGACTGTGGTTCATAGCTCTGCTCATGGAGCTGGGTGAAGAGGGCAAAAGGTGCTGAAGCTTTGATACTGTTTCTATTGCTGAGGCCTATGAAATATTGTACTATATAATGATTTATATAAAGAAAAAAGTCTGTATTTGTAATAAATTGTTCCTTAATGACAACTAGTGTAAAGTGTATACACTGTCAGAAAATTTGTCACTGTGGTGGTACCCTCAAGGAAACATATTTGTACCTTTAATTAGGGAACATAATTGTACCTTATTTTATTTATACCATCTTTTGTACAGTGCTGTAATGATCACAGTATCAGTGGTCGATGGTATTGAAACTACTTAACTGAAAGGATTGTTTAATTAAAGGTTGATATATGGAGACAAAATAAGGTATAGTTTAGAGGAGTAATATGTAATACTTGCATTATATAATGTGTATATTACTGTACTAAATCATATAATGACCAGTCATCATTAAGAAAACATGCTCAGCACTAGCATCTCTGACAGCAGTGCTGCAGCCTGTTCGCTTTTTTGTTTTTCCTGGGACAAACAGCTTGCTGCAGACAAGCCAGCAAGCAAACTGAGATTTTTAATTAGTACTGTACCTAAAAAGCCTTGCCATTATAAAAAAAGCTCCATGACCAGAGTAAATGTATGCAATTTAAAAGATGGGTGGTGGATTAGAGCCCAGCAGGACTACAGGACAGAATCAGAATTGACTAATGTTCTCCTGAACAGGTAAGCAAGTAATTTCTGAAAAATCCCAGACCGGGATTAAGCCTAGTCCTAGACTATGTCCTCCTTTCAGTGGAAAATCACAATACAAAATGCTGTGTAGTTCAGGACTTGGTTTAGTCCCTGTCTGGGAAAACCCCTATGTATGTGTGTATTAAAGGTGTAAAAGGTGTCTTGTTTGTGTTTTAAAGAAAATGAGTATCAAATATTTCAAAACTAAATTCAGCCTTACAAGTCACCTGTTTAAAGTGGAACAGAAAATTCAAATAAGACAGTGGTGAATAACACCAAGGTTAACCTCTTAAACTGACCTATGCAAGGTGACACAAAATGTTTGAATACAACAGGAGGTCCTCGGGTTACGACGCATCTCCCATTTACTGTATAAAGCCTTATTTCGACTTAAGTGGTTTTGCGTCGTAACGCGAACGTGTTTGGTGTGCGCGGCGGAAGAATACACGGTTACGCGGCTCGGGACCGAGGAGGATATGTGTTAGGATAGGGTAAGTGCTTACAGTATGTTATTTACGTAGAGTATGTACGTATGTTCCGACTCACACCGAAAATCTGTTTACGACGCGACGTAGGAACGGATCAACGTCGTAAGTCGAAGACCCCCTGTACAAGTTTTGTGAATACGAAGCAAATGTCTGTCTCCTAAAATGACATTTTTGTTGGAAGATAAAAAATCAAGAAGGATAACATCGGCCATTTCTAATGAAACAATATGAAAATGGCTCGTTAATTTTTTTTTTTTTTTTACCTTTCTCTAGCACAGGCTTCAGTGAAATGAGGTACACTTTGATTACATTGATAACAGCACATTCGTTTTAGACATCTGTTGCAAAGATAACGAAAGCATCTTGCCCTCTCCCTGAAATGGCTCAGTATACACTATTCCATATATTGATCACTATACAGGGCACTATTTTAGGGGACAACATTGAGGAGGGTAGTGAATGATTTCTGACACTACCTTGTGGGATTTTGCCAAATAGAGCAGTGGATTATGGGTATTTAGACAATCCACTAATGTAAATGGGTTGTACATTTTCTTTTGTGAATTGTGGGATTGCTAGTGCACTGAAAATGAGCAACTATTTTTTGGACACTACTACTCAAGCGTGTGAACATGTTTTCTGTATTACAGATTGCTCCTTTAAAAATATCATTTTTACATATACATTAGACATTTTGGTTTTGGGTAACTGACAGGTTTTCGGTCCTGGTTGAGCCCTTTCTGTGTACCTGACATAAAGGATTTTAAAGTATCCCTGCATTCACATTCTACATCTGAAGTCTTCAAACCCAGTTTATGAATTTGGATGTTGTAATGAGGCCAGTCAAGCAGTTAATATAAAATACCTAACTGAAAATGTAAGATCTCTGTTGGAGACAGCTGATCACACAGGTCAAGCTTCCCCGTGGACTTCAGTGGTCTGCTTCATTAAACACACCTGATTCAATGCAGCAGTTCATTTGAAGCTTGAGGCGGTGGGAAAAACGCTTATCTCTTCGGAGCTGTGATCTGGAAGAAACCCAGTTTGACATGCCTGACCTATAGAGAATGTGACACAATGCAGCCAGTGGTAAAATAAACCATAACTGGTGTTTCATTTTGGTTTTATCTTCACTCTCCAAATATCACATGTAAGTGATGTTTATTTATTTTTATTTTATTTATTTTAATGAGAAATAGACTATACATAAGAGAAGGTTATATATAGGTTTCTCCACTAGCTCTGTTTTCCAGGGTGAATGGCCTGTCCAGCAGTGATTAGGAGCTGGACTGTGGTAGTGAGAGGCTTAGGGCTGGGCTCATCTGCTGACTTGCTAAATATTTGAGCTTGAGGGAGAAGGCACACCGACTCTGACATGAAGGCTCTGCACTCATTCTTCTTGCATCCTGTTTGCCATGGGGCCCTCGTTCCCTCAATTATTTATCACCCTCAGTGTACAGAGTCATTACAGATTCATCTTGCCCATGTCATCATCTGTGTGTGTGTGTGTCTTTAAGAAAGAGAATAGGTTCTGAGCATTACTAGTCAAGACTACTGACCATTAAGTCACCAGCAAAGACATCACTTCATTTTGATTATTTTATTAATAAAAACATTTTTTGCAATAATTTATTAAAAATGTTATGATCTCCATGCAGTTTAAGGGTACAAGAATATGAAATGAGCACATCCACTGATTTTTCAACAGCTCCTGTGTGTGTGTGCTAGTACAAACACACTGATCAGGACAGTTGTGGAGCACAGAAGTGTACACTGGCAAAAGTACTGGATATATAAAAAAAATAAATAAAACAAACAAACAAAAAATCATAACAAAAAAAAAAAAAAGTAAAGAAAAGATAAAAATCGTGATCTCTTTGATCTGGATGGGCACCAATGTTCTGTGTAGTCAAAAAAAGAGAAGTCTTCCAGCACAGAATAGATAGTTTCGAATAGCGATGTGTAAACTTGAAGACGGCACGTTTTTCACAGAGTGGCAAACAGACATACACACTCACCGTCAACATTCTGTAATTTTTTTTATCATTTGTAATGTTCCCCCCACTATCATAGATTAATACCTCTACAGAAAAATGTGTTGTATACATTATATACATTAGAAATAGTCCTTCATTCTCTTGGGGTATGGAGGAGGCCCTCTTATTGTTCCGTATTGTGCTAGTAAACGCACACTTATTACCTCAAAACAAACAAACAAAATAGTCCAGGCTTACATGTTGTAAAAGGTAAATATGTTTGCCCCAATATCTGTCGTCCAGTGTTAAAAGTTTTGTGGGTAACATGACAAAGCTGTGAACTTGGTTCCAGAGTTTATTGCCTGTAACAAGAAGACACTCCACAAATCAGGTCACATGCTGCACTTTATGAACCTCTGTGTCAATGAGTAAACCACGTGTTCAATCAATACACACATTCTCTCTCTCTCTCTCTCACTCTCACAAACACACACATCCATACACAGCGATTTAGATTAAAATTACATAACACTCTCAAAATAAAACCAAACAGGAACCTGGTTGTTTGGTCTCGCTCTGATTTCCCCAGAGAATCAAACAGAAGTCTGCAGGAATTCACAGTTCTTCTCATTGCACGGAATGACCAGCTAATCTCTGTGTGGTCAGCGTATGGACTGTGAGCTAAGAGTGTATGGTCAGTAGGGAATATTGTTTCATATTAGTTTCAAAGGGTCTGTTAATGTGCACAGTCACATTGGGGGGGTGGGGGGCATGCACCATATTCCATCCCCAGTCCCGTGTCCCGTCTCACCCTTCATGTATTACATTTTCAGTCCCAATGGCCATTAAGCAAGTTATTTATTTTTCAGTTTCAGGGAAAAAAAGATTCTCTTTAAGATTTGGATTGAGTTTTCAAAGAAACCTGCAGAGATCTTTTTCAAACCCTAAAAGGTGGATATGTGTTCAGTCCAAATACTCGACGTGTCCTAGACATCTCTTGACCACATAACTTCTTTCTAGGTATAGCACCGACTTGATGCTGTGTACTGTACTTACTATGTTTAGTTCTTACTAGGTATCAGCACCGGCCCTTGTTCTGGCAGTGTCTAAGCTCAAGGGGAGATTGGACTTAAACCTATCTGTAGTAGCTGTGATAAACTTTCTGCTTGAACACTAAGCACTTTTGTGAGTCGCTCTGTATCAGAATGTCTGCTAAATGCTGTAAATGTCTTGACAGCTACACATCCTTTCAGATCCAGAGTTCAGTTTTCATCTCAGAGTAGGGAGATGGTGAGAAACACCTGTACTGTTTTATATTTGTTTGGATCATATTTTAAACTCCAGCTTTGGAAACTATTTTGTTTTCTTCGCTTATTTTCCTGACATTAACGAATTGCATCTTGTACTTAATGGCTATTTTGACTGGGTTTAATTAAACAGAGGGTGGTTTCTGATCACACACATCACTGCCCCTTTATTCTTGGTGATGTGTTGCAGAAATGTTGATTCTGTGCATTAGTTCTCCTGCTCTTCATGGTTTTGTCTTTTTGTGAAATGAGTTATTGATGTAGATTTTGGACTCTCTCTCCAGTGTGATATGATTCAGAATGTGGGTCTCGACGGCCTGCTGGAGCTAATTATTGCCACTTTCATAAATGTTGTGCATTTGTTAGAATTTAATAAGGAAAATAAATTCTACAATGTATGCATAGTATACCATGTATGGAAGTGACAAAAATGCATTAGAAAATCAGTTCTAGACATATTCCAGCCCCTCCCACTTATCACCATGTAATGTTTAACATGTTTGTCATTGTATAATGTTTGTCTGTTAATGTATGAAAAGCTTAATCACCACCATCCACCATCCTCGTGATTTTAATGGACGTGAAACATCACCGGTCTGGGTTAAAGAGTTCTGCACCACTGCGGCTTCCAAGAACATAAAATAAACGTTCAAGTAAATAACACCAAAACAAGCCTCCAATGCCTTCCAACTGATCCAACTTTGCCAGGATTTTTACAAACGCTTCTCTAGATACAGTGTAAATATGCAAACTAATTTGGTCCAAATGAGGAGAATGGGTAAATATCACAGAATGTACCGGCTACAGCACCTGCACCAATCAATGATAATCATGTCTAATTCCAAATAAAGTGATGTAATTTAGACAGAGACGAGAACATTTAGTATTGATTATCCCTTCAGACTCATCTCTAACTGCAAAGCAAAGCAATTTTATCAGCTAGAATATATATGCTCCTAAACTTCAGCTTGCCTTCAATAAAATAACACATTCAGAACGTTTGCCTTTGTCCTTTCAGCATGAATCCAAAAAATGGCATATGTTTGCATTACTCCATCTTTTCTAAGTTAATCTAGTGTTTGCCTATTTCCATGCTGTTGGGTCAAAGTAAAAATCTGCTTGCAAGACATTCCAGCCTCAGCACAGCAGCCAAGCTCCTTTAACTCCAGAGGTCCACCCCGCAGAAGCAAGGCAATGACTCAGGAAATGATGGGGTGAATAGTAGTGAGCCCGTTTACAAGCACCGAACTTCACTGAACCTGCAGCTTTCTCTTAAGAGGGGGTACAAAAAGTGGCATAAGCTTTTCTGATTGAACAAAACTCCCATTGTGTGCTGTTATTTTTATTTTGTGAAAAATCCTTCTTTGATTGGTTTGTATACGCAACGCATCTTACTCAGAATCAGCACTCCAGCTCTAAGATTCCCTCCAAGCTATTCTCATTCATATAAACAGATACTCAAGCCGACTCATCTTCAGATTTTATGACATCCAGGCAGTGCGAATAACCACCGCCCCACCCCAAGAAAGGCATGATTTTGGAATAAAACTATAACGATAGTAAGTATTTTGTTTGTAATGACAGCTGTAGTTTAGTAACTTAAAGTGAAGCCACTGTTCATTCCATTCCTCCTTGGAAAAGTAAGTTAAGAGGTTGTAAAATATGACACTGAAACTCAAGGACAGTAACTGTCCTTTAGATAATTGCCATCATTCAGGGACGGAGACTGAGGTGCCGTGGCATTAGAGATTTTGCTTGACGTTGCTCTGCTTAAAAAGGTCTTTTCCTGTTCATACTGAAGGTGATGTGCACTAGCACTAACACATGGGCCTCTTGGATATTTAGTCTGACTGAAATGAAAACAAACAAACAAAAAAAGAATAGTAAGAAAACAGCTCATGTCTAGAGTTATTTCAAACCTTGCACAACAGAAAGGCAGTTCGGACAAAGCCGTGAAATAAACTCATGGTGTGTTTTACTCTAATTGTTACAGTTGTGTTCCTTTGACCGATGAGCTCAGTTTCTACAATGACCTCCAGGCTCCAAGTACAAGACCACAGGCACAGCATTTAACAAACATGACGAAAAACTAAATCCAAGACACCAACGGTGAGATATCTGCAGAAAGGAAATGTTCTCGAGAGGGATGATACTTAGCTTATTCCAGTATGTTGCATTTCAAATACAATTCCTCTTGTTGTCTTGTTATAGGTTTACAAAAAATAGTATGACAACAGATATACGCCTATGCTCCCTATACCTGTGAGACATTTGTGCAAAAGTTCACAGCACAGAGTTACATTTCTATAGCAACTATGAGGTATGTTCACTGTTGCTAAGTGCCAGGTGATATATTTCCAATGCCACTCGGGGAGGAGAGTGGAGCTCCTGTGCCTGGGGCTGCGGTTAAGTCCTTAGTGTGTGAGCCAATGATGTGCGGCCGACAGCGCGCTCTCCATCTCTGCTTCGCTCGGCTTAAGCTACAACAAGAATCACAGGATGATTCATTTTCCGTGAACAAAACTTGTGGCAGGAAAAAAGAAAAACAAAAAAACAAAAAACCACCACTGCACTGAAGGGCCATAATGAGGTTTTGCTCATGTGACCAATCTAAGACAGGCCCGTTATTGTGCTGCAGATTGCTAACTCCTTTCACCATCATTCCTCTTTCCACAAATGTGGGCTGCCCTGCTTTAACCAGTGGGCTTTAGGCGATGATACGCTTGTTTTTTTGTTTTTTTTTTTTTTTTTTTTGCTTTCAGTAAGTATTATCATCATCACCCCTGTTTGAAGCTTTTAGGCCTTCATGTTGAGACAGGACTTTGATTGCATGCCAAAGTCAGTTCATTGCCAAGGGCCAAAGTGCAAGCCTTGGAGGAATGACCCATCAACGAGTGGTTGTTTTTGACTACAGTCCCTATGAAAGAAGGCCCACACACTCAGCTGAAATGGAAGACTGGCCCTCTGGATTGCCCCAGATATCTCACCTGACCATAAGGCTTGTGCACTTCCATATTGGCTCCTGGGAGTGTGTGCGCTCACGCTTGATTTTACAGAGGGTCTCAGAAGGTCTCGCAGCTGGTCTGTAAGGACATCTCGAGGCCTCACTTGTGAGAAACAGTGTAGTTGCCTCTATCTGCCTTAGTCGTTTTTGCCGTTTTGCACCAAGTCAGTAGCATTTTAACGACTTTTAAGTTACCTAGATCACGTTGGAGTGATATTTTTACGTACAACATATGGTGCAAATCTAGCATTGTGACAAATCAGCAGTGTACTTCTCTTCACATAAAAGAGACAGCCTCTTGTGCCGCGTGATGTTTGCTTGCTGTGGTAAGCAGAAATTACAGTTGACTCACTTTCAATGATCTAATGTTTTTCACACCATGAGTGTACACTTAAACAGTGCCAGTAGGATTGGACCAACCAGCTTCTAATGCCTTTTCTGTTTTTAGTCAACAGTCACTATGCAAAGTTTTTCAGAGGTCATTTTCTGAAGTACCCAGCCTTATCTGAATCCAACGACCCAAGTAATTAATTTCACAGCATACTGAGAGCTTGCTTTGAGGTGGAGGATGGTATTTACATGACTGTTAGCATGGTCAACAGGATGAGTCCTAGGTCACGTGTGGAGTCATCACTGCTGTGGAGAGCCAGCAGGGAGCTACTAATGTCGGACAATTCGACGAGCTGATAGTGGGTCCACTTCTTCAACGACAAAAAATGGTGTCTTTATAAAAACTCCCTTGAAGCAGATAAGGCTACTGCACAGTTGGTGTCCTGTTGCTTCTCTCTGGTTGTTTGGGATTTGGGGGGGGTGATTTTAGGGGTGTGTGGTAGGGGTGGGGGGATGCGAGTGTTGGTGGACACTGTATGTGGGTGAGGACGTCCAGTGACCCCCCCCCCCCCCTCGCAGCCTGGAGGATCAGTTCTGTTCTGACATAGACCAAACACGTGGATGGAGGGAGTGGGGGTCATGGATGTATGAAGAGTCAGACCCCCCGTGTCACTCACACTCTTCCGTTAGCTGCTGACGTGGCTCAGTCTGTTGGACAGAAAACAGAGACTTTCTTCCTCTGAGTGTGGGTCCGGGGCAGCTCTCACAGGCCGGACACCATCACCCTGTAGGAGGGAGGCATGTGCTGTCTGTGGCGGGGGCTGGATGCAGGGCTGCTGGTAGGGCTGCAGCTGGCGTCCACTCCCCCTATGGAGGGTAAATAGGCGTGGTGCAGAATTGGTAGCTGCAAAGACAGCCTACGCTGTATGCTGTGGAAACAGAGGACACGTATCAGAAGGTGGATCAGAGATCACAAAGCACTAAAATACATCACAAAAAAACAGACATGCTCTTAAAGTGAAATCTAAGCCAGAATACATTTGATTTGCCAAGATGTATAGGTGATGACCATGATTCTAATCAGAAAACTATTTTTACACAATTAAGAGGATGGTTCCTCACCATGCACAGACTGGAAACCAGTCTAAAGTATTTGTTAGTAAATGGTTAAAAAAAGAAAAAAAGTGTCTCAGTCTGATATGCTAGGCATGTTTAGACAATGGAGAGACCTCCAAACTTTAAAAAGCATGACGAGAAAGAAGACTGCTCTATTCATGCCCCATAGGTGGGTGATATTGATTTATTTTTGCTGTTTCATATTACTTAAGGTGGAACTGACTTTAAATTTGGGAGACACTAACCCCATGAAAGTAAACACAGATGGAAAGTGTTAGAAAACTAGACAACCCGAGTTACAAATGTGCTTCTGTGGAAATTCAAACAGTGAATAATAAAAACTTCCAGACAAGTAATTTTTCTCCCCTCAAACACACAATTCCACCTTAAAAGATGCTGAGCTTCTGAACATAAACAAACGAGAGAACAACAGTTCCCCAGAATCATCAACATTCCCTTTAACTGATGTTCAATATTTGCCTACTTCCTTCTTCACTGGAGCGACAAGCCCAGTGTAGCTAACATACAAAGAATCTTACAGCCAATCAGCATTGTGGAAACTGCATAGATATTTGCTTCATGTTTGTTAATGAAATAACCCCCTATCACACAGACTGGCATGAAGTATCTAGCACAAAACACTCAACAAAGTTCATCAGAGGAGATTTCCCCAGGCCTGAAGTGGTAAAATATCTCTGTTGGGACCTTTGTTGCACTCTGTAAAAGGGAGCAGGTGTTTTTATAAACTTAATGTGGTAATAACTGTGTTTTTCGTTTTGGCGAGGCTGTCATGTTAAATAATTGAAAATAAACTTGCCTGACACTTTAAGACACATTTGTCTAAGATGATAAACAAAACACAGCAGGAATCTACCAAAATACTGTTTATATTTTTGCTCATTTAGGAACATAACCTCAGTTTTGCCTGAGGGACAATTCTAATGATTTATACAAGCAGTTTGCACAAAGCAAAAGCATTATGGCATTCACTTCCATTACCTGTTAGCTCTATTAGCCTCGTGGCTTTAGAGAACAAAACTACAACACTGCCTGGGCTAAATTTGAGATAAGGGAAAACCCATGTTTCACCTTTAATATTCCAGCTTGAAACCATCCATCCATCCATTATGTGTATCCACTTATCCAGTTCAGGGTCACAATGGGTCCAGAGCCTACCTGGAATCATTGGGCGCAATGCAGGAATACATCCTGGAGGGGGCACCAGTCCTTCACAGGGCAACACACACACATTCACTCACACCTACAAACACTTTTGAGTCGCCAATCCACCTACCAATGTGTGTTTTTGGACTGTGGGAGGAAACCGGAGCACCCGGAGGAAACCCACGCGGACACAGGGAGAACACACCAAACTCCTTACAGACAGTCACCTGGAGCGGGAATCGAACCCCTAACCTCCAGGTCCCTGGAGCTGTGTGACTGTGACACTACCTGCTGTGCCCAGCTTGAAACCATCAAAAAATTATAATAATTAAAAAAAAAAAAATAAAACTTACTAACTGCATTCATTATGTTATGTAACAAGGTGAAGGCAAACAACTTCTTCAGGAGTATTTAATGACTAGATATCCTCTCTTCAATCAATTTTCTGTGAAACGTAAGTACTTCGAAGAAAGTTTGAGACCCATTCTCTCTGGTACTTCATCATAACACTGTGTTCACTTCTATTTACATAAATGTGAGCCCATGTTTGTACAGGAGGGTGACAAATTACAGATTTTAAAGCTCAAGCAGCAGCAATGTTCTGGATGTAAAATACGTGACTGTGGTCTTAAATAAGCTCTTCACACACACAAACTCGCGCGCACACACACACACATTGTGAGTAGGCATAAGCAGGCCTCTGCTGCACAGCCCTCTAATCCACAGTGCTGCTGGCTCTCTGCATCCTCCGACATAAAGTACATTTCATGCCTGCACCTAGTGTCAGTCCTCACCCTGCACCCCAAGAGAGTGACACGCTTTCAAGTCAATTACGTAATCTAAATGCCAGTTACATAAAGGAACACGAACACACACACACACACACACACACACACTTCTTCCTGAGGACTTCCACACTGACATTTCTATAATGTGTTTGATTGAATTAGGTGTGTACCCTTTCACCGTGTAGGAGCCTTGGCCTGGTGGGGATGGGCTGCCCCTCTCTTGGTGAATATGTAATTGCTAGTGTAGGCAATTTTAGGCAAGATAGTGAAAAAGTAGGCCACTTCCAGTTTGTCTGATTGGCATTGATTGAATTTCATAGTGTTCTACTTTTAAAAAAAAACTTTTCTTTTGATGTTTAAGATATTTGAAGATTTTTCACTTTATTTTAAAAGATTTATTACACATAGAGAACTTTGAGGCACTGTTAATTTAATGCAAATGCACCAAATATAAACCAGTGCCTCTGACTGTGCTGCCCTTGTTCTCTTTTTCACAGGATGAAGTATCCTATTGGTTAAGAGGGACCATATTTATGTTAGAAAGGGAAGGATTCATATATTGTATTGCCTGTGCCTCGCTTTTTGGCCTGCAGTCCAAGCATTCCCATTTGAATTGACTCATGTTCTTGTGTTGTCTTTAAAAAGATGATGTATTATAATAAATCAAGTGTATGTCTGAGAACCTCTGAAGTTATTATGACTCTAAATCCATTTCTAAATTACTTCATCTATGTAGCACCTTTTGAGAGTTCATATTCCCCAGAAAAAGCAATCACCTTGAATTTTTGTGTTTTCTTTTACAATATTTTGGCAACAATTTCTGGAGTTTTCCCTGCATTGCAGATGAATCAGATTCCTAATGTAAAAAAAAAAAACAAAGAGTAACAAGTCTAGTTTTGCCGGACTGGAGAAGCCTTGGTGCTTCACATCAATGTCTTTGTGTATATGTGGTTTTATTATGTGATTGTGTTGTACAGAAAATATGGAGGGCAGGACTAATAAATGCAGAAATGAAAAAAGGAGCACAAAGTTTTGTTCATAACATATAACATGGTATCAGTGTTTTTCTTGTTAATTTATTACCAACAAAGAACTAAGAAGACCAAGAACATTATGTTGATTTTAAGAATTACAATTACTTATTTATTCAGTGTAACATGTTAAAGCACACAAAGTTTAAGGAGACTGTGCACAGCTATATGGAGTTTTATAAACACATTAACACCACAAAATGTCACCACTTCCCTTTATGATATTTCAGGCAAAGACACACTCGTGAAATAAGACAAATTGAGCAGTCCTCCTCTCTCTGTGAGATATAATACGTGTGTAAATGTTGCAGAGTTCTGAGCCATTCTGCTGAGCTTGTGAACTAACCAACACGGAGCCAAGGCTCTTGCCGACATGCATGATGTCATGCCAAACACAGCCCCAGAAACACACACAAACAGAGTGTATTCCTGTTTTATTTCCTATTATTCAGCTACGGTTCGCACTGAAGAACCTACTGTTGTTTGGTTCCAGCTGGGAGCAAATTTTTCTGGTTTGCAAAGCAGTTTATGTCGGTCTAAATGTGCCAAACGGTTCCAAATGTAATTTGTTAACTGGAATGTGAAATATGGCTGAACTAACAACAGACGGTGTAGTAGCACCACCTTAAGTTGTTTCTGTGAAACACGGCTGAACTAACAGTTCCTACTTGTGCATGCGTGTTTCAGCATTAGGAGCCAGGAATCATCATTTAGTCTAGGGTGCTATGGAATTATTTTACTTGAGACAGGGTATAAACCTGATGCCAGGCTTAGTCAGAGACTCAGAGTGAAGAAAACTACATTAAAGTTTCTAAAACTGAAAAGTATAAAGTAACTCCCAAAACAGGGAGTGATTTCATTAAATGTTGCTGTAGTTAAAGTAGAAAGGGTCAGGAAATAATGGGCCCATTAGTGACTTTGAATCTCAGCTGATCCTGAAGCGTGACACCTATATTCAGAGTTGGAGATATCTTGAAGGGCAAGGTGATATATTTTAATCTATGAGCAGTGACATGATTTGATGTCAGAAGGTTTCTGAATTACAAATGTGCACGTAACAGATACAAGAATATACAGAACACTAGAAAATATCTTTCTAAGCACAGGCCCGTGAGAACTGTGTGAAAGTATGGGGGGGCCATGTTGATGAAAAGGTAAGCACACTGTACCCTTCCTCCCCCTTGTGATCAAGCATTCATGGGCATTGGGAATAGCTCTAATATTCCTCTCCTGCTCTCCTGTCTATTTTCAGGCCTCGTTGCCTCCATTGCCTGCTGTAAATCACTGGTTATGTAACCTCTTTCTCTCTATGCTTGTCTCTCCTTCTCTCTCTCTGCCTCTCTTCCATCTTACTCCTTCACTCTCTGGGTTAATCTCCTCATGAAAACCTTTCATCCCTCTCTGTACATAAAGAGAAACATGTCTAAATGCTCTTATTATGTGGGTCAGAGGGAACGAAGCAGGTAAATTACTCACTGTTCTGGAGAGTTGATGTCCTCTAGTGGGCCTCTATTTATTCTAGATGGGTCCATAGATCCCCACTGTGCTTGGGGCTTCTGTTCCAGGTGATTTTTCAGAACTGATTTTTCACCATCTACAGAAAAGAAGCACTCCATTGATTGGCTGTTTTTCAAACCTTTAAACGGCAAAGTAGTGTGCACAGCCTTACACATCATTTATTATCAATTTCATAGAGATTGTTAAATACTTATAGTAGCTACCAAATGATTAACCTTAACCGTATATTGAGGCAATAATTGGGGAAGTTATATCCACAAAGATTTTCCTTATACTATATAAGTAACATACATAGAAGTAACCAATATGAAGTTAATGTGTTGTTATTTTAATACATTATGTCAGAGTATACATTTCGGACAATTCTAATAACATTATTTCTTAAAAGCGTGGACCAAGTGCATGTATCATCACAAAAAGAGCTTAATTACTTATTAGTGAATTAGTGCGGTGTGTGATAAGTTCATTAAGCATTATTGCAAAAGCTTTACACTGTATTCTTAAAATACATATAGTTTGATTGGAACATTTATTCTATGATAAATCCTGAGAAAATATCATAAAAATATATTTTAAATTTCATAACACAAGACTTTCTTTACCTTCATATTATGTGCAGGTTCTTTAAACCTGTAAAAGTTTCTAGATCCTTAAATATATCAAAAAATCACCCAACTGAAATGTTCTTTAACACACCAAAGTGTTTTTTCTATGTCAAAAAGAAGCCTTCTCTGGGTTATTTATTTTTAAGGGTGTAATAGCAGTGGAGAAGAAAATAGAATCCGTGTGAGAATGTAACTTTGGCAACAGTGAAGTTTCTGGTTCTGAAGGTGCTTTATTTGTACAGCACCTGACAGCACAGGTGTTGTCTTCACTCTTACACTAACTAAAGCAACACACTCTCTCAATGACGCCAGTCACAGATATGATCAAAGCATCCCTGACAGACAGTTGAGTAATGCAAGGTGTTAGATGAGCTCCACAAACCTTTCCCATCGGTGAAGTTGCGTATGCTCAGGATATTGTTGACGTCCTGGTAATGGTTCTGTTTGATATAAGGCGTCTTCTCTGGAGTGTCTTGGAGCTGCATGGTCACTTCCTCCAGGTCCTTATCCAGCTAAACAAACACAGGAGAGCAATCCTGAATTATCCACAGCTCACAGCTTTAACAGCAGAACTGTACCTCCAGAGCAGAGGCACGTGTGGCAGAGGCTGTGTTTTGTAGGTCATATCTCCCACCTCTGTGATTCTCATGCGGAGACTGTGGTTGTCCGTCTGCAGCATGTCCAGTCGGGATGTATTGGTCTGATTAACGCTGGTCACAGAGGTGGACGTCTTTGAGTCGTCCTTCTTCTGGTTCTGTGTGAACTTCAGTCGTCGGTTCTGAGTGGCTGCATCTGGATTTGTCCTCATTGTGATAAGCTGGAAATGCAGAGAAAGAAATGATTTAGTGGATGAGAGAGAATGTGTTTGGTGTCTAGTCTGGATCTTTAAATTTGCGCTTAGGTTATGAGGCTAATGTAGATATCAAGTGGGTTAAACAAATAGCATGCTATGTAGTGTCAGAAACCATGTGACACTTTTATGTTTAGACAAGATTATAGACAAGGCAAGAGCTTCTATTACTACATTATATATTTCTCCAGTAGTATATAACCAAATCTAAAACATGACATTCTGTTAACTACACATATGGACAAAAACAGCCTTATTGCTACCTAGATTAAACTCATATGTCATGTAAGCTTCAAACCCCACCTCCAGAAAAGCTGAGATTCCTCCTAAAAATGTAATAAAAAGTGAAATCTGTAATTTATTAATTCACTTTTAAATGTTATAGACAAAATGACTCGAAAAAAACATTTCTGTTCTTTTCAGTGAGGAACTCATTTCGGTTTGTTAATTATAAACACATTTAGAAATTGAGAATACAAAATGTAATCAAGTTGTTCAATGAAAATCTTCTCTGTGTACATTTGACAATTACATAAAGATGCAAGAGAATAAACAAATCAGTTTCATTTTATTGGATTTTACTTCACTGGATTTTATATGCCCTAACTTTTCTGGAAATGGGTTTTGCACAATAGCCTTAGACCTCCAGTGTTTTAAACTAAAGAAGGACATTTGGACACAAAAGTATTGGCTGACTGACTACATCTAGAGGAAGGGAACTTTATCTATTGCTATAAATCCATCTCAGAAACTAGAAAATCCATTTGTATTTTCCAAGAGCTTTGATGCAAAACAAATGGTTAACTGCATTGATTACAAAACAACTGCCTTTGCATTTTTTGGAAATAGTGCCAATTGCTCTGTAATCGTGAACTGTGACTTTTTTAGGCCCAAATGTTGTCTGTCTAAGCAAGTAAATGACTCAAAGGTGAATTTTCTTAAAATGGGGGAAGAGCTGAGTTGTGCAAGTTTCTCACCTTTGGCACAAACACCAGGCACAATGTGATGGTGCTGCAGAAGATGATGACCAGGGCTACAATGCAGAACTGCACATTGGGCTGATCCCGGGTCAGAAACGACACAGCCGCTCCAATGATGCACATGATGCCGACGTTGTACACACTCATCCCAATGTACTTGCTGTCATTCAGGGCAGGAATGCTGACGTTCCTCGTTTCCCAAGCCAGGAAACAACCAAACAACTACACAGAGAAGAATGAAAGAGTTTAAACAGACATCTGAGATCTGAAGTGCAATCAGTATTGATAGTGTGCATGCTCTGATAAATAGAATCTGCTTTGATGAGTCTGTCAGGATCTAAGAATCAGAGCTGATCAAATCCATGCTGTGATTAAGCTTTATTATTACTGATAACAATTTAATGAACACATTGATATAACAGAGTCAAAAATACCATGGCACATGCTCATGAAAATAAAAGACAGAAACTAATAGATGCATCAAGTAACTGCAAAAACTACTCAGTGCAACAGACCACTACAACAAACTACAGGTTTGTCATAACAAAACAAAACAAACAAAAAATACTTTTCTTTAACTCGCTTCACTTTGACTATGCAATAAAAACCAGAATATTATCAGTCAATTTTAATAAATATGTAACTGTCCATAACACATGTCTGTCCACACATCATTGACAGGGAATCAAGGTAGAAATGATATGAAAAATGTGGCTCAGGATATTGTCCACTTTAGTTATATGAACAGAATCGGTCACACCAGTCATTAACACAGTTTATGCGCTGTAAATCCCTGATGAGAAAACCTGGACTAAATACCTGTGTTTGTAGAAGTGGGGATCGAAACAAACATTTTATGTGAGGTGCATGATTACAACATGACATTTTAAACTCACTCAGGTTTTAGTGTATATATTTTGGTGTGTGTACTCTAAGAATAGCTGAGCAAAACTTTTGTCTAATTGAATCATTTTTGGTTATACATTAGGACTGAGCTGTTTATAAACACACTTTACTCAACAAGCTGATGAAATCTCAGTTTACATGCAGCCTACAAGTAATCAGATCCAGATCTACCCTAAGTGGCGTGTAGAGAAAGATTATGTAAACTTAGCCAGTGCATCTAAACATAGTCACTGTGAGTATGTGTTTCTGAGAAATTCAGTGTAATAACTGTGTGGTTTGTTTACCCTGTAAATGATTTTTTACATTCTATTGTGCTAAAAGAGATTTGAATTACATTGTTTGTCACTGGATACAATTACCACTGACATGATGTGTGACAATAAATAGAATCAGTCAATCAGTCAATCAGAAACGCTGGAAAACTTTACTATAAAACAAACAGCACTGGATAGTTACAAAAGCTAACAGCTTATCTCTACTCCCTGTACTTCATCCTCTCATAGCTCCCAATTTTAGTTCACAGCTCAAACTAAAATTCAAGAGAATGGAAAAGACCTGCAAAGCAATAATAAGAATATAAAAATACCCATCCTATCCTGCAAATTAAAGCTAATGACTCCTGTTTAGCTTTCAGCGAAATATGAAATTAACACACTATTTGTGGAATTTTGAGAAATGTGACTAAGTAAACTTTCTATATCTCGGAGAGTGCACGCCATCAGCACAGGCTTTAGATCTCATTACATCTCACACACATCCACTGATGTCTAAAGGGTTTTAATCACATGCCTCACTGACATTCTTTGAACAATATTTTTATTTCAATATTTTAAAAAGAGTATAATGAAACTAATCAAAACATCTCCTCCAACTCACTAGACTACATGACATTTTGCTCTTTATTAAAATAGTATAACAATATTATAATTCATATATAAGCTTCTCAGCTTCTATATAAGCTTATTTTAGTAAATTCTACTTCCTTACAGACATTTGTAGTGAAAACATCATGCTGTCATTTACTTCATATAAAATATAACAGTGATTCCAAACTTTAAATAGAATTGTTGTTTTTCTCTCTCTCTGCTCTGTCTCACCCTCTCTTTTATTCCCATTCCTTCCTATTTGCCCCCCTTTCTGTCCACATGTACATGTCAACACTGAATTATTTACTGACTGCACTGGCTAAGCTGGGGTTTTTCAAACACACAAAAAGCTCAGAGAAAGGCTGAAATTTTCATGTGTCCATTCCCTTTTAAACAGCTGAGGGTTGCAGGCCTTTTCAGGCACAATTCAGATATGTTTTGTTTGTGTCTAAATGCCTAGTTTAATAACCATACTCATGGAGAAACACATCTGAAATTGAGGGAGAGCCACAGACAAAGTGGGTGGGGATATTTTATACGCAGCTGAGATATTTTTGCTTAAGCAACTAATGGCGCCCATTTTGCATCATTTTTCCACTTCAAATCTATTGCTACCTAAACTTCTAAATACTAATATTCACTAAATTGTTAGGTGTTTTTAACATACTGGTATTGTCATGTGCATGAATATGTTAAAGAGCAGCTTGCCTCAGTAGAAGGAATGTTAAATTCAGGCATATTCTGATCACATATTGTTGTCACATCAGTGATTTGGCCATTTTGTGTTGGGGTGGTTGTGAGCCAATCACAGGGCATTCCCTCATATGAGCAGATGAAATAGTGTGAGTTTCTGTGGCTTGCCGCTGATCCTCACCGCTGCTTCTTTTCAGGGGCAAAGGGTAAAGACCTGTCAGCCCACTGAGACACACAGCACCATTAGAGCAGTAAGAATAAAAGACTGATTCATTTCAGCAGGCCACAGAGCCGTAAAAAGGGCAAATTTTATTGCCTTGTATTCCAGGATACTGCCATTCCTGCCTTAAATGTAATAGGCAATGCTGATGGCAATTGAATAACATTGCAGTATTTCGAGAAGCACCCTACTGTATGTAATATATATATATATATATATATATATATATATATATATATATATGTGTGTGTGTGTGTGTGTGTGTGTGAATACTGTATATAGAAGTGTATTCTGCATGCTGTATCTATGTAATGTATGTGTGATGTCCTATCCCATTCTTTTGAAATATTGTTTATTAGCACACATCTGTTACATTAAACTCTATATGTAAATGTGCTGAATATGAACTCCTGCTTGTATGCATTGAGACTGAGACTGCCTTTTACAAAAGTAAGTATGATGATGAAAAGCTGCAAGAAACAAATACGGGGTCATCCTTACATCATCACAACAAGATTGCCTGCTCCTCCCTAAAATAAAAAAAAAAATAAATAAAAAACTCTGACCTCAGTCCTATTCAATGAAGGCACTGAAACCAGTCAGATTTGGAGACAGTGTGGCACGAGGAAGCAGATGGCAGGCATGTTTCTAGAATGTTCTCACTTACCATAAGGAGGCCTTTGTAGGCATACACGATCCCCAGCCAAATGGTCATGTGCGTGTTCTCACAGTGCTCCAGGAAGGGCCGGATAGCAATGTCTCGGCCCTGAGGGTCCGCCTGTGGAGACACAGTGGGGGGAAGGGCTCTGTGAGCGGGGATAACGCTCTCAAAATCCACCATCATAATCAACAACAACAACAACAACATCCACAGGATACTGGCTTGTCATGAGCAGAAGCAACGGGCCGGTGGTCACTATCTGGCTCATTCAAAACATAAAAATCTCTTTCTTAGTAGAGTGAAACCCTTGTAACTATTGTACAAATTACAGTACAAATAACATTACAAATAACAGTATAGACTCAGAAACCAGCCTTCATTTAATTCCAGTTCCAGTCAAAAATGTAAATATATATCTGTATATACATGAAAATAAAATCATGAAAATGGTTGTTTAGAGACATTCATCATCATCTACCAATAAAACTCAAACCTGCATGAAGACATCAGTTAACGGTCATTATTGCTGGGGTATTCATGACTATATGTGATTCTCTTTCATTAAGATTCTGCTTCAGGCCTCTCACCTCCCACACCAGTACCACAATATCTCATTTCCTCATTGCATCAATATCTCAGTACCTCAGTACCACAGGCAGCAATGAATGCAGCTCTGGACACTATAGAATTGGGTCACATGACACAGCCTGGGGAGGCATCGCTCACTGTTTTTTTTCCAAAAGGCTGTACAAATAATAAGGCAATTACCTCTGCAGGAAGCCAGGGGGGTAATGCTGATAAACAATAAGACTTTATGGGTCAGAAATTGACTGCTTGACATATTTATGACCAAGTAATTCAAACGAGCAGATCTGCTGTGGAAAAGAGGTCAGTGCACCTCTGCCCGGTGTGAAGGGCACTTCTAAAGTAAATGTGGGGAGGAACAAATTTAACTGAGTTTGCCTCTGTACACAGGGCCTAAAAGTAGTCAGGCTCTAACCCAATTTAATTGCCCCACTTCAGAAAACTCTTAGCATGCCATGGGTGCAGTGCTTCCCCAGAGAAGCACAGAGTCCCAAACACGCAGCGACATCCCTCAGCTCGGCCAATTCTGCTCACTTTAGGCATGCTGTGCAGAGGCCAGCCTTTCATCTGCCCCTTGTCTAAGCACATCTGAGCAATAGAAGGTTTGCATCCTGCACACCAGGGTTTAGAAGTTGACTTTGCAAAGCGGCTGAAGGAGTGAAGTAGGGCACTCTATAGCAGCACTATTTATATATGATGCAGCACTTAACCATGTATACGATGCATAAGCTTCACCAAACTTATTGTCCCTTGCTTAGTCCTCAGATGATTCGTAAAATATGTTCCCTATTCACTGTCCAGTCCAGACAATATTTATAGTCCTCACTTCAGAAAAGGACATAATGTTCTTAACTTTTGATGTACATTAACTTTAAATTAATGTTCACATAAGGACTTCCTTATAAAACAGCAATAATATGCTTTTTTAAGGATGAGAACAAAGGGTGTGAATAACTCAAGTGGAAATGACTAAAAGCTACAGTTAGCGAGGGACCTTGAATATTGCAGCTCAGTTTTCTCTTCTTTGTATAAAAATTGTAAGAATCCTCTTTCTGGCATTCCGAGTCTAATGAATAATAACAGGTACAAGTAAAGAAAAATAGAAATAACATTCTCCTCAAATTAGTTTAATCAGAAGCAAACACAAAAAAAAGAGAATTCAGACCTGACAAGCTGAAAGGTGTCACTGGGGTAATGTTGGTGAACTAACATTAATATTAGACTATACCTTCTCTCTTCCATAATCCCACCACCACCAAATTCTGCAATGAAAGACTACAACAGAACCAAAACAAGGCCTACACCCTCATTACATCAAGCCTCTGCTTCAGATGGACAAGCTGTGTGAGGGTTGCCTGGCAACTGCCAACGGGCAGAGCTGCATAGCTGCTCATTGGTCGCTGCTGTCATTTATCAGCACATTAGGCCTCTAATGTAATTGTTCATCAGAGACTGGAAAGGGCGTGCGACTGACAGGGTGTCTGCATAAAGAGAGAGAGAGAGAGAGAGAGAGAGAGAGAGAGAGAGATGGGGGCATGGGCAGCCAAGCATAGAGTCCCTCAGAGAAGAAAGAGAGTGGGGGGGGCAGTAGAGAGAGATAGAGAGAAAAAGTGAGAGGCAGCAGGGAGAGATGCACAGACAGAGTTTACTTATGAGAGTTGGAACAGTTGAAGGAACAGAATGATGGAGATTTAGCAGAGGAAATGGAGTGTTCACTCACTGTCAACTGAAACAGCCTCGTGCAGATTGAGGGAGAATGAAATTGTGTGGGGAGAGAGAGCGAGAAAGAGAGAGACAGAGACAGAGAGACTTGAGCCCTCTTGACAACAGCTTTTCATCACCCATGACTGTAATATCGGGGGAACCAGGGAACATTCCCCAGACCTCCACAAATGTTGACCTGCACTGACAACCATCTAACACCTCACAATAGTTTGAGGAAAAGCAAGAATGGGCAAAGTCTCTGTTGTGTCATGTCTGTTGTGGTGCAGGATGGATTTGAGGAGAAGAAAAGCTTCCTTGGGTTGAAATATTTTACCCATTAACACTGGGCCTCATTCATGAAGCCTTCATAAAAACTGAAGACAGTATAAACTGTGCTCAATATACGAAGAAAAGGACATTCCCAAAAACCTTCCACCAGATTCATGAACGCTGCGTAAACACCAGATTTTTTAGTAAAAGGTGTGTATGATACTGAATACCAAATGTTCACAAATTGGGTGGGAGTGCATGTTTCATTGCAATCAACATCATTCATTCATTATCTGTAACCGCTTATCCAGTTCAGGGTCGGGATGGGTCCAGAGCCTACCTGAAACCATTGGGCGCCAGTCCTTCACAGGGCAACACACACATTCACACACTCATACCTACAGACACTTTGGAGTCACCAATCCACCTGCCAATGTGGATTGTAGGAGGATACCGGAGCCCCCGGAGGAAACCCACGTGGACATGGGGAAAACACACCAACTCCGCACAGACACCAGGAGTCACCTGGAGCGGGAATCGAACCCACAACCTCCAAGTCCCTGGAGCAGTGTGACTGCCACACTACCTGCTGCACCACTGCACCACAATTAACATCCCATTACCGCAATCCATCCATCCATCCATCCATTATTTGTAACCGCTTATCCAATTTAGGGTCGCGGGGGGTCCAGAGCCTATCTGGAATCATTGGGCGCAAGGCGGGAATACACCCTGGAGGGGACGCCAGTCCTTCACAGGGCAACACAGACACACACACACTCACACCTACGGACACTTTCGAGTCGCCAATCCACCTGCAACGTGTGTTTTTGGACTGTGGGAGGAAACCGGAGCGCCCGGAGGAAACCCACGCGGACACGGGGAGAACACACCACACTCCTCACAGACAGTCACCCGGAGCGGGAATCGAACCCACAACCTCCAAGTCCCTGGAGCAGTGTGACTGCCACACTACCTGCTGCACCACTGTGCCACCCTGCAATTAACATCCCATTACCGCAATCCCTGCCCATGAATTTCAAAGGTATAAGGAAGCGCTCAGGCTGAGGAACCGCAGCAAAAAGCCTTAAAAATCTCCATAGAAAAACAAAAGAAAACAAATGTTATGAGCGGAAATCAATTTTACTGAAGTGCACTTTACAAATCTGAACTTTTCAGTTTCGTTCTATGTATACTTTTTACTCACTTATGGGAAAGTATAGGATTATGCCGTCTAAAAGATGAGGTACACAGTGCTGTGCAAAGGTTTGCAGGCACCTGAGAAAATGAGATTTAAGAAGCTATTATCTGAGCAGTAAGAGGTTATGTGCTCAAATAAAAATAAAAACAAAGAACATTATTGTGTATATAGTTATATTCTGTGTTAATGTATTAATTTAACCTTTAAAATCTCTCCTTGTGGCGGGGCAGTTTTATTTGAGGTACTTTCATACTTCATTAAATAAATAATGTGTGATGGTCATTTCACAAATCCATACGACCAAGAAAATCATCTGGAAACAAACTATTTTTTTTACATTTGCTCCAATACATATACCTTTAGAATAGAATATCCTATTTTGTATTTATAATTATATATAATTGTACACAAGCACCACTCTTATTTAGAAGATACATTATATTAAATAATGATAATTTTAGGAGCCTAAAATATTTGCACACTACTGCACGTTCGCTGAAGTTTGCACATTTCACTTACACATTAATTGTCTGACTACACGAGAAAGAACATTATTCAGCAAGCAATTGATTTTTAGTCACTGGAAGTTGCTCTGAATAACAGGCTGTATTAGGAAGAGGTCTGTTTTGTGAAATTTCATTTGATTATTAAATAACGTATTGTTTATTTATTTAGTTTCCACATTTTAATTATTTTCATTCACTTTTATTTAAAGTTCAGTCAGGTCAGACGATACTTTCAGTGTCTTTCGGGCATTACACACACTTTACGCATTTTCAGGAGCATGTGTAAATATTGTTTGCAACTATTCACTTTTTGAGTCTATGAATATTTTGATGAATCCGGATATTTCCAAAATAATTGATTTATGAACGATTTACATGCAAATTCCTTCTGTGCACACTGTGTCTATAACATCTCCCTGAAATAGCAAAGCTTGGGTACAGCATCTCTGACAGAACATGGCACCCTCAGTGTGGCTAGGCCTGTGACTTAATGTGTGCAGTGGAGAGTGTTAACTGATGTTATACGATTGGCTCTCTCAATCTGACCACAGAAGCTCGAAAGACGAATCCTCAGTGTCAATCAAACAGGATTATGTGCAATTCACCAGCTATCAGTAGAGCCTTGAGAATCGATTTTGAAGGCTATGGTACAACAATGTCCTAAAAACAACATCCCACATAGAGAAGACTGTGGATGCTCAGGGAAACACTTCTAAACACAATGCGGATTAGTCAATTCCAAATTCATTCCAATATCATGACACATAAATGTCCATTAAACCATTAGCCCTGTAGCCTCTTTCTGCAGGCCCCTAGCGGCCATTCCATTAGTGGAATGAAAATCTATTTGGATGTTTTTAATTATTGTTTTAAAATAAACATAGTATCCGATTAACTAGGACACTGTTGTCTGTGACTGCATGACACTGCTACAGAAAAATGATGGATGAGGTATTTCCAAAAACAATGCTTGCAAAAGTAAAATGAACGACAGGCATGATTGAACTGAAAAATAAGAAAGCAGGTAAACACATTAAATGCTTCTGGATCTGTTAATCATACAGCATCCCATTAAAATATTTTGCTCTGAACATAAAGGCCATTAAAAAAAAAAGAGTTATAAATTGCATTCATTGCCTTCAGTGAGAAAAGTGTTAATTATAAATATAACACCTTTAGAGATACAAACTTGACAATATTGCTTACGTATCAGAATGAAAATTTATAATAGTTGCTTAACAACTGTATAATATGCCTAGGGGGGCTGAGAAACAAGTCAGTTAATCATTCACAATTGGAAAGTCAAATAAGCTCAGGTAAACGGGGAACACTCACTTTTGGTTGTGGAATATGCAGAAACCTTTGTATTTAACAACTTCTCTTCCGGTCACTGGTCAAAACGGACTTAAAGACATTTTTACTTAGTCTCTTTGGAGCTCACAGCATGCGGCTGAGTGACC